>NC_140974.1:13019063-13064063 GCF_056783735.1 Eptatretus burgeri
AGCAGGATGGCTCAGAACGTGGATTGGCGAACAAGGTCGTCAAATCTACCAAACTCAAGCTTGGGAGGAAGGAGAGAAAGACGACCCGCAGAAAGTGCTGGACAAATTCCAGAACTGTGTACAGCCCAGAAAGAACAAAAGAGTTGCCAGACACCGACTGAAACAAAGGCACCGCGGAGTGGTGAGTCTTTTGATCATTTCATAAAAGATCTGAGGATAATTCTCATGGATTGTGATTACCAAGACCCAGACGACATAATCGTCGATTGAATCATCGATGGCAGCCATGATAAGAGGGTCCAAGAGAAATTACTCGATAGGGGTGAGGAGCTCTCACGAGCTTAAGCTATAGAAATTTGCCAACAGCTGGAGCTCTCGCAGAAACATATGAGAATAGTCCGGGATGAAGATGCTCTCATCTCAGCCCTCAGATCTGAAAACGAACGAACTCAGCACCAGACTCAACGTTTTAAGAGCAAGCCTGATAGGCGTACACAAGCCACCGAGCTGTTCAAAGCTAAGAATCGGTTCTGGGATGACGGTCACTGCAGCAGATGTGGCCAGTCAGTGCACAGTCAAGCCAAGTGTCCAGCAACTAATTATAGCTGCTCCTACTGCAAAAAGCCTGGTCACTGGCTTGCGGTGTGGCGGAAGAGGCTGCGTGACTCAAAGTCCCTTGATGGAGAGACCAGTCTAGATCATGTAGCTCTTCCTCAAGAACCAGTCAAGGAATCTGAAATTTTAAGGATCTACGCTCTACAACCAAGCAGTAATACGGCTACTCATGACAAGTGGGCACAGACCGTCACGTTGCTGGGTCAGCCGACTCGGTTCCGGATTGACACGGGTGCAAGGTGCAACACGCTAACACTCAACGACTACCAGTTAGTCCAGCACCTTGCAAGCGATCTACAATTGTCACGGAAAGTTCTAAAAATATACTCAAACCACACTATCCATCCTGTAGGTACCGTGACACTCCCTCTCTCTTACAAAATCAAGACTGTTAGAACCAGTTTTGAGGTCATTGACCTCGATCAGGAGAATGTAATAACAGGCACTACCTCGGAAGCCCGAGGCCTCATTGTCAAGCTCGATAAGTTGTCTCTTGTTCAGCCTCGAGTCAATGTGTCTCAGAAAGCAGTAATCTCTGAGTTTCCAGAAGTTACCAAGACAACTGGAACTCTTCCCTGAACTTATCGGATCAAGCTTGTAGAAGGGTCACAGGGAGTAGTTCATGCTCCTCACAGACAGCCTGTAGCATTGAAAGAGAAAATAATTGACAAGCAACAAGTGATGGTCACCGAAGGTCACATCGCGAAGGTAGAACGACCGACTGAGTGGGTGAGTTCCATGGTAGTAGCTCTTCGCAACGGCAAAATCCGCATCTGTTTCGACCCCAAAGACTTAAACAAGTGCACAAAATGTGAGCACTACCCAATGAGAACTGTTCAGGAAGTTTTAGCTCAAATCCCTGGAGCCAAAGTATTTTCTGTGCTTGACGCCCACAGTGGGTTCATGCAAATTCGCCTTGACGAGCCTTCTTCATTCTTGACCACGTTCAATACACCTGTGGGGAGATACCGCTGGCTGCGTCTCCCTTATGGATTGAGGTGCTCGCCGGAGATATTCCAGCGAATCATGGACCAGATTCTAGAAGGGATAGAATGGGCAACAGCGGTAATGGATGACATTTTAGTTGCTGGTCGTGACATCACCCACCACGACTGTATACTGAAGCGAGTTATGCAACGAGCCACAAGTTATAACCTGCAACTAAACTTCCGAAAATGCCTAATCCGGCAATCCTCAGTCCCTTATGTAGGCCACCTGCTTACTGCAGAAGGAGTGCTACCAGATCCACTCAAGACGAAGGCAGTTGAGAAAATGCCACGTCCAACCATAGACTCCTCTAGAGAAGGACTGGAACCTCACGATCTCAGGGTTTGTAACTTGAGTCTGAAGGATTAACTTGAGTCCGGAGCTAAAATGACTTCTATAAGGGCGAGAGACACGATCTCGGAATCCATATAGGGGTTTTTGAGGACGGCGAGTTCAACAGTGTCATTTTCAACACCACCTCAGGTCACCTTCAAGGTCAAAAGGTCATATTTCAAGGTCAAATCACTGAATTTTGGTATTTTTTGCCCGTTTTTGTGTCTAACTCATAGAGGAAAACTTTTTAAAATTCAATGACAAAACATGACATTGTGCACCGATTGAACCTATTTGCTGATTTCTATCGTCGTTAACTAATGTATGTTTTGTTTGTTTCTCTTTCAGAAACTGTCTAGCTGGTGATCTCACAGGATCTTTGTGTTGTGTCCTGCTTTGGTGACAATATGCCACGTCGTTGCAGCTGCTTTGGTTGAAGAGGAATCTATGATGGGACGCCTTATGTAAAGGTTATATCCTTCCCAAAAGATCCTGAGGAGAGGGAGAGATGGATATTGGCAATGCCAAATGAGGAAGAAAGCTTGAGGTGCTTAAAGGAGAAAAATATTTGTGAGACATTTCAATTGTGATTGGGTGTCAGTTAGGGGTGGCAAACGACCCAAAGAACCCCCATCAATATTTCCTGGGGTACCGAAATCAGCTTTGAAGCAGGTGACCTCAGCCCCACGCCCAACATCATCTTCTACGTCAGAATCAAGAGCTCAGAAGATGCAGGCAGCTGATGAGGCTGCAGACAATATCCAAGATTTCAACCACTTCTGTGCTAAAATCAGCTCCTATTTTCCTGGCTTTAACGTCATAAAAGACCAGGAAAACCTTTACCTATCAAGAACTGATGCTACTGGACAAACTGTCAAGCAGTTCTTTCATTTCCAACAAGTTCACTCACCTTTTGGATTTCTATTCTTGAATAGAGTTGAGAAAGATGGCATTGAGGTGCCCAAACGACTTTTTCCTTTGCAGAAGAACATCCTGCTCTCAAAATGGTCCCAGATTAGATCCATAACTGACCAGGTAAACATCTATGAATGCACAAGCAACGAAATTCTTCAGCTTGTAATAAGCCAGCTCTTTTGGATGACTGAGGCATACGAGCTTCCTCATTTCACCTTCCTTCTGTCGCAGCTGCATCTGATGTTCAAACCTCTTGATCGTCGACGATTTGATACTGATACTACGATTTTCGCAATGCAGCTTCACAACATATCACCCAGTGCATACAAAATGATTCGTCGATCCGGCTTAATCATTCTACCATCAACAAAAAAGGTAAACCAGATGACTAGTAGTCAGCAGGACTCCAACCTCAAAACCTTGTTCGACCAGCTTAAACCACAGCAGCGTTTGGTCAATTTAACGTTTGACGAGGTAAAGCTGATCGAGACATTGCGATTTTCTGGAGAGCATGTTGTAGGATATGCTCAAAATGCAGCAGCGGGTGGTGAACACGAAATGCTTGCTTCACATGCTATGGTTGTTGAAGTTGCCTGCCATTTCGGTGGTCCATGCTATATTCTACGCATTTTGCCCTGCAAAAAACTAACTGCCGATCAGCTGAAGGAACTCCTTATTGAAGCTGCATCAGCTGTAGTTGGTGCTGGCGGTGCTGTGATTTCTTTGATATGTGACATTTGCAATACCAACCGCAGTGTTTATTCAAAACTTGGAGGACCAGGAAGTTGCCAAGTACTGTCAATTCAAGAGCAATCTATGTTCTTTGTATACGACTACGTGCACATCTTCAAAAATGTTCGCAACAACTGGATTACTGTTGATGGGAAGACACTCATTTGTCGTAGATGGTCATGAGTACAAAGCTTACTGGAGTGATATTCATAAGGTTTATGAGATCGACCGGGCTACTCCTATTCGCTTAACCAAGCTGATACACACCGGTTTTCCCCAAGCCCCTTCAATGCCAGAGCGTACCATTGGTATGCCAAGTGTTCAATGACAAGACTGTCGCTGCTTTAAAGACCTTCATGGATTCACTGGGCATCAGCGAAGGTACAATCATCCTCACCCAGATAATGAGTGAGTGGTTCAAGATGATGAACGTGAAAGACCATTTCTCAGCTATCCATCTGCACGACGAATCCAGACAGCCTTGGACAGCAGACTGTACAAGTTTCACAAGGCTGGAGCAGGCCTGCCAAATTATATCTACCTGCGCATGACAAGGAAGTGGTGGTCGTAAGCTGAAGCTAACTCAGTAAACTGCTGAAGCATTCAATGCATCCACACGTAATAACGTGGATGCCGCCAAATTGCTTCTGGCAGAGAAAGACTTTGACTACGTTCAGGTCAGGTCAGGTCAGGTCAGGTGTGGGAGCATGTGCCAGAACAGCGCGTCGCTGCGTCCACTTTCCGCCGGTACTCCAGGGCCTCTGTCTGGCCATCCCCAAAGCAGATGCCAGGCCCATCCCCATCTCCTTGAGATGATGGTCAACCTGCTGCAACCATGAGGCACGTCGTCGGCCCACTGGCCTCCTCCACTCATGAGACTCCCTCGCTGAGAGAATCTGGTGAGCAGGATCAGGGTCAGGAAAACGAGCCACATGTCCATACAGCCGCAAATGACACTCACGGACTATGCAGGTAACAAATCTCATCCGAGTCTCTCTCAGCAACCGCTCGTTGGACACAAAATCCGACCAGCGATAGCAAAGGATTCTCCGAAGAGACCTGGTACCAAAGGAATTAAGTCTCCGTCTCAGATCCTTGGTCAGAGTCCAAGTCTTGCATCCATAGAGCAAGACTGAAAGTACCAAGGACCTGAAGACTCAGACTTTCGTCCTCCCGGACAGGTACCGGCAGCGCCACACCCCATGATCCAGTGAATCCATGACTCCCCAGGCCCGACCCAGACGTCTATTGACCTCTGACTCACAGCCAGCAGAGACATGAATATCACTGCCAAGGTAAGTGAATCTCTCCACAACCTCAACATCCTCACCACAAACAGACACAGACAGGACAGCAGCATCCAAGATGTCACCGAAAGCCTGGATCTTAGTTTTGACCCAAGAAACCCGTAATCCCAGCGGCTCAGACTCCTCATTCAGCACCTCGAGGGCCCCCAAGAGGATATCTAAAGTCTCCGCAAAGATGACTGCATCATCTGCAAAATCAAGGTCCGAGATCTTGACATTCCCAAACGATGCACCGCAGCTTGATCTCTCCGACATCCTCCCTAAAATCCAGTCCATACAAGTGCTGAAAAGTGTGGGGCCAGTACACACCCTTGACGAACTCCAGTAACAACTGGAAATAAGTCAGAGATGGTACCACCACACTTCACAGCACTCTCAGTACCAGAGTAGAGTTCAGACATCAGATCGATCAGTTTTGGTGGCACCCCACGAAGACCAAGAATCCTCCAGAGGACATCCCGATTCACTGAATCGAACGCTTTACAGAGATCAACATCGGCTGCACGCAGCCCCAGCCGAAACTCTCATCTGCGTTCGGTGAGGACACGAAGAGCAAGGATACGGTCAATCGTTGAGCTCTTTGGTGTAAAGCCTGACTGCTCTGGACGCTGGTGCTCAAGCAGATGGTGGCGAACCCTATCAAGAATTATCCGAGCAAAGACCTTGCCCGGCACTGAGAGCAGCGTCCCCCCCTCGGTAGTTGTTGCAGTCTGGGCGATCACCCTTCCCTTTCCAGAGAGGAACAACAAGGCCCCTCTTCCAATCAGTTGGGATGATGCCTGTGTTCCAGGCAGAGCACAAAACTGCATGTAACGACACGAGTGCAGCATTTCCACCAGCCTTGAGAAGTTCAGCATGGATGCCACAGATCCCTGGAGCTTTGCCCCGTTTCAACTGGTTCACCGCAGCCCGTGTTTCCACAAGCGAAGGTGGACCAAAGTTGATTCGAGCGTCAGCAACAGGGATTGTAACACCCTTGACGTCCAACTCGACAGCTGGGGGATCAGCCTGGTACAACCGCTCAAAGTAACCAGCCCAGCGGGCCTTCACTTCAGACTCCTCTGTCAAGAGCCTACCACTCTCTGCTCTAAGGGATGTCTAAGTGCTCCGAGGGATGGGCTTGGATGAACGCAATGCGCGAATTCCCTTGTAAGCGGGACGAGAATCACCTGTCCACAGGTGATGCTCCACCCCCTCACAGATTCCTCGCACATAGGCCTCCTTGTCCACCCTTAGTGCATGTACAGTTTTACGTCTCAGCTCCCTGAACAGCTCAGCTCTGCCATTCAGCCTGGCCCTGCGACTCTAGTCAATGGTATCCAGTGTCCCTTGAGAGACAAAATTCTTCTTGGCCCTGCGGTGAGTTCCAAGACATCCACCGGCAACATCAAGGACGGGGGTCTTGAAGGCACTCCACAACTCTTCAGGACCCCCCAAAGCACCCAGACCACCCCCCCAAGTGTCCACTCAGCCTGTTCGCAAACTCCTCAGCTACTCTCTCATCCCTGAGCTTGCCAACATCCAGCCTAGGCTGGGATGGTACCATTCTCCAGGATTTAAGGTGTAGCTTTAGAGTTGCTACAATAAGCCTATGGTCAGTATTGAGGAACTGACCACTCCGGTAGACCCTGCAGTTCTGGATCATCCTCCAGCGACCATCAATGAGGACATGGTCAATCTCCTTTGCCACATCGCCAGCGTTGGAATACCAAGTCCAGCGATGAGCTTGTGGGCGCTGAAACCATGAACCAGCCACCCTAAGTCCATGACTTCTTGCAAAGTCAAGGAACTTAGTGCTGTTCTGGTTCATAGTTCCTGACCCATGGGGACCAACATACACCTCATAACCGTCCCTATCAGTTCCACTCGATGCATTGAAATCCCCCAAGACTAGACGTGTATCTCGTCTGGGGCACTGATCAATCACAGACTCGAGCGTAGCGTAGAATGCATCCTTGACGGTGAGATTACTCGCCTCAGTCGGATCATAAACAGAGACCAGGGAAATGACACCGAAGGAGTGACGAATCCTTAATCTCATAATACGCTCGTTGACCGGTGTTACCTCAATTATCATTGGGGTCAGCTTGTTGGACACAGCTGCACCAACTCATTGGGTATGGTAAACATCAGAGCGACCAGACCAATCGTAGGTGTAACCACCCACCATTATCTCGCCGCAATCCGGTCTCCGAACCTCAGAGAGAGCTGCAATCCCGATGTCCAAACGCTTGAGCTCAGATGATAACAGAGACAGGTGATCATCCTCTCTTAGGGATAGGACATTCCAGGCACCCACCCGAAGGGACTGCCTCAGGTTAACCCAAGGAGACCGCCGTCTGGTGGACGACACCTCAGCACCACTCCGACTACATTCTTCCTGCTATATTTGCAGATGAAGCCTTGGAAACGTTTTTCGGCCAAGCCAGGAAAAGAAGCGGTGGAAACTTCTACATTGACGTAGTTGGCATTATGGCTGCAGCTAAAATTGTAAATTTGCAAACACTCATTAAGCATGACATTATGCCCGAATCTAGTTCTCGTGTGATTGATTGCGACAAGAACTGTACAACTTCCATAAATCCAGATGAGCGAAGTGAACTCATTGATGAGATTACTCCTCAAGACACTCAGGATCTCTTGGGGTCCGACGATGCCCTTAAGCATCAATTATTTTACTTGGCCGGACACCTTGTTCATAAATATGGCGATAGCACCAGTATGGAGGAGATCATTGATGATGAAGATGGTAACGAGGTGTCATCTGAGTTTCTAGATAATTTGAATAGAGGTGGATTGAGTGTGCCGACTATGTCGACCGTCTTTTTTGTACATAATGCCTAGAATTTGTATGATAAGACTAAAATGCGTTGCCGATTTCATTTTGCTGAGCTGTTATCCTCTGTCGATGCACCTTTAGCTACTAGTAATGCTGCATGTACTACTTTAGCTCACATTCTATTGAAAGCTCTAGTCCTCAATGTAAGTGACAAAGAAAAAGCTTTGGGATGCCTCAGGAGGCAAGAAAAACTCTCCAAATAGTGATAGACATAGACATGGTTTTAATAGGCATCTGGTTGTGACATGCATATAATGTTTATGTAATACGATATATGACAATAAATATCAAAGTTTGACAGCTCTACACACTTGCATCTTATTACAATCAGCTATCTCTTACCGTTTATGAGTTAGACACAAAAACGGGCAAAAAATACCAAAATTCAGTAATTTGACCTTGAAATATGACCTTTTGACCTTGAAGATAACCTCAGGTGGTGTTGAAAATGACTCTATTGAACTTGCCGTCCTAAAAAACCTCTATATGGATCCCGAGATCGTGTCTCTAGCCCTTCTAGAAGTCATTTTAGCCCTGGACTCAAGTAAATCCTTCAGACCCAAGTTACAAACCCCGAGCATGGGAGGTTCCAGTCATTCTCTGGAGGAGTCTATGCGTCCAACAGACAAACAAGGCGTCAAGCGTTTCCTTGGATTTGTTCAGTATTTAGGGAAGTTTATTCCCAACCTAAGTTACACAAGCAAGCCTCTCCGTGATCTCTGCAAGGCTGACGTGGAGTTCTCCTGGCAGTCAGCTCAGGAGCTGTCCTTCGAGAAGCTGAAGCAAGCATGTATTTCGGCCACAGTCCTTCAGTACTATGATGTAAGTCAGCCGGTTGAAATACAAGCCGATGCCAGCCAAAACACTGTAGGAGCCTGTTTGCTCCAGAGTGGCAACCCTATAGCATTCACATCACGCAGTCTGGCCGATAATGAGTGTCGCTACTCCATGATTGAGAAGGAAATGCTCTCAATCGTCCATGCAACAGAAGCATTTCACCATTATATCTTTGGAAAATCAGTAGTGGTATACAATGACCATAAACCCCTTGAGGAAATCTTCAAGAAGCCTCTCCTATCTTCTCCCACGCGTTTACAGCGCATGTTGCTCAAGCTTCAACGGTATGATTTGGAGGTTAACTACTGCCGTGGTTCTGAGATGGTGCTTCCAGACACGTTGTCCCGTGCACCTCTACCAGACACAGACTCAGAAGCTGGTAAAGACCTTAAGCCTGTGAACATGTTCCAGTTTCTTGCGATCACGAGTGGGAAATACCTCGAAATCCAGGAAGCCACTCTGAGCAAAATGAGCCTTCTCTGTGATGTCATTGCAAGTGGATGGCCTAACTCCCGGAAGGAAGTCCCAGCACAGGTCCGTCCTTACTTCGACTCCAGAACGCAATTAGCAGTCTCAGACAGTGTTGTCTACAAAGGCATGCGCCTTGCCATCCCGCCAAGCCTCAGACCCAAAATGCTGAGCTTGATTCATGAATCGCACCACGGAGTGACCAAGTGTAAACAGCGTGCTTGCAAGGTCATGTACTGGCCCTCAATGAACTCTGACATCGAAGAAACTGTACGGAATTGTTGCAAGTGTGCAGAGTATCAAAGAGCTCAGCAACTGGAGCCTCTCTTGCCAACTTATACGCCTGATCTTCCATTCATCGAAGTTGGAAGTGATGTTTTTGACTTCGAAGAAAAGCAGTATTTGCTCACTGTCGATTATTACTCCAAGTTTGTGGAGGTAGATTGCCTCAAGGACATTACAGCTTGCTCTGTGATTGAAGCTCTCAAGCAGCAGTTTTGTCGACATGGTATTCCAGAGAAGCTGCGAAGTGATTCCGGAAGTCAGTACACGTCAGGAATTTTCTCAGTTTTGCAAAGAATATGGCATAACCCATGACATTGTGTCCCCCAAGCATCAACGTGCCAATGGAGAGGCAGAAAGAGCGATCCAGATGGTGAAAAGGCTCTGGAAGAAGTCAGCAGATAAGTACTTAGCCCTGCTAGACTATCGTACCACTCCACTTGAAGGAATAAACTGTCCCCGGCTCAGCTCCTAATGGGAAGACGCCCCAGAAACACACTGCCCTGCAACCGCACTCTTCTCATGCCTGCTCAGTATGACCATCACCTTGTGAGATCACGCCTCGACGCACAGAAGGAGAAACAAAAACACTATCATGATAAGCCATCTATGTCAGGTCTGCCACCACTTCAGCCGGGAGACAACGTTAGGATGCTACCAAACGCGGAGGCCAGGCATTGGATTCCAGCTGTAGTTGAGGCATGCCACAACAGCCCCCGGTCATATTTGGTGAGGTCCCCAAACAATGTGCACCAGCGTAACAGGCTCCATCTCCGCAGAGTGCCTCATTCAGCCAATGTTGGCCCAGTGGAAAGTCAGCCACCCTCTCGCTTTTACTCTTCCCAGGACATGAGGGACTTCCCTGATCCCACCGCTCAACAGGACACCCCAGTGGAGAACTGCTGCAAGTCCCCAAGTCCAAGTGAGCAAGAATCTGAATCCCAAAGTTTCCCAACAGTGTCATTGCCTAGAGCCACTGTATCTCCCAGAAATACCAAGTTCATCACTAGGAGCGGCAGAGCTGTCAACCCTCCCAGACGTCTGGATCTTTAAATTTAAATCAATTGATTCCCGTAATCTGAATGTGATGCTGTTTGTTAATTCGTTGTAAGTTTTACTTTGTAGAGTTACTTGCTTTGCTGGTTTCCTTTAAAGTGGCTTCCTTGAAAGAAAGGAGGATGTAATGTATTATTCTGATTTGTAATTGTGTTGTTGTGGTTTATCGGATGCGCTTATTTGTCCGACATGAGTGAATTGTCACCGCGTCAATAAACGTGGGCTTTTCCGCTTCCGGCACGATGGAGTCTGCATGAGTTCGTTACAGAACACGAGGTCGATGGAGGTTTCTTTTTATTGTATGAACGTCGAAGTGATGGGTATATGATGAAAAAAAAAGCGATGCCATCTAAAAATGAAATTGTACAACATTTTCAGCCGGCGACGTGTGCGTTATTTTTACCTCCCGGAGATGCCTGAAATGTCAAATATGTCCGAATTGTGTCGCTATGATGAACAGGCATTCAATAATATGAGTGAGGAAAGTGAAAACAACTTTATCGTTAAGAAATCGTTAAGAAATCGTTGCGGCCTGTTCCAAGTCAAGACATGGTTGAGCAGGCCAGAAAACATGGCAGCTTCAGACCCCAGCGAGGTTACCCAGGAAACGCCTTAAGACCCCAGAGAGCGAGGTGGCTGAGGATCGCCTGATGAAGGATATAATTAAATAAGGCCGTTAATTATCTTCAAAAGGTGTGTTTTAACTAACCTAAACATCAAATTTTAACTCTTGCACTTCCTTGGACTTTTATTAGTGCATGCAAAGTTTCAGGCTGCTAGGTTTTATAGTTTTGGAGTTATAGATGTCATGGTTATACAAGTCAGATAATTCAAAATGTGAATATGAATCTTCCAAATATATATATTCAGCTTACCAGAAAGCTAATATGGCAGACGTATGATTTTCTTTCTGACAATTATGAGCTCACCTGGACTTTAGTCAGGTGAGCTTACACGATCAAGCAGTGTCCATAGGTGAGTCAGTCAGTCAGTTAGTCCGTAAGCACTTCCGTCATTATTGCTTGAACCAAACACACGATTTTGATGGATGAAACTTGGCCACAAGATTCATATATGATGCCTTACGAAGGTGTATTGACCGCATAAAAATCTGCGCTCATTACAGGGGGGCTACGGGTGGATTTTTTGACCCTCCCCCCCTCTCCCCTCACAAATTAGGTATTTGCTCCAAAACTACACACACAATTTTGATGAAACGACCACAACATTCTTCACCCCTGATGTACCAAAGTGCATCAACCGCATCAAAATCTGCACTCATTGAGGGGGTCTACAGGTGAGTTTTATAAATATTTAAATGGATTTCAACAGTACATCTAATTAATTATATGGAACACCCATTTCCTGCAGCGTTCTAGAGACATTTCAGTGGATCTTCCAGAGAACATCTCATGAATTCTATAGAACAACCAACCTTATCTCAGAGGTCAACAGAATTTCATCAGGTTCCATAAAAATTATATTGAGCTTTGTTGAAATTCTATTGAGCTCTGTATAATTTGTATAGAACATTTTTTGAAAGCCAACCCACACTAAGTACGTGTGATGAGTAAGCCAAACACCCCTCCCCCTCCCTACCCCCCCTTTCACCCCCAACATGAGTTGAGAGAGGCCACCATCCCACAGTGGACTGAAAGAGGCTGCTTTGCAGTTTTTACTTTACATATCATATGATGTTATATTTGCATGTGCAGAGGCCTTTCCATTCGACATCACTCCACCATTTGAGGCACTACACTAATTCCCATTGGAAAAAAAAAACACCACAGCGATGTCTATTTGACACATCTTTTTGTGTAAACAAGGAACAAAAAGAAAAAAAAAAAAAAAGAGAGGTTCCGTCAGTGAAAGTAAATATAGGCAGGAAACATATACAGATGGAGCAGAGATCAGCAGAAAGGAACGAGTGAATGGGAAATGAACAATGACATATACGAGTTATCATGAGAAATGAACACAGGATGAGCACGTCTGGTTGAATACATTTGGTTGGCTACGTTATAGGATAGTCCTCAAAGTCACAGGGAGATATAGAGAGCACAAGACCTCTTTTCCTCGTCGTTCATTCCCAACGCTTACTGTGTCCAACTGTTGCCCCACTGTCAATTTCTGCCCTTTTACCCTCAGTCACCTCACTCTTCCATGAGCCTTGACCTTATATAGAAGAAAAATGAAATCAAAGGACAAATGAAAAGTAACCACTAAAGAAGAAACTATCCATGCCGACGAAGATATGGTGATAAAGGAAACAAAATAGAAGAGGGTTGGAGAGTACAAGGAATAAATGGACAATGGCGAGGGTGAGCACACATGCAATAAGTGGTGGCTAAGGACAAAAATATGGACCAATGGAAAAAGATGTGGGTGAAAAAGAGAGCACAACGTGGAGCACTTAACAGGCAATATAGGTGTACAAAAACATGGACAAATGTACTTAGCTTGGAGTCACAGCAGAGTGCACAAGAGGTTTACCCACCCATTAAAACAAAGTGGTCCCCATGAATCTAGAAAGCATATTTGGCTCCCATTTCTGCAGCGATCGGTATCCTCATGAAATGGAAGCCCAATTTTATCCCCCTGTCAAGAATTGCCGCCATAAGGCCCAACAATTATCTCGGCCATGAGTGGAGTGTGGCATTTCACCATTCAACCCTTGCCCGGCAAAATGGCAAGCTCAAGGTGTCCACGTGATGGAGTGGTGTCAGGTGAAAATGTTCTCACTGTGACAAGGGCGAAAGAGCGCAGCCATGCTGGATGATAAAGCTCCATGAATATGTCAACTGGAGATAACATCAAGCACTACCTATTTTGTTTTGTGGAGGCCACAACCATACATCATGGGGAAATGGCATCTGAAATCATCATGGCCAGCAACAGCATGAAGAGTGAGCCCATCATATCTATACCATGACCATTCTGCTGGCTGTACAATAAAATAAAACCTGCATGCAATGTAGGTTCCAAAGGAATGACAAGGAATAACTAAAATGGCACATGGTAGAGCGCATACCTCCACAAGCCTGAACAGTTTACGTTTTGTATCCTACCGATAGGCCGGATCTGCATCTGTACCTTCACCAAAATCGAATCGGCTTGTTCTCGTCACCCACCAACTCATCCACCAAGTTTTGTCTTAATCCATCCACAACTTTTTGAGATATCGTGCCATATATCGTTTTGGGGCCCCATCTGCATATGCCTGGTATTTACTTAATGGTTAGGGTGGTGGGTTTGGGATCCGAGGATCTTGAGCTTAAATCCTCCTTGTCTGTTGAATTAATACTAGGTGGGGTTGACTCTGCCTGTCATCCTTCTGAGGTCAGCAAAATGAGTGCAACCTTGCTGGTATCCTGTGTCCAGGATTGTGCCAAATAGCCAAGGAGACTGCTTCGGCAGCACCAACGCTCTGCACAGAGTATGGTCCCAATGGACGGATAGATGGCCCATCTGTTAACAGTGAAGAATCACTTTAAAAACTAGAGGGGGAGCACTCGGTAGAGTGCAAAACCTCCGCCGCCAATACTGCTCGGTCACTCAAGTGAACCTGATATCCTATTCATTCAATTTGACGTCAACAGTGCTCACAGAGTTATAGTTTGCAACTTTCCCTTTTACATACTCAATTAATTTGTCATAACTAGATTCCTTGAGACAGAAATTGATTTTACGTGGGTATATCCAACTGAAGTTCCAAAATCAGCCGCATTTATAATTTTGGCATGTTTTTTTTTGTTGGAAACCACTTGTAACATGTAGAAATGCAAAAAAAAAAGAATCGAAATTTTGTTGAAAAAAAATTTGCAAAATTGTTTTTTTTTCTTTTTTTCTCTAACAATTTTTTTTTTTTTTTTGGTTGGAAATCACTTAAAACATGTAGAAATGCAAAAACAAAAATTCAAATATTTTTTCAAAATGGCCGCCATAGCGGCCATATTGGACTTTGCACCAAGTCCAAAATCTAATGGCATGATCATATAGCTTTGACCATACCTCATCCCCCCACCAAGTTTCGTCGAAATCCGTCGAGTTTTTCCGTAATACTGTTCACAAACAAACAAACAAACAAACAGACGGGTGAAAACAGTAAGCTCCGTCCATCTTCGATGGCGGAGGTTAATAAAATAAGTCTCGTATCCAGATCAAGATTTGGATCTTTCCCAAAATTAAAACAATTCTTCCTCGTCACACACCCAACATGTCCACCAAGTTTCGTCGGAATCCGTCCACAGGTTTTTGAGATATCATGCTGCATATCATTTTTGGCCCTATCTCTAAATGGTGAATAATCACTTTAAAATTGTAGTTTCTGTATCCGAATCTTCACCAAAATCTAATCAATTCATCCTTTCCTCATCACACACCCAACCTGTCCACCAAATTTCATCCTAACCCATCCATGACATTTTGAGATATCCTGTTCACAGACATACAATACAGACAGACAGACAGACAGACAGGGGTGAAAACATAATCTCCCTCCACCTTCATGGTGGAGGTAATAAGTCCGTCAAGCCAACGACCTAATTTCATTGGGGGGATGGGGCAGGAGTGGAGATGAGAAAAGTGTGGCAGGCTCTGGGATATCTCCAGGGTGTTAACATGAAAATCGGACCATGGGTCCTGAAGCTCACCTGGATCAGGAGGAACAGTCAATGACAGAAAATATCAAAATTTTGCTCATGCACGGAATCTGGTAAGCCCTCTCGATGCCGATTACAACGATGCATATTTACCGGTCATGTTTTTACAGGTTACAGGTCATGTTTTTGTTTAGGATAGGAATTTTTAGTGTTTTAAGCCCGATTTCAACCCGTTGATGAGTGCAGATTTGGATGCGGTCAATGAACTTTCTTAAGCATCAGATATGAAGCTTGGGGCCAAGTTTCATCAAAATTGTGTTTGCTTCAAGCGGTAATGACTGAAGTGTTTACAGACTCACTCACTGACTTACCTGCAGGCACTGCTTAATTGCATAAGCTCACCGAACAAAATTCCAGGTGAGCCAAAAATAGGATTTTTTTGTTTGTTTAATTTTTTTGGAGTTTTTACTTTGGGGGGGGGGGGGCAGCAGTTTTAGGGTGAAAAACTTACAATGCCGATCACGCACTATCCGTTGATGAGATCATCTCACAGACATCACACTCAGCACAGATGTACACACAATCACCTATTCATGCCCAATAACCGCTCCATTATTTCCAGGTACCTACCTATTGATAGCGGCATCATTTTGCCGATGATTTTATATGTAAATATGCTTGAGCTCTGGTTTATCGAGACATTTCCAGAACTGGTCGTCCTGGAAGAGGATAAGGGGTTAGACGGCTGTGGTTTGAATAAAGAGAATCGATTCAGAATCCAAACGTCTTTGTTGAAAGCTCCAGTCACGGACTATATCACTGTTTCTCAAATGGTGGGTCGTGACCCGCAAGGGGGCTGGGAGTGGGTTTCCTGGGAGGGTCACGAGCTGTCTGCACCAAGTAGTTGCACAAGTCCTGGTGATGTTCCCAACAAATTACCGATGTGAACTTGCATTCTCAAACTTAGTAGTGATCAAAACTAAAGTCACAAACAGGCCGATCGATGTCGAGACCGAGCTAAGATGTCAGGGTTAGGGTAAGACTAGTCACCAAATTGAAATGTTGTGTGCAAAAAGGAAATAAAAATGGCCCAGATTCCAGCCTTTTTGTTACTGCTGTAGCAGGGTTGGAACTAATGGGTCCAGCCCAGTTTTCCCCACATGGGTTAAAAAAACAACCCACTTGAATCAACCCAGTATTTTCCCCAGTAAAGTTGGTTCTTTCAAAATCTTCATTCCTGTTTTTGTTTTTTTAACCCTTTCAGGGATAACAGGGGTCGTAGAGCCCAATACCAGGAAAGGTGGATCATCTGGTAAATCCGGCTGAGAAACAATTGACTATGTAGTCCTCAGAGGTCAGGTCAGGTCAGGTATGGGAGCATGCACAGGAGCACCACGTCACTGTGTCTACTTTCAACCCGTACTCCAAGGGCCCTCCATCTGGCCATCTCCCGGGCAGGTGCCTGGGGCATCCCCATCTCCTTGAGAGGCCAGGCCTTAAACAAAAGAACTGCATAGAAATAAAAGTGAAGAAAAAAAGAGAATAGTCTAAGAGTTTTTGAGGAAGTCAAAAAAAAAAATCTGCTTTTTGAAAAAGGGAAGGCCATAACAGTTTGGAAAGACATGAATGAGAAGGTAAAGAGTTCCAGAGTTTGGCATGAAGGGGAAGAAACGAACATCGTAACGAGCCACGCTTGAGTTGCCAGTAGCCACACAATAATCATGAGATGTAGTTGCTTGTCGAGTGTTTTGTGGTATCGCTAATGGTGAGGGTACACAAGCAGCAGGTTCTCGCGAGCAGAAACTGAAGGAATATCTGTATAAAAGAGAAAGAGAGCCTACTTTGCAGCGTAATGCGAGTCGGTCGAGTTTTGAGGTCAGATGTACTGTTTCTGCTGCGACGATCTTTCCAAGAAGACCATTCCATGCATGAACTATTTTCCGAGTAAAAGACCTTTGCCTTACTACCGTCTTAATTCTCCTCTTCTGGACTCTCAGGTTATTTCCCCTGGTCCTATCACTGTCTTTTCAAAACCAATGATTCGCAACCAGTAAAATCCTCCCGCACAGCTCGAGGCTACCCCTGTAGTTTTAGCCAAAAGGCAAAGACAAACTGTGGATCAATGGGTAGATAGTGCAGTGATGACATCAATTATATAAGCACCCCTCGCCCCTTTAACACCACACCGTATATTTTTCCCGTTGCTTTATGAGCCTTTCTTTGTGCTGCTCGTTTCCCCCACCCAAAGTCTTCAACTCCCCCCTCCCCCGCCACCCAAAACCCCAAGTCCTCAACCTCCCCCCTCCCAAAACCCCAAGACCTCAACCTCCCCCCTCCCCACCCTAACTCTCTGCCCTTCAATCCCCCTTTCTTCTAATTCTTCAAAACAAGAGGGCATTAATAACATTAAGAGTTCAAAATTTAATCAAGAAGTAAAATTAAGTTAAGCGATCAAATTAAGAGAAGTTAGGAGGTTAAACTGAAATAAGGATGAAACGAAGTTCAATTCATAATCTCGCGAGATTTTGTCATCTCACAATATGTGACGGAGGGACAGACAGACTGACAAGTGCATAATGATATAGATTGCCCAGTATATGACAAGAGTGCAGCAGCTTGTTCCCCTCTTCTCCCCTCCGGTCAGTCCTGGGGTTTGCAGCAAGTGCAACCCTGGCGACGGAAAAGCCTCAAAATTGCCCGTCACTGCAGCATTGATACGCCAAACCCCTACCTGTGCTCCCCATTCATAACCAGCCTTTCACTGGGTAAAGAGCACCACCTGCAAATGGTGGCACGAAGTGGGCCGACATATCGCATGAAAATCGACATGGAGCCCTCATTCACGTCACGTTAACACAATCGACGGTGCCTGTAATCTTTCTGTTCACATTTCTATCGTTCCCTGTGATTTCACTCGAGTACATTATCATCCGATGCGGACGCGCATCCACTGGTTCTTTCAAGAGGCCGCGATCGGTCCTTGGGAGGACTCTGGAGCTCGGATTTGCTGTTTTTTTGCATGCACGAATGAGGACCCAGCTTCCCCCATGCCCATTCGCTGTGTTACATGACCACCCAGACCTATTAACCTCAACCCCACCTCGGGACCACTTTACACCATTCGATCGATAATAGTGGGGTCTTTTCCTCGAGGTGATTCTCAGGCACACTTTCACAACTGTCTGATCAGTGCATCGCGTGAGGGAAGACAGCTCGGTTTCTTCACCGAATGCTCCATCCCTTGGATGGACGCCATTCACCCATGAGCAATCCCCAATCCCTCCTCCTTCCGGGTTACCAAGTATTCCTTCCACTTGTGCGGTGATTGAGAGTTTGGGATGCTCTCTCTCGTGTTCAACCCCTGTGCCAGGCTGATGGGATGGCCTAGATGTACACACGCTCACTTTGAAGCCATGGAGTCTGGGTTTGAATCCCGACCCAGCTACAAACTCTCATCCAGATTCGTCGATGTGTGTGCCGTCCCTCGGCTGCATGGTAAACAGGCAAGCCATCTGTTGGCATGTTTGTGGTCGTTAAATATCCCACAATGCCCTTCATGAAAAGTGGGCGAGCTATCGCCGGCACCTTGAACAAATTCCAAATTCCTGGCCAAACCTACAAGGGGCACTGCATCATCTGCACACAACACAACGCCCGATAGCAACGATGCAAACCTGCAGCACACCGATCATGCATGGGAAAGAAGAAGAAGAAGAAGAACAACAACAACAACAAGAACACAAAGAAGAAGAACAAGAACACGAAGAAGAAGAAGAAGAAGAAGAAGAAGAAGAAGAAGAAGAAGAAGAAGAAGAAGAAGAACAAGAACAAGAAGAAGAACAAGAACAAGAAGAAAAAGAACAAGTAGAACAAGAACAAGAACAAGAAGAACAAGAAGAAGAACAAGAACAAGAACAAGAAGAACAAGAAGAAGAACAAGAAGAAGAAGAAGAAGAACCAGAACAAGAATAAGAACAAGAACCAGAACAAGAAGAAGAACAAGAACAAGAAGATGAAGAACAAGAAGAAGAAGAAATAACAGCAGAAGATTTTGGGTTTTCATCCATGAAAGCAAAAAACGCAATTTTCAAACCGTTTGATCAATTTCTCCAATGGCATGCTCAAATAAATACTTAACAGGAATATCAAGGTAATTTTGGGGCAAATGCAAAGGAAATTAACGCAAATATCGTTTATAAAATGGCAATGTGTCGAGAAGACCATGAGGGAGTGTCAATGATTGTCCGAATTCTGTGGAATATGTAAAAAAACATTTACCTCATTGTGGAGCCTGGCCCGCCCGCCAGCTCGCGCCTAAATTTAGCTCGATCACCCGTGCGACCACCCGCCATCCCGATGTGGATTCACAGGGGCCGGCATCGCACTTTTCCTCTCCATCTGCTGTAAGGCCAACATGTCCCTCCACCTCACCAATCAACAATCCTTAACCCGCAGTCGTGTGTGTGTATATATGTATATGTATATGTATATGTATATGTATATGTATATGTATATGTATATGTATATGTATATGTATATGTATATATGTATATGTATATGTATATGTATATGTATATGTATATATATATATATATATATGTATGTATGTGGAAAACGAAAGGAGCACACTAACCCGATGGCACAAGGCTGACGTCATGTGCATAAATTATGGCGGGACTTGATCTGTGCCCTTCTGCCTCAAGTTTGGAGGGTTCGATCTGCATGTATTTATACGTAACATACAATACAATATAAAATAATATAATATATAACATAATAAATAATATAATATATAAATAATATATAATACAATGTAACAAATAAATTATATTGTTATGGCTGTGGAAATTCGCAGAACACCAGAAAGGTCCTTAGTTCAGTTCGATCGATAAGTCTGTGTTCAGTTATATTTCCCCACCGTTGTTTAATGGGATTTATTCGTGTCACACGGCTGTGATCTTTGAGATAGCCGTTTTTCTTTCCTATCGTTGTTTTGGACCAACCACCAACATCACTCTCATCAACCGCTACACAACAACCACAACCACACCTGCCTCTCAACAACCACCCCATCCTCACCACTCCGCCAGCAACCGTCAACATCTCCACACCACAAACATCGCCTCACCTTCGTCTCCGAAACGACGCCATCTTTGCACCAGCCGCGGTGAGTCCCCAGCGAACAGCGTTGCTGCAAACCGACGTGGGGGGTTTCGTTGTGAGCGCAAGCGACAGTGATTCCACGCACTTCCGCTCTGTAAAAGCTTCGCCTCGGAAAACGGATCACAGGAGAGAAAGGGGCAGGGCCCGGGGGGTCGAAAGGTTATGATTTCAAACACGTCGGCTCGCTCTTGGAGAATCGGATCCAGAGGGCTGGTGATTTCCACAACGTTCACTTTCCGAGCAGAGGTCAGAGGTCAGAGGTGAGAGGGCGGAGATCAGATCTCGTCTCACCAGCCCTATAAAAGGCCACGCAGAGCACCAGTTCAACAAGTCGAGTCGAGTGGGTCTGGAGGAGAGTCTGGAGAGGTCGAGGAGCCACATGGAAGTCTGAAGGCTGCAGTAGCTGGAGAAGCTGAGGAGAACGGAGGAAGCGCGAACGGGGAGCGTGGCTAAGCCTGCTGTGCCACGCAGAGCTGCGGAACGTGTACGAGCCAGAGAGAGCTCGCCTGCCAGCGCCAGACGGTCCAAGGTGATCGGGCTTTGGGACGGTCCGAGCATCACTGAGGAACGGACGGGTTCTTACAGAGCATCAACTATAAAAGAGCAAAGGCCCGTTCGTTCCTCTCAGGCATTGCTGGCCAGGGCCCATACCACCAGGACTGAGCCGGACCGCGGTTCGGCTAGCTGCCGTGGGGAAGGAGCATCGTGGGTCGCCCAGCAAGGAAGGTAACCTGCGCGGCCTCGCGGAGCCTCTGTGGTCTCCACGGCTCCACGTTATAAAGGCCCACGGGCACAGTGTGACTCCCCTATGGGGGTGGTCTTTTTCCTGGGATTTTGCTTTCGAATGCATGTTGTGGCGCCGTGTCTTGTAAGTAAAACCTGTTAAGTGACTGCACATAATTGCTCATAGACAGTCGTAGCGCTTTTTGCTCTTGCTTTTATTGATTCCATACCTGCATGACTGTATACGTGTGGAAAATAATAAATGTGCTTGTGTGAATGTTACCCGTTCGTCACGTCATTTTTCCTCATTGAACCGCCATCTCGCTCTCGCAATACTAGTTGGTTTTTAAATAACCGATAAATAGAATCAGGTCCGGCAAGGTCTGGCGAGAATACCCGCTCGGTTATCCCAGAACAGAACGGACCGCTTAAGCGGTTCGTGTCCAAGCAGACCTTCGCCGAGGTACGGTCCCTCGGTAGGTTACCCGCGCAGGGACTTAGGTGTATCGATATTCAGCGATTGACCCTATTTCGTGCAGGTAGAATACGACTGGGCCGTGGTGGGATTCAAAACCCACCCGTGACTGGTTTCTGGTGTTGTTCCAGAAAGTCGCGACAGAACTGTCGGTTCGGTGGGCGAGCGGCCGTTATTGGTTAATGCGGTCACTCGCACGTCGGGCGGGCATAGATTCGCAACAATATACAATATAACATAATATATAAATAATATATAAATATATATCCTGAAGAAATATATATATATATATATATATATATATATATATATATATATATATATATATATATATATATATATATATAACATATAATATAATATATGGAGAGAAGAAAGGTGGACATACTGTGTGTACAAGAGACCAAGTGGATGGGGAGTAAGGCTCGGAGCATTGGAGGTGGTTTCAAACTGTTCTACCATGGTGTGGATGGGAGGAGAAATGGTGTCGGGGTAATCTTGAAGGAAGATTATGTCAAGAGAGTATTGGAGGTGAGGATATTGTCTGACCGAGTGATGAGTGTGAAGTTGGAAATTGAAGGGGTGATGATGAATGTCATCAGTGCATATGCCCCACATATGGGGTGTGAGATGGAATATAAAGAAGATTTCTGGAGTGAGTTAGATGAAGTGGTGGAGAGTGTATCCAAGGATGAAAGAGTGGTGATTGGAGCAGATTTCAATGGGCATGTTGGGGAAGGGAATAAAGAGGATGAGGAGGTGATGGGTAGGTACGGTCTCAACAAGAGAAATGTGGAAGGACAAATGGTGGTAGAGTTTGCAAAAAGAATGGAAATGGCAGTGGTAAATACGTATTTCAAGAAGGAGGAACACAGGGTGACATACAAGAGTGGAGGAAAGTGCACACAGGTGGATTACATCTTAAGCAGGAGATGCAACCTGAAAGAGATTAGTGACTGTAAGGTGGTTGCAGGGGAGAGTGTAGCACAACAGCATCGATTGGTGGTCTGTAGGATGACTAGAGATGAGGTTGAGGAAGAGAGTGAGGGCTGAACCAAGGACCAGATGGTGGAAGCTGAAGGAGGAAGACTGTTGCGTGAAATTTAGGGAGGAGGTGAGACAGGCGTTGGATGGTGGTAAAGATGGGTGGGATGATTGAGCAACGACAGCAGAAGTTGTGAGGGAGATAGCTAGGAAGGTACTTGGTGTGACATCTGGACAGAGGAAGGAAGATAAGGAGACTTGGAGGTGGAATGAGGAAGTACAGGAAAGTATAAGGAAGAAGGGGTTGGCGAAAAAGAAGTGGGATAGTCAGAGAGATGAAGAAAGTAGGCAAGAGTACAAGGAGTGGCGGCGAAAGGCAAAAAGAGAGGTGGCAAA
The DNA here is from genome assembly GCF_056783735.1 of Eptatretus burgeri. NCBI lineage: Eukaryota > Metazoa > Chordata > Myxini > Myxiniformes > Myxinidae > Eptatretus > Eptatretus burgeri. The sequence continues at coordinate 13,041,777 of NC_140974.1, forward strand.
GGCCAAGGAAAAGGCATATGACGAGCTGTATGAGAAGTTGGATACAAAAGAAGGGGAAAAGGATTTATACCGATTGGCAAGACAGAGGGACCGAGCTGGGAAGGATGTGCTGCAGGTTCGGGTGATAAAGGACGCAAATGGGAATGTGCTGACGAGCGAGGAGAGTGTGTTGAGAAGGTGGATGGAGTACTTTGAGGAGCTGATGAATGAAGAAAATGAGAGAGAGAAGGTTGGAAGAGGTGGAGATAGTGAATATGGAAGTGGGGTGGATCAGTAAGGATGAAGTGAGGACTGCTATGAAGAAAATGAAAAGTGGAAAGGCGGTTGGCCCAGATGGTATACCAGTGGAGGCATGGAAGTGCTTAGGAGAGATGGCAGTGGGGTTGTTAACCAGATTGTTTAATAAAGTCTTGGAAAGTGAGAGGATGCCGGAGGAGTGGAGATTAAGTGTACTGATTCCGATTTTCAAGAATAAGGGTGATGTTCAGAGCTGTGGAAATTACAGAGGGATAAAGTTGTTAAGCCACACCATGAAGTTGTGGGAAAGTAGTGGAAGCTAGGTTGAGAGGAGAGGTGACGATCTCTGAGCAGCAATATGGGTTTATGCCAGGAAAGAGCACCACTGATGCAATGTTTGCTTTGAGAATGTTGATGGAGAAGTATAGGGAAGGACAGAAGGAGTTACATTTTGCGTTTGTGGATTTAGAGAAAGCTTATGATAGGGTGCCAAGAGAGGAGTTGTGGCATTGTATGAAGAAGTCGGGAGTGGTGGAGAAGTATGTGAGGATCGTGCAGGATATGTATGAGGACAGTGTGACAGCGGTGAGGTGTGCGGTAGGAATGACGGACCGGTTTAAGGTAAAAGTGGGATTGCACCAAGGATCGACTCTGAGCCCTTTCCTGTTTGCAATGGTGATGGACAGGTTGACGGACGAGATCAGACTGGAGTCCCCATGGACTATGATGTTCGCGGATGACATCATGATCTGTAGGGAGAGTAGGGAGCAGGCAGAGGTACGCACTGGAGAGAAGGGGAATGAAAGTAGGAGTAAGACGGAGTACATGTGCGTAAATGAGAGGGATGGTGGTGGTATGGTGCGATTGCAAGGAGTTGAGGTGGGGAAGGTGGATGGGTTTAAATACTTGGGATCAACTGTCCAAAGTAACAGAGAGTGTGGGAGAGAAGTGAAAAAGAGTGCAGGCAGGATGGAGTGGGTGGAGAAGAGTTACAGGAGTGATTTGTGACAGAAGGGTAGCTGCAAGAGTGAAGGGGAAAGTATATAAGACGGTAGTGAGACCAGCTATGTTGTATGGTTTGGAGGCGGTGGCACTAACCAAAAGACAGGAAGCGGAGCTAGAAGTGGCAGAGTTAAGAAGCTGCGATTCTCGTTGGGAGTGACGAGGATGGATAGGATAAGAAATGAGTATATTAGAGGGACAGCGCAGGTATAACGGTTTGGAGACAAAGTGAGAGAGGCGAGATTGAGATGGTTTGGACATGTGCACAGGAGGGAAGCGGAGTATATCGGGAGAAGGATGCTGAAGATGGAGCCTCCAGGCAGGAGGAGAAGAGGAAAGCCAAAGAAGAGGTTCATGGATGCGGTGAGGGCAGACGGGTGGTTGGAGTGTCAATGGAAGATGTGGAGGATAGAGCGAAATGGAGACGGTTGATCCGCTGAGGCGACCCCGAAGGGGAGCAGCCGAAAGAAGAAGAAGATGACATAATATATTGTTGCGAATTTGCGCCCGCCGTCGTGCGAGCGGCCACGTAACTCGAATAGCGGCACGTCGCCTACCGGACGGACAATTCCGTCGTGACCCTCTCGGACTAACGTCGGAAACTAGTCACGGGTGGGCTTTTCGGCCTCACCACGATCGTGCCAATCGGCCCCCCATGTGGGATAGGGTTGTTCGCCAAATTCGACCTACCTAAGTACCCACACGGAGGGTAGACCGGGCGAACGCACCTCGCCGCTGGTCGACCCCGGACACGGGCCACTTAAGCGACCCGTTCCGTACTATCGGGATAACCGAGCGGTGTTATCGTCAACCTCGACGGTTCCGATTAATTATCGGGAGTATTTAGCCCACTACAAACCCTTAACGTGAAGTAAGATGGAGATTCAATTCAAGAAAAGACGAAGCGAAACGGGAAAAACAGTTCAACATGAGGCACATTTATTCCGTGGCACACGGATAGCACACATATTCAATTACAACAATTATGCACCAAAAGCAATTGCAACAAAAACACAACAATGCAGATCTACTACCGACTACGCGAGCACACGGCAACACTTACACAGTTTTACTTTACAGACGGCGCCGACAACACATATACTCCAAAGCAAAAGAAAAAAGGCCACCCTCATCGACAAGGGGGCAGACGTGGTCTGTGGGCGCGAGACCGCGTGGAGCCTACCCGTCTTGTGATGAGCCGCAAATGCCGCGGCGGTGCCCCGACTCCGCGCTCCTCCGCGGGTTTCGTTGGCACTGCTTGGAATGGGGTGGGAACGGGGCCCCCTTTCCGCACTATCTCAGCGCGGGGGGGAAAAAGGGGGGAATTGTTGATGCTCTGGGGAAAGAGGACAGCTGGCTTGCTTGGGTCCCGCGACGAGCGACTCCACTGCGACCTCGACCGCGCTCCCGGCTTCCCCTCTCTGCAGCTCCCCGACAGACTCCGAACCCCGACAGACTCCGACTCCCCTCCAGACCCGTCTTGACTGCTGCTGCCATACTCTGCCGCCGCCACACCTCTCCAACTTGCCCAAGCCCAAAACTGCGACCGCCTCGAACTGCTTCCGACCCAAAACAAAACTGACTGAATTCGCCCCGCGCTCGGCGCTTTATAGTACGGCAGGAGAACCCATATGCAAATTTCCGGATCAGGATGAGCTCGGGGGCGAAGCCACGCTCGCCCATTGGACGGAGGAAAAGTGGGCGTGTATCATTCCTGATCCGACCTCTCCTCGGAAAGGCCGCTTTTTGCACCCGAGGCTCGGCGCGCGCCCCGCACGAGGCCAGGACAGCCTGACGCTCGGCGTTCACAAGCGGCGCGGGAATGGCCGCAGAAGGAGAGGTGAAGGTGGTGGAGGGTCTAAAGTGGCGGTGATGGCCATGGCGACGCTTGGAATGGCGGTGATGCGATGTTTACGGGAGCGAGCCGTGACGGTAAAGGTCGTGGCTGTTGGCGTTGTGAAGCGGCGTTGCGGTCGGTGGTTGTTGTGTGATGGCGGTTGAGATGTGGTTGGTTCAAAATAAAGATAGAACAGAAAAACGGCTATCTTAAAGGGTCGCAGCCCGAATGAATCACATTTATTCCCCCTAAACAACGGGTTTGGGGCTAACTACACATGTACTTACAGAGATATCTCACCTACGGGACCTGAATGGTGGTTTGCGAATTTCCTCAACCACAACAATATAATATAATATATAATACAATATAACATAAATAAATAACATATAATATAACATAATATATAATGTAATACATAATACAATATAACATATAAATAAATAATATATAATACAACATAATCTATAATATAATATATAATACAATATAACATATAAATAAATATTATATAACATAATATATAATATAATATATAATACAATATAAAATATAAATAAATAATAGCGAAAACAGTGAGCTTCATACTTAACGCGAGAATAGGAAACAAGAACAAGAACAAGAACAACAACAACAACAACAACAACAACACAATACCCCTGGCTATTTGGAATCCGTGTCCTTCGCTATGACCTTTTGCTTCTGGTTGTTTTTAAACGCTGTGCGGTGTATAAACACCATTGGGTTTTATTTCTATCTTGTGAATATTACTTAACGTGTGCACATGAGAGAATCGGAAACAACAAAAACAACACAATACCCTGGCAATTGTGAATCCGTGTCGTTGGCTATGACCATTTTTTGTCATGGGGAATGATGCATGCCGGGAGATAAAGGCATCGTCGGAGACATGAAAGACCCAAATAATATCAGACATGGTGTATATTTCCTCCACTGATATTAATAAAGATATCTCCCGCATCATCAAAAAATAATTTTTAATCGTGATTTACGTTATTTGATCGCTGATCCCGAATCCAGGCCGAAGTAACCGGAAATTGCGTATACAGTTGTGAACAAGTTATAGGTAAAGTCAGAAGCGAATGTAAGAAGAATACGACGTTCACTTCTCGTATTTATATTTTTAGATGAGATCCTGTTCTAAGCGGTGTAGTTGTCGTTGTGAAGGTAATGTTGAGGAAATTTTTTTTTTTCAGATGAGATCCTGTTCGAGGCGGTGTAGTTCTTGTTGCGAAGGTAATGTGGAGGTATAATGTTGAGGTAATTTTTTTTTTTAGATAAGATCCTGTTCTAGGCGGTGTCGTTGTTGTTGTGAAGGTGATGTTGCGGATTTTTTTTTTTTAGATGATATCCTGTTCTCGGCGGTGTACTTGTCGTTGTGAAGGTAATGTTGTGGTAATATTTATTTTTTTTAGATGAGATCCTGTTCTCGGCAGTGTACTTGTCATTGTGAAGGTAATGTTGAGGTATGATGTTGAGGTAATATTTTTTTTTTTTTAGATGAGATCCTGTTCTCGGCAGTGTACTTGTCATTGTGAAGGTAATGTTGAGGTATGATGTTGAGGTAATATTAATTTTTTTAGATGAGATCCTGTTCTCGGCAGTGTACTTGTCATTGTGAAGGTAATGTTGAGGTATGATGTTGAGGTAATATTAATTTTTTTCGATGAGATCCTGTTCTCGGCGGTGTTGTTGTCGTTGTGAAGGTAATGTTGAGGATTGTTTTTTTCAGATGAGATACTGTTCTAGGCGGTGTAGTTGTTGTTGTGAAGGTAATGTTGAGGTAATATTGAATTTTTCAGATGAGATCCTGTTCGAGGCGGTGTAGTTGTCGTTGTGAAGGTAATGTTGTGGTAATATTAATTTTTTTAGATGAGATCCTGTTCTCGGCAGTGTACTTGTCGTTGTGAAGGTAATGTTGAGGTATAATGTTGAGGTAATATTAATTTTTTTAGATGAGATCCTGTTCTCGGCGGTGTAGTTGTCGTTGTGAAGGTAATGTTGTGGTAATATTTATTTTTTTAGATGAGATCCTGTTCTCGGCAGTGTACTTGTCGTTGTGAAGGTAATGTTGAGGTATAATGTTGAGGTAATATTAATTTTTTTCAGATGAGATACTGTTCTAGGCGGTGTAGTTGTTGTTGTGAAGGTAATGTTGAGGTAATATTGAATTTTTCAGATGAGATCCTGTTCGAGGCGGTGTAGTTGTCGTTGTGAAGGTAATGTTGTGGTAATATTAATTTTTTTAGATGAGATCCTGTTCTCGGCAGTGTACTTGTCGTTGTGAAGGTAATGTTGAGGTATAATGTTGAGGTAATATTAATTTTTTTCGATGAGATCCTGTTCTCGGCGGTGTTGTTGTCGTTGTGAAGGTAATGTTGAGGATTGTTTTTTTTCAGATGAGATGCTGTTCTAGGCGGTGTCGTTGTTGTTGTGAAGGTAATGTTGAGGTAATATTAATTTTTTTAGATGAGATCCTGTTCTCGGCGGTGTACTTGTCGTTGTGAAGGTAATGTTGAGGATTGTTTTTTTTCAGATGAGATGCTGTTCTAGGCGGTGTCGTTGTTGTTGTGAAGGTAATGTTGAGGTAATATTTATTTTTTCAGATGAGATCCTGTTCGAGGCGGTGTAGTTGTCGTTGTGAAGGTGATGTTGAGGATTTTTTTTTTTAGATGATATCCTGCTCTCGGAGGTGTAGTTGTCGTTGTGAAGGTAATGTTGTGGTAATATTAATTTTTTTAGATGAGATCCTGTTCTCGGCGGTGTACTTGTCGTTGTGAAGGTAATATTGAGGTATAATGTTGAGGTAATATTTATTTTTTCAGATGAGATCCTGTTCTCTACGGTGTAGTTGTTGTTGTTAAGGTAATGATGAGGTAATATTTATTTTTGCAGATGAGATCCTGTTCTTGGCGGTGTAGTTGTTGTTGTGAAGGTAATGTTGTGGTAATATTTATTTTTGCAGATGAGATCCTGTTCTATGCGGTGTAGTTGTTGTTGTTAAGGTAATGTTGAGGTAATATTTATTTTTGCAGATGAGATCCTGTTCTCGGCGGTGTAGTTGTTGTGAAGGTAATGTTGAGGTAATATTTATTTTTTCATCGCAAAAAGACTTTAATTCAATATATTTAAGAAGCGAATGCAAGAAGAATCCTACGTTCACTTCTCGGCTTTGCCTATTCCATATTATATAATGTTATATATATATATATATATATATATATATATATATATATATATATATATATATATATATATATATATATATATTTGTAGTAATGCCCAGCGCTGCTCGGGCTCGCAATAAAGCCCGGTGTTTCCCAGGCTTTCTTGCAAATTTCCTGAATAGCTGTTCGCGGTTTGCGGTTAGGGTTAGGGTTGCGGTTAGGGTTAGGGCTGTTAGGGTTAGGGTTAGCCGTTAGGGTTAGGGTTAGCCGTTAGCCGTTAGGGTTAGCCGTTAGGGTTAGGGTTAGCCGTTAGCCGTTAGGGTTAGGGTTAGCCGTTAGCCGTTAGGGTTAGGGTTAGGCGTTAGCCGTTAGGGTTAGGGTTAGCCGTTAGGGTTAGGGTTAGCCGTTAGGGTTAGGGTTAGCCGTTAGGGTTAGGGTTAGCCGTTAGGGTTAGGGTTAGGGTTAGCCGTTAGCCGTTAGGGTTAGGGTTAGCCGTTAGCCGTTAGGGTTAGCGTTAGGGTTAGCGTTAGCGTTAGGGTTAGCGTTAGCCGTTAGGGTTAGGGTTAGCGTTAGGGTTAGCGTTAGCCGTTAGGGTTAGGGTTAGCGTTAGGGTTAGCGTTAGGGTTAGCGTTAGCCGTTAGGGTTAGGGTTAGCGTTAGGGTTAGCGTTAGCCGTTAGGGTTAGGGTTAGCGTTAGGGTTAGCGTTAGCCGTTAGGGTTAGGGTTAGCGTTAGGGTTAGCGTTAGCCGTTAGGGTTAGGGTTAGCCGTTAGGGTTAGCCGTTAGCCGTTAGGGTTAGGGTTAGCCGTTAGCCGTTAGGGTTAGGGTTAGGCGTTAGCCGTTAGGGTTAGGCGTTAGCCGTTAGGGTTAGGCGTTAGCCGTTAGGGTTAGGGTTAGGCGTTAGCCGTTAGGGTTAGGGTTAGCGTTAGCCGTTAGGGTTAGGGTTAGCGTTAGCCGTTAGGGTTAGGGTTAGCGTTAGCCGTTAGGGTTAGGGTTAGCGTTAGCCGTTAGGGTTAGCGTTAGCCGTTAGGGTTAGGGTTAGCGTTAGGGTTAGCGTTAGCCGTTAGGGTTAGGGTTAGCGTTAGCCGTTAGGGTTAGCGTTAGCCGTTAGGGTTAGGGTTAGCGTTAGGGTTAGCGTTAGGGTTAGCGTTAGCCGTTAGGGTTAGGGTTAGCGTTAGCCGTTAGCCGTTAGGGTTAGGGTTAGCGTTAGCCGTTAGCCGTTAGGGTTAGGGTTAGCGTTAGCCGTTAGCCGTTAGGGTTAGGGTTAGCGTTAGCCGTTAGCCGTTAGGGTTAGGGTTAGCGTTAGCCGTAAGCCGTTAGCCGTAAGCCGTTAGCCGTTAGGGTTCGCCGTTAGGGTTCGCCGTTAGGGTTCGCCGTTAGGGTTCGCCGTTAGGGTTCGCCGTTAGGGTTCGCCGTTAGGGTTCGCCGTTAGGGTTCGCCGTTAGGGTTCGCCGTTAGGGTTCGCCGTTAGGGTTCGCCGTTAGGGTTCGCCGTTAGGGTTCGCCGTTAGGGTTCGCCGTTAGGGTTCGCCGTTAGGGTTCGCCGTTAGGGTTGCTTACCCTAACCCTAACACTAACCCAAAGCCTAACCCTAATAGCTTGGCATAGCGGAGGTAAACAGCGCCCAGGGCAAAGTGGAAATTTGCGTCCCCCGTAGGCCTTAAACTTGAGTGGATTTGAATGGAAAATCCCATAAGGGATATCGATTTTTCGATTTTTTCAAATATCGGAAGTGGTATGGAAAAAATTTATAGCCAATGACCTCAGTTGGACCAAAAGCCATAATCGTACCGAATTTGAATGGAATCCGTTGGAGTTTGTGAAAATGCATCAAAATGAATTTTGAGGGGCCTCTTGAGGAAGACAATAATATCATTAGTATATGTGCCAAATCTTGTTTCATTTCATGCAGTAACAAAAATCTGATGGTGGAACAAAGAAAGGGGCGTGCCAAAATATTTATATATATATATATATATATATATATATATATAAATATATATATACATATATATATATACATACATATATATCATAAGGAATAGGCAAAGCCAAGAAGTGAACGTAGAATTCTTCTTACATTCGCTTCTGACTTCACATAAAACTTGTTCACAACTGTATACTTGCCAACTCTAGCGTGGTGCATGTTAAGGGGCTGTCACACCTTGACGATTTAGCCAGCTTATGCCGATTTATGAAAAATTTGTCTAAAACGCTGGCACACGTCGAATACGTAATGGGTACGTTATGTGTACGTTAGGTGCACGCTGAAAAACACTACCATAGGTCGTATTACGCTGGTTTAAAACGTTGTACTTTTTGGTTGTCCAAAAAATTTTGCATGCTTGAAATTTTACGACGTACTCGGCGTTTGGCTCACTTCTTCCGTTACGCTGGCCATAAGTTGTAGGCACGTTATGCGATCGTTGACACACGTTAATGTATGTTATAAGTCGAAACACGTAGAGGTAACATTCGTGTACCCGAAACTTTTTTCTAACCTACGAATAATGTTTTGTCAGCACGCTACATGAACGTTGTTCACACTTCGCAACACGCTACTTGAAAGTTCCTCATACGTCGAAACACATCAAAGTAATGTTTAGGGTACCCGTGACTTATTTATAATCTATGAATAACGTGCTTGGGAATTATTACACTATGCATACGCTAGACTATCATTGGGCATAGGTTGTGGACGACTAAAACACGATAAACAATCGTTGGTATAACTTATCTATAAGTTATCGAAGCGTTCTGTGTTCATTACTAGTACATTATGCATTTGTCAAAGTCGTTTTTAATACTTTAAAAAGTAAAACAAAGAAATATTTCATCGTGGGAATGAGGAAAAAAAAATTAGCTGAAAAGAACATCGAACAATGGTGCAAAGTAGTCTCCTATTCGTGGACGATAAGAGGATCCATCATCACCCACACCCTCCCCATCACGCTCACATACTACTACTGACATAGACATACTTCTACTACCAATGCTACTACGACAACTACCTCTACTATTGCTACTGTCACGCACACCAACTACTACTAATAGTATTACAACAAGTGATACTACAGGCATTGACATCTACTCAACATGGAGTCTGGAACAATGATGGGTTCCTCTTGTGAAGCCCATTTGTATATACCAATTCCCCTTAACGCTGCCAATACGCCATTACACTGTAGATGTAAGTTAGAAACACGGTCAGTAAGTGCTGTGGTTGTCCAGAAGACGTCAATCTAATTCGTTGACATAAGACAATGTGCGTTTTAGATACGTTACAAATAGGTTCATAGCATGTTACTCAAAGGTTAGAAGCACGTTATACTTAGGTTCAAAGCATGCTACACAAAGGTTAAACGCACGTTACTCATAGGTTCATAGCACGCTAGTCATTGGTTCAAGGCAAGTTACAAATAGGGTCAATGCACGTTACTCATAGGTTTCAAGCATGTAAAACATCGGTTCAGAGCACGCTACTCATAGGTTAAAAGGACGTTACCCATTGGTTGAAAATTAGGTTGCGGGTATGTTAAATATTACCTTGACGTGTTTCGACTTATGAGTAACGTACAAGTAACGTGTGTCCGTCGTGTGTAAACGATCACGGAGCGTGCCAGGAACATACGACAACGCATGCGGAACGTGTTAGCCATACGCCAAGTACGTCATAAAATTTTCAGCATGCTTGAAATTTCACGATGTATTACACGTACCACGTAATATGACAGCGTACTTCATTGTTTTTCAGCCTACTCTTAACGTATACACAACTTACCTATACCGTATTTGATGTGCGCCTATCATTTTAGACATATTTTTCATAGGCCAGCATACGCTGGCAAAATCGTCAAGGTGTGACTGCGATGTTGACACTTCAAATTCTCAGGCGGTTATGATTTAAATCGGCGTCCGGCAGGTTCTTAACAGGCTACGCCACGAGTTCGCCGGCGATACGTTTAGCGTGCTATGTGCAAGTTAAACTATCGTTGGGCATAGGTTGTGAACGCCGACAACAGGCTAAGCATTCGTTGGTAAAAGTTATCAATAACAACGAAACGTTCTGTGCCCGTTACTAATATGTTATGCATACGACCAACACATTATGAATACGCCGAAAACTTGAAAAAAAAATATCAGCGTACGCCAACGTTTTACATACATTTTTATACGTTGCCATTGCTGGCTAAAACGTCAAGGTGCAACAGGGTGCTAAGCACCGCACAGCTGATGATTTTGACGCAATTTCCGGTTACTTCGGCCTGGATTCAGGATCAGCGATCAAATAATGTAAATCACGATTAAAAAATATTTTTTGATGATGCGGGAGATATCTTTATTAAAATTAACTTTGGGATAAAAATAATTGAATAAATAAATAAATAAATAAATAAATAAACGATCACTTCTGGTCAAGAATAAAAGAAATTAAAAGTTCCGGAAAGAGTTTCAAAATCACTCCCGGTAATGTTAAATACAAAATAAACACTTCCTGTCATCAAAAAAAAAAAATCACTTTCGGAAATATAAAATTAACTTTGAAAATTTCGGAAAAATAAAAATCTTGAAAATCACATTGTGTGATTTTTAAATACTTAATTTGCATTTTATTGCATGAAATAAGTATTTAATACATCAGACAAACAGAATTTAATATTTGATACAGAAACCTTTGTTTGCAATTATAGAGATCAGACCTTTCCTGTCGTTCTTAACCAGGTTTGCACAGACTGCAGCAGGGATTTTGGCCCACTCCTCCATACAGATCTTCTCCAGATCCTTCAGGTTTCGGGGCTGTCGCTGGGTCACACAGACTTTCAGCTCCCTTCAAAGATTTTCTCTTGGGTTCAGCTCTGTCGACTGGCGAGGCCACTCCAGGACCTTGAGATGCTTCTTGCGGAACCACTCCTTAGTTGCCCTGGCTGTGTTTTTCGGGTCGTTGTCATGCTGGAAGACCCAGCCACGCCCCATCGAAAATGCTCTTGTTGAGGGAAGGAGGTTGTTTGCCAAGATCTCGTGATACATGGCCCCATCCATCCTCCCCTCAATACGGTGCAGTCGTCCTGTCCCCTTTGCAGAAAAGCATCCTCAAATAATGATGTTTCCACCTCCATGCTTCACGGTTGGGATGGTGTTCTTGGGGTTGTACTCATCCTTCTTCTTCCTCCAAACACGGCGAGTGGAGTTTAAACCAAAAAGCTCTCTTTTGGTCTCATCAGACCACATGACCTTCTCCCATTCCTCCTCTGGATCATCCAGACGGTCATTGGCAAACTTCAGACAGGCCTGGACATGCACTGGCTTGAGCAGACGGACCTTGCGTACACTGCAGGATTTTAATCCATGACGGCATAGTGTGTTACTGATGGTTTATTTTGATACTGTGGTCCCAGCTCTCTTCAGGTTATTGAACAGGTCCTTCCATGTAGTTCTGGGCTGATCCCTCACCTTTCTCATCATCATTGAGGCTGCACGAGGTGAGATCTTACATGGTTCCCCAGACCGAGGGATATTGACTGTTTTCGTGAACTTCTTTCATTTTATAATAACTGCGCCAACAGTTGTTGCCTTCTCACCAAGCTGCTTGCCTATTGTCCTGTCGCCCATCCCAGCCTTGTGCAAGTCTACAATTTTGTCCCTGATGTCCTTCGACAGCTCTCTGGTCTTGCCCATTGTGGAGAGGTTGGAGTCTGATTGACTGAATGTGGACAGCTGTCTTTTATGCAGATAACGAGCTCAAACAGGTGCAGTTAATACAGGTAATGAGTGGAGAATGGGAGGGCTGCTTAAAGACAAAACTAACAGGTCTGTGAGAGCCGGAATTCTTACTGGTTGGTAGGTGATCAAATACTTATTTCATGCAATAAAATGCAAATTAATTATTTAAAAATCATACAATGTGATTTTCAGGATTTTTGTTTTAGATTCCGTCTTTCACAGTTGAAGTGTACTGATAAAAATTACAGACCTCTACGTGCTTTGTAAGTGGGAAAACCTGCAAAATCGGCAGTGTATCAAATACTTGTTCTCCCCACTGTATATACAAATAATATAATATAAAATGGAATAGGCAAATCCCAGAAGCGAACGTAGAATTCTTCTTACATTCGCTTCTTAAATATATCAAATTAAAGTCTTTTTGCTATGAAAAAATAATTACCTTAACATTACCTTCACAACAACAACTACACAGCCTAGAACAGGATCTTATCTGCAAAAATAAATATTTCCTCAACATTACCTTCACGACAACTACACCGCCTAGAACAGGATCTCATCTAAAAAAAATTATATGCCCTCAACATTATCTTCACAACAACTACACCACCGAGAACAGGATCTCATCTGAAAAAAAAAATCCTCAACATTACCTTCATGACAACTACACTGACGAGAACAGGATCTCATCTAAAAAAATTAATACTTGAAACAAACGTAGTATTCTCCTTACATTCGCTTCTGACTTTACCTAAAACTTGTTCACAACTGTATACGCAATTTCCGGTTACTTCGGCTTGGATTCGGGTTCAGCGATCAAATTACGTAAATCACGATTAAAAATTATTTTTTGATGATGTGGGAGATATCTTTATTAAAATCAGTGGAGGAAATATACACCATGTCTGATATTTGGGTCTTTCATGTCTCCGACGATGCCTTTATCTCCCCGTCTGAATCATTCCCTATGACAAAAACTGGAAACAAAAAAAAAAAAACAGAAGCAAAAAAAAAAAAAACGGAAGCAAAATGGTCATAGCCAACGACACGGATTCCAAATTGCCAGTGGTATTATGTTGTTGTTGTTGCTGTGGTTTCCTATTCTCTCATGTGCACACGTTAAGTATGAAGCTCACTGCGTTCACTATAATATCATATCATATTATATATATATATATATATATATATATATATATATATATATATATATATATATATATATATATACATACATATTATAATATGAAAATATAATATAACAATTTATAATATAATATATCATTTGTTGTATACACAGTATATATATATATATATATATATATATATATATATATATATATATATATATATATATATATATATATATACATATACACATACATATATTGTTGTGGTTGAGGAAATTCGCAAACCACCATTCAGGTCCTGAAGGTGAGATATCTCTGTAAGTACATGTGTAGTTAGCCCCAAACCCGTTATTTAGAGGGAATAAATGTGATTCATTCGGGCTGCGACCCTTTAAGATAGCCGTTTTTCTGTTCTATCTTTATTTTGAACCAACCACGTCTCCACCGCCATCACACAACAACCACCAACCGCAACGCCGCTTCACAACAACAACGCCAACAGCCATGACCTTTACCTTCACAGCACACCATCCCGCAACCATCGCATCACAAGCGTCACCGTGGCCAGGGACCGCCACTTTAGACCCTCCACCACCTTCGCCTCTCCTTCTGCGGCCATTCCCGCACCGCTTGTGGGCACCGAGCGTCAGGCTGTCCTGGACTCGTACAGGGCGCGCGCCGAGCAGCGGGTGCAAAAAGAGGCCTTTCTGAGGAGAAGTCGGATCAGGAATGATACACGCCCACTTCTGATCCGTCCTATCAGCAAGCGCGGGGCGATTTGGCCCCGCCTCCAGGCGCGTCGGAGTGGAATCGATATATGCAAATTTGAGGATCAGGGGAGGTTCACGCCCACTTTTCCTCCGTCCATTGGGCGAGCGTGGCTCCGCCCCCGAGCTCATCCTGATCCGGAAATTTGCATATGGGTTCTCCTGCCGTACTATAAAGCGCCGAGCGCGGGGCGAATTCAGTCAGAGTTTTGGGCTCGGGCGAGTTGGAGAGGTGTGGCGGCGGCGGAGTGTGGCAGCAGCAGTCAAGACGGGTCTGGAAGAGAGTCAGTCTGTCGGAGTCTGTCGGGGAGCTGCAGAGAGGTGAAGCCGGGAGCGCGGTCGAGGTCACAGTGGAGTCGCTCGTCGCGGGACCCAAGCAAGCCAGCTGTCCTCTTTCCCCAGAGCATCAACAATTCCCCCTTTCCCACCCCATTCCAATCAGTGCCAATGAAACCCGCGGAGGAGCGCGGAGTCGGGGCACCGCCGCAACATTTGCAGTTCATCACAAGACGGGTAGGCTCCGCCCGGTCTCGCGCCTACAGACCACGTCTGCCCCCTTGTCGTTGAGGGTGGCCCTTTTCTTTTGCTTTTGAGTATATGTGTTGTCGGCGCCGTCTGTAAAGTAAAACTGTGTAAGTGTTGCCGTGTGCTCGCGTAGTCGGTAGTATCTCTGCATTGTTGTGTTTCTTTCGTTGCAATTGCTTTTGGTGCATAATTGTTGTAATTGTATATGTGTGCTTTCCGTGTGCCGCGGAATAAATGTGAATTATGTTGAACTGTTTTTCCCGTTTCGCTTCGTCTTTTCTTTAATTGAATCTCCATCTTACTTCACGTAAAGGGTTGGTAGTGGGCTAAATACGCCCGAGAATTAATCGGAACCGTCGAGGTTGACGATAGCACCGCTCGGTTATCCCGATAGTACGGAACGGGTCGCTTAAGTGGCCCGTGTCTGGCGTCGACCTGCGGCGAGGTGCGATCGCCCGGTCTACCCTCCGTGTGGGTACTTAGGTAGGTCGAATTTGGCGAACAACCCTATCCCACGCGGGGGGCCGATTGGCACGATCGTGGTGAGGCCGAAAGGCCCACCCGTGACTTGTTCCCGGCGTTAGTCCGAGAGGGTCACGACGGACTTGTCCGTCCGGTGGGTGACGTGCCGCGATTCGAGTTACGTGGCCGCTCGCACGCCGGCGGGCGCGAATTCGCGACAATATATATACATATATACATGTATGTGTGTGATTATGTCCACCAAACTGATTAATTTATGATTTGTATCCCACTGACAGGCTGGACGTGGATTTGGACCTGAACTAACATCTAATCGGCTTGTTCTTGTCACCGAACCAACTCACCCACCAAGTTTCGTCTGAATCTATCCATAACTTTTTGAGGCATCATGCTGTATCTATCGTTTCAGCCCCATCATTCTCCGGTGAACAATCACTTTCTAAAACTATCAGATCTGGATCTGGATCTTCATCAAAATTGAATTCTTCCTTGTCACACACCCATCATGTCCACAAAGTGTCATCTGAATCCGTCCACAACTTTTTGAGATATCGTGCTATATATGTCACTTTTGGCTCTATCTCTCAATGGTGAAGAATCACGTTAAAAATTCTCAGATTCATATCCGGATTCGGATCCAGATCTTCACCAAAATCTAATCATATCGCCTTTGTTACACACCCAAGCTCTCCATAAAATTTCGTCCAAATCTGTCCACAGCTTTTTGAGATTGTCCGTTTGCGAACAAAATAACAAACAAGAAGATGTGCAGAGCATGATACTCGCAAAATCCAGAAAACAAATTTGACCTCACCAATAATTGGTGGTTGAATTAAATGACCAAATATGGAACTCCTCTTGAAATGTCAAGTCAATCGGATGAAAAATGACTTTTTTTAGAAATTTGACCTCATGATGAGCTTTGATCTTAAAATCAATCGGCTTCTCAGTTGAGGCTACCTTTACGACTTGGTGAAGTTTTGTGAAGATTGGTTTTAAATTGTGACATGTAGGCGATTGAAACAGACAGACAGACAGACAGACAATATCAAAATCGACTGACCAATATACTTCAAAAATATTCGATTTTGCCAGTAACAAACAGAAAGGGGTGAAAACATAACCTCCTTCACCTTTGGTGGCAGAAGTAATTATGTATATATACATTATTAATGGTTAGGGTGGGGGGCTTGGGATCCTAAGGTCCTGAGTTAAAATCCCACTTGGCTGTTGAATTAATATCAGGTGGGGTTGACAGCCTGTCGTCCTTTCGAGTTCGGCAAAATGAGTGCCAGCTTGCTGGTATATTGTGTCGGAGTGGCGTCCCATCCAGGATTGCGCCCAATAGCCAAGGAGACTGTTTTGGCAGCGCCAATGCTCTGTACAGAGTATGGTACCAATATATATATATATATATATATATATATATATATATATATATATATATATATATATATATATATATATATATATATATATATATATATATCTATATATTGCGGGTCTTCATGTTTGTGCTGCATTTTATGGAGAGGAATTGTTGCTTGGGCCGAGCGACTGCACGGATGTTTCATTGCGAGAGCAAAGCGAGAAACGTCGAGGAAAATAATTCCCCAACAGAGACGTGTCTCGTGGCGAAAGCGATGACCGCGGGGGCGGCCAACGAAGACGCCGAAGAAAAGGCTGCGGATATTTCATCTATTTCGTTCCGCGACGTGACCTTTTCTCAACGCCATCACCTTTCTCAGTGGAGCACGCTTTATTATTCTTTGTTGGGTCTTTTAATCTCAAAAACGAAAGCCGTGCAGACACAAAACGTGGATGTGGATCCTTAATGAGGTCTTCAAAGTATCCACCACCAAAAGGATGCACACCCTTTGGGACTCGGAATCCAGCCTGTCCGTACGTGGATATCAGGCGGACGGTTTCGGGCAAAGGTGTGCAGCCGTCATCGAGTGTGGAAATTTAACAAGAAAACCACTGACGTCACAATCAACGCCTAAAATTTACCAAAAAAAAAATCACGCCCATAGATAATTTGTCTGCGCTTCAGTTGGCCATCCTTATGAGAATATACATTGACAGGTAAATTTAGAAGATGAGCACAGCTCTTGTTTTCGGGTGCTTCAGCTGTGTCGCACAACAGAGAAGGTGCGAACCTGCCTCAGGTGCTCATGAATATTCATCAGCTGCTAGCTCAACAAAGCCATCAAAGGAACCGTCCAGGGAATGTGCGACTTCCAACTTCCAACTCGGATTCGATAATTAAAGGCTTCGGCTTGATAAGTGATCAGCGCTCGCATCTGTCGACTTCACCTTCTGGTTTCCGTGCGCCAGCCATGAGCCCACGAGACCAATAGGAATCTATTTTGAGCGAGATCAGGTGGGGGGGGGGGTGTATGGCTCAACGTATAATCTCGTGCTGAGATATTATTATAACCGAGTCATTGGTTTCCCAGAAACATCAAACAGCAGCATGCGGTGGATTAAATGAGTAATTGCACTGTCTGGTTGGACCAGGATGGGTGGGGGAGGGGCGGGGATATGACGATGGGGGGGGGGCGGAGCCAAGTCGAGCGCTTCGCACGTGTCTGAATCGAATCGCCGTAATGAACCTCAGTTCACGGCACGGAAACAATTCCTTCAAATAAGATCATCGCTGAACTGAAGACTCCGTTTGGCGGTCACGTGATAAATTCAATGACATCATTAAACCCAGATGACGACGTGTACACGATGTGGTTCTGAGGAGTAGGGTGTATGGTTCCATCTCGATGCCAGATGCCCTTTCCTCCTCCACATTTTTTTCAGGTTCCATTGCACACTCGACCGTCAAGTTCAAGATCCCTTTGATATGGACGTCCATGATACTCAACATACAACAAGGACCAGGAGAATGAGGGGGTTTATGGGTGGGCCTTCTCGCTCTACCTTACTCTGTAATCATGACGGTTAGGCATGAGGTTCAGATTATAATTGTAGTTGGTGCAAAGTACACACTAAAAATCGGGCAGAGCTGCCACGTGTTGGCAGTGTTCCGAGCATGTGATGTACACATTGCACACACAGATTATTCCGCTTGATCCAGCCACGACGCTTTCTGCCGCTTTGTCCGATTCCTCGGAACCCTCCCCCCCCCATCCCACCCCACCCCAAGGGGCAACATGCGCTTTGCGGGTCTTCATTTTCCCAACATCTCCCCATTTTGAAAACCCCAAGGTCGTGGCCAGAAGGATGTGGGACGCCATCGAGACATATCCGAATTGAGGCTCGATGAATTGGACGTTAGGGAGACGCAGGCTAAGCCATTTTGTTTTAACGACCAACGGAAGAATCTGGCACAAACATGGGGCAGATGGCAAATGCTCAAGCTCGTCGCAGCCGGCGTGGACCCTCAAAGCCAATGGATGCTCAACTTAATAGTCTTGCTCCATCCCACAGATTCTGGCAAACAGAACAAAGAGGAAGGTTTTTTGGGGGAAAAAATAAAAGGGGTAAAACAGAAACTTTTACCCAATATTAAAACACCATCATTCATAATATGGGCCAATTGCGTGTCTCAAGCTCCCCAGGCAGCAAATAATCCGAGGAAGCGTTTGCAGTGCATGTAACGAGGCCCGTGGATGTGCGAGGTGACAGCACGTGATGGAGCAAAACAAGCAAGCAAGGTTCAACCAATCCCACGCTAAAGCAAACGTGCGAGGGTAATTAAAACGACGGGATGGATGGAACAACGAGGGGCTGCCAAAGATGGCTGACGAGTTCGAATCCCGACACAGCTAGAAACCGGCACCCTGCACGGTTTTCTGCATTCAGAGCGAGGTATCGGATGGTCTCACCCACCATCGCAAGGACGTTACAAGCTTTTGGACCCGTCTGTCAGCAATGGGCATTGGTGGACGTTAACCCCCTCGACGGAGGAAGACCCTGAACATCCTGAAAATCTCCGGGACCCTGAACGGATTAGGAATTCTTGCCAAAAATAACCAGCAATCAAACGTCAGGTCTGGCCAGTGGTTCACAAACTCCGGATGCCAAAAAAAAAATTGCCCAGGCCGACCCCACAAGATGATGGGAATCATTGGTGTCGTTAAGTAAGTGGAGAGCAAGATGATGAGCGAGGAGGAGCAAGAAGCAATCGTGTCAAAGTTGATAAATCCAAAAGGAGGCACAAGGAAAGATGTGCAAAATAAAACCACAACCCACAACACAGCTCGAAATATCTCAAAGGCAAACAAATGCTGGAATGCTCATCACAGACAATCGTCTCACCTTCAGCTATTTATTTAGAAACATCGTAATATCAGCAAAAAGCTCGAATAGCAACTCATTGCAGATTATAATTTTGAAATAAAGCACAAATAAGAGGTCCAATTGCAGATTCACATAAAGTTCACCAAGTATCATCTCTCGAGTCTTCTGCACCGTCTTCAAAGCAAGCTCCCGAACCACCAAGTAGCTACCTTTTCATTGACACCCACCCCCCCCCAAGAAGCTTCGACAAAGTCGAGATTCTCCAACAATTCCACAAGAATGCCAAAGCAGGGAGGGGCAGATCCAGAATCTTGGAAATGGCAATGGTATAAATCTTATTGTGGAGCAGGAGAACGACAGGAGTACTTTAATATTGATTACTTGGCATTGCTCAGATTTTAATATGGGCTTTCTGGAATTTTGATTGATTCATTGATTTTTTTTGTCCCCTCCCCTCCGACAAGGTAGGAGAGAGAAGGGGACATTCAAATGAGCTCCGTCCACTGGCCGACCGACCGATCATACGTCCATCGACATTTGTGCACGCAACATTTCAACCAAAAAAAAAAAAAACGTTAAACATTTGGCTTTCGTATCACATAGATGTATTCCTCACGAGATGATCTCAACCTCATTAGATCTCGGCTGGGATTGGCTGAATTATGTTGCCATGGCAACCATCTCGATAACTTGGTGAGTGTACTCGATATTTCAAAAACACGTTGAACATTTAGCTTTCATTTCGCAGATATCTATTGCTCATGACATTATGTGAACCTGATTAGATCACTGCTGTGATTGCCATGGCAACATAATCCAGCCAATCAACTCAGTAACTTGCCTCATGTAAACGATATTTCAAAAATAAAATTCTTCAAGATTTAGCTTTCATATTACACCGATCTATTCCTCATGCCACCCAAAAGGTAGTGGATTGATAGCATCAGCTCCTCGATTTGTTTCACAATAGAGGTGATCATAAACATTTTCAAAACAACCAGTTCATAATCACACCTTCGAGCTGTCAATAGGCCTGGTGTTGGCTTAACGGTAAGGTTGGGCTGGCTGGTTTAAGATCCTGTAATCTTGAGTTCAACCTCCTATCGGGCTGTTGAATTAACACCAGGAAGTGTTAACTCAACCTGTCATATCCTTCTGAGGTCAGAAAAAAAAAAAAGAGGACCAACTTTCTGGTAACAGGGAAATTGAATCAGCGGCACAGCTGCGCTTACAGAAAATGATGCAGCCAAGCAGCCACAGGCTACATATGAATGAATGAATGAATGAATAAATAAATAAATATATAGCTGTCAAAAAGAAGTGATGGCTTGAAAGATTGACAGCACTTTTACAATGAAGGGAATTTCAAAAAGAAGCAACTTAATGCAAGATAAAATAGAAACAAAAGATAAGAAGGAAAGCTCGTCTTGTCCTCATTATGCCCCGCAATTTTATACGACATAACCTCCTTGGGGGTGTCAAGGTGTGCAATTATTAACATTATGATGAAATGTCAGTCATTATCCAAACAGGGCAATTTCTTCTTTGGTACCAAATCATGGTTGATTTGACATGCAAGTTAAGAACATTGGTGATAAATTAATATTCTTTGAAATAAACTCTTTCATGTTTAACACGTTCATGTACATCAATGTAAAACAGTCATGTACACCCAAGAGAAATTTTCAGCCTGGGTTTCCCGAGAGAGATACATTATGCACTACATCAATTAACGGGCAAGAAACAGGTTATGAACAAGTCAGTAATTAAGTCATTCAATAAAATCATAAGGTAAAATAGATTACTTGGATTTTAACTCGGGCTTCCTGAAATTTTAACTCAAGGTTCCTCATATTTCTAGGATCTGCACCGTGACTACCTACGCTTTTTGGAACACCGATCCGCGTTTTCTGGGACATGGACCCGCGCTTGCTGGGTTTCCCGTGAGAGATTTTGAGCCTGGGTTTCCCCGAGAGAGATTTTGAGCCTGGGTTTCCCCGAGAGAGATTTTGAGCCTGGGTTTCCCCGAGAGAGATTTTGAGCCTGGGTTTCCCCGAGAGAGATTTTGAGCCTGGGTTTCCCCGAGAGAGATTTTGAGCCTGGGTTTCCCCGAGAGAGATTTTGAGCCTGGGTTTCCCCGAGAGAGATTTTGAGCCTGGGTTTCCCCGAGAGAGATTTTCAGCCTGGGTTTCCCCGAGAGAGATTTTCAGCCTGGGTTTCCCCGAGAGAGATTTTCAGCCTGGGTTTCCCCGAGAGAGATTTTCAGCCTGGGTTTCCCCGAGAGAGATTTTCAGCCTGGGTTTCCCCGAGAGAGATTTTCAGCCTGGGTTTCCCCGAGAGAGATTTTCAGCCTGGGTTTCCCCGAGAGAGATTTTCAGCCTGGGTTTCCCCGAGAGAGATTTTCAGCCTGGGTTTCCCCGAGAGAGATTTTCAGCGTGGGTTTCCCCGAGAGATTTTCAGCCTGGGTTTCCCCGAGAGAGATATCCAGCCTGGGTTTCCCCGAGAGAGATATCCAGCCTGGGATTCCCCGAGAGAGATTTCCAGCCTGGGTTTCCCCGAGAGAGATTTCCAGCCTGGGTTTCCCCGAGAGAGATTTCCAGCCTGGGTTTCCCCGAGAGAGATTTCCAGCCTGGGTTTCCCCGAGAGAGATTTCCAGCCTGGGTTTCCCCGAGAGAGATTTCCAGGTTGGGTTTCCCGAGAGAGATTTTCAGCCTGGGTTTCCCCCGAGAGAGATTTTCAGCCTGGGTTTCCCCGAGAGAGATTTTCAGCCTGGGTTTCCCCGAGAGAGATTTTCAGCGTGGGTTTCCCCGAGAGAGATTTTCAGCCTGGGTTTCCCCGAGAGAGATATCCAGCCTGGGTTTCCCCGAGAGAGATATCCAGCCTGGGTTTCCCCGAGAGAGATATTCAGCCTGGGTTTCCCGGAGAGAGATATTCAGCCTGGGTTTCCCCGAGAGAGATATTCAGCCTGGGTTTCCCCGAGAGAGATATTCAGCCTGGGATTCCCCGAGAGAGATATTCAGCCTGGGTTTCCCCGAGAGAGATATTCAGCCTGGGTTTCCCCGAGAGAGATATTCAGCCTGGGTTTCCCCGAGAGAGATATTCAGCCTGGGATTCCCCGAGAGAGATATTCAGCCTGGGTTTCCCCGAGA
>NC_140974.1:13066563-13159063 GCF_056783735.1 Eptatretus burgeri
AGAGAGGAGCTAAGGAGTTTGCGAACAGGCTGAGTGGACACTTGGGGGGTCTGGGTGCTTTGGTTGGTTGACTGAAACTCCTGAAGAGTTGTGGAGTGTCCTTCAAGACCACCATCCTTGATGTTGCCGGTGGATGTCTTGGAACTCACCACAGGGCAAAGAAGAATTTTGTCTCTCAAGTGACACTGGATATCATTGACCAGAGTCGCAGGGCCAGGCTGAATGGCAGAGCTGAGCTGTTAAACTGTACGTGCACTGAGGGTGGACAAGGAGGCCTATGAGCGAGGAATCTGTGCGGGGGAAGAGCATCACCTGTGGACAGGTGATTCTCGTCCCGCTTACAGGGGAATTCGCGCATTGCGTTCATCCAAGCCCATCCCTCGGAGCACTGCAGTTAGAGCAGAGAGTGGTAGGCTCTTGACAGAGGAGTCTGAAGTGAAGGCCCGCTGGTCCGGTTACTTTGAGCTGATCCCCTGGCTTGTACCAGGCTGATCCCCCAGCTGTCGAGTTGGACATCAAGGGTGTTCCAATCCCTGTTGCTGACCCTCGAATCAACTTTGGTCCACCTTCGCTTGTTGAAACACGGGCTGCGGTGAACCAGTTGAAAAGGGGCAAAGCTCCAGGGATCTGTGGCATCCATGCTGAACTTCTCCAGGCTGGTGGAAATGCTGCACTCGTGTCGTTGCATGCAGTTTTGTGCTCTGCCTGGAATACAGGCATCATCCCAACTGATTGGAAGAGGGGCCTTGTTGTTCCTCTCTGGAAAGGGAAGGGTGATCGCCAAGACTGCAACAACTACTGAGGGGTGACGCTGCTCTCAGTGCCGGGCAAGGTCTTTGCTTGGATAATTCTTGATAGGGTTCGCCACCATCTGCTTGAGCACCAGCGTCCAGAGCAGTCAGGCTTTACACCAAAGAGGTCAACGATTGACCATATCCTTGCTCTTCGTGTCCTCACCGAACGCAGATGAGTTTCGGCAGGGGCTGCTTGCAGCCTATGTTGATCTCTGTAAAGCGTTCGATTCAGTGAATCGGGATGTCCTCTGGAGGATTCTTGGTCTTCGTGGGGTGCCACCAAAACTGATCGATCTGATGTCTGAACTCTACTCTGGTACTGAGAGTGCTGTGAAGTGTGGTGGTACCATCTCTGACTTATTTCCAGTTGTTACTGGAGTTTGTCAGGGGTGTGTACTGGCCCCCACACTTTTCAGCACTTGCGTGGACTGGATTTTAGGGAGGATGTCGGAGAGATCAAGCTGCGGTGCATCGTTTGGGAATGTCAAGATCTCGGACCTTGATTTTGCAGATGATGCAGTCATCTTTGCGGAGACTTTAGATATCCTCTTGGGGGCCCTCGAGGTGCTGAATGAAGAGTCGGAGCCGCTGGGATTCCGGGTTTCTTGGGTCAAAACTAAGATCCAGGCTTTCAGTGACATCTTGGATGCTGCTGTCCTGTCTGTGCCTGTTTGTGGTGAGGATGTTGAGGTCGTGGAGAGATTCACTTACCTTGGCAGTGATATTCATGTCTCTGCCGGCTGTGAGTCAGAGGTCAATAGACGTCTGGGTCGGGCCTGGGGAGTCATGGATTCACTGGATCATGGAGTGTGGCGCTGCCGGTACCTATGCGGGAGGACGAAAGTCCGAGTCTTCAGGTCCTTGGTACTTCCAGTCTTGCTCTATGGATGCGAGACTTGGACTCTGACCAAAGATCTGAGACAGAGACTTAATTCCTTTGGTACCAGGTCTCTTCGGAGAATCCTTGGCTATCTCTGGTCGGATTTTGTGTCCAACGAGCGGTTGCTGAGAGAGAATCGGATGAGATTTGTTACCTGCATAGTCCGTGAGCGTCAGTTGCGGCTGTATGGACATGTGGCTCGTTTTCCTGATGCTGATCATGCTCACCAGATTCTCTCAGCGAGGGAGTCTCATGAGTGGAGGAGGCCAGTGGGCCGACCACGTGCCTCGTGGTTGCAGCAGGTTGACCATCATCTCAAGGAGATGGGGATGGGCCTGGCATCTGCCTGGCGGATGGCCAGACGGAGGCCCCTGGAGTACCGGCGGAAAGTGGACGCAGCGACGCGCTGTTCTGGCACATGCTCCCATACCTGACCTGACCTGTGTGTGTGTATAGTACACCTGCTATCACTGGTCAGTTCTTTGTTAGGCACGGGATAGCACTGGACCAATCATGTTCGATGATGTACCTCGGGCTGCATAGCTAATACTCAGAGGCCTCGACTTCACTTTTTAACCCCCTTAATTTTTGCTCATTCGCTCGTGATAGCGAGTTAAAAAGTATAGCGATCCAGTCATGTTTTCCAAGTGCAATGTAGCTGAGTTTCATGTACCGTTGATGCTTCGTTGGAGGAGATAACAAACACTTAGCTCCATTAACGTACAGATGAAGATGATTGCAGTGGACTTTGTATGAATAACCAGTTCATGATCATTCATACCATTGCACCAAAATCAAATCTATTCTTCCTTGTCACACACCCAACTTGTCCACCAAATTTCATGCAAATCTGTCCTTCTTAAAGGTCCCCTGACATGCCAAAGGACATAAATTTCATTTATATATATGTCCGAGAGGAGTTTTTCATCGTGATTTCAGATCTGACAATGTTTTTTCACAATACTCATTGTGTAAAATATAAAATTAAAAAAAACAAACGTCTTCGGGAACGCCCCGAAAAATTCTCCTGAAAGGGGCGTAACCCACATGACGTCACGTACAGTATGTCAAAGGCTGCACGTTAATTACTCGGGTTGGTAGTCTACGTGATTGTATTGGCTTTCTGTGTGTTTCCACATTTGATTGATCCACTCAATCGCTTCGTTCATTTCTGCTTTAAAAAAAAATCGAACATTTGTTTTTGAATAATTGATGACATGGACTTTCACTTGTCTGTTCACAATAGTAAGTGTGAGAGAAATGAAGGATTTTGGTCTGAATCACATGGAGAATTGTCGGATAACGTAGTCGCGGGAGGTGAAGTTCAGCCAGCTGGAAATGAAGTCCGGCCTTACCAGTTCGAGCCCGAAGCAGGACAAGCAGAGAAAAATGGCGATGAAATTCCCGGAGTTCATGATGATCGGGAGGACATCGAAGGAAGACTCGGAAATAACAACTGGTCAGACTAAATCGTATTCGTAATTCAATAATGTAAATTCGACTTGCATACTGCTCGATATCAGAAATATTTTAGTGAGGTGACGTGAACAGCGCAGCGGACATATTGCTTCGCTGCGAATGAATCACAAGCAAGGCCAGCGCATGTCATCGGCCATATCTCTCTGCGCATAAAACGAAGCAATCTCGCTGTCCGGATACGATGAAAACTTGTGTGCAGAACACACCTTATGACACAATTTTCTCGAGCAGTCCGATAAATCTGACGTTCTGTTGCATTTTTATTTATTTTATTCCTACTGTCGTCATGTAGCACCAGTAGAAAACGATGAAAAAAAAAGAGCATAATAATAAATAAAAGCTACAGCACGTCAGATTTATCGGCCTGGACGGACGACGGATTTATCGGACGAGTCGAGACCAGTATTTCTCAACCGGGGTTCCCCGGAATCTGAGGGTTCTGCAAGAGGTCGCTCGGGGTTCCGCGAGAAACAGTTATAAATAGGCTAATATATTTTGAGTAGTTTTTGTGTGATTTAATATTCGTAATTTTACTATACACGGAATATTGTTGGAAACTCCTTGGTTATTATAAGAGGCTTCAACCTCTTATATTATTTACAATTATAACAACCATAGGGAATGTATTTAACAATGTCTATGTGGCGCCAGTGTGAAACCGCCCTCACTGGTTAGTGGACATCTTGTACGCGGCGGATTCGTGCATCATTGAGTGTTCTGACTAAAGTACGGGATGCATGCACGGTGTCCATCTATCTTCTCTGTGCTTCCGAGTGCGAAGTCTCTCTCTCTCTCAAGGTTAGTTCTTTTGTTTACCTTTATTGCTTCAGCTTTTGTTTAAGTTTTGTTTATCAAGTTACATGAGGTGTGTTTTTTTTAATTAAAATGTTTTCTTTTTTTGTGAATTAAAACCTCAGTGTGAGGTCTCAAAAATGAGCAGTATGTTTTTTTTTCATTGCCAATAAATATGACAAAAAGGGGGTCATTTTTTTCCTTAAACCAGGTATCCGAAAAAAAATATTATATTTACCACGTGACCTACGATAAAAATAAAAAACAGCTAGATATTATTAATGGTAGATAATAATTTTTATGCAGGGGTTCCCTGAGACTTGAAAACTATTTCAAGGGTTCCACAAGGGTAAAAAGGTTGAGAAACACTGGTCTAGACGAGAGATCGAGTCAATCCACTCTGAGTGAGTTACTGCATGTGACGTCAACGCTGATGAACTTTTTTTAGGGGCGGGGAATAGCAAGTTGTGAATAGCTCCAGAAATGATCGAAATATTGCTCTAATTATCCCATTTTTATTTAAAAAAAAACAAAAAAAAACGGGTGATTTCTTCACTCGGAAGGTCAAGTTAATATACATCTTCTTCTTTCGGCTGCTCCCATTAGGGGTCGCCACAGCGGATCATCCGTATGATCCGCATAGTGATTTGGCACATGTTTTACGCCGGATTCCCTTCCTGACACAACCCTGGTCAACTCTTACGACACAGGGATATATATATATATATATATATATATATATATATATATATATATATATATATATATATATATATATATATATATATATATATATATATATATATATATATATATATATATCAAGTTTATTTTGCATGTCAGGGGACCTTTAAAGGTCGACAAACCGAAAAAAGCACAGGCACAATGGGCCAAATGCCCCCCTCCTGTCAATTAAAAGGAGAAATGTTTTTTTTTTAAACTTCAAGTTATGATTGGCCTCTCGACAGTGAGCAGGGCAAAGGGAAACGTCATTTACGTCATTCAATCATCAAATGATTCATTTAAAAAGTCACACATCATGAGATATATCACCACAGAGCAGCTTTAACAGCATTCCTTCCTTTTGCCAATCAGTCCCAGCATGATCATTGAAATGAGGAATGCAGAACCTGGACATGACTGTCAAGATTCGCGTCAGTCTGCACTGGTAGACCGTGGGCCGAGCATCCAAAACGTCTCTCTTTTTTGACTTTTGTGACCCACCTCGTGCATCAACCTGAAATTTTCATAGATTTAGATTAAAAAATCACTTGGAAAGAATTCACAACTCATCAGTGCAAAAATTGCACATTAATTAGTTATGCTAATTCGCAAAACCAATAGCACCATCTTGTGTCCATTCTGAGATAGTTTTGTATGATTATGGGAATTCTGATGTCTGTGTATTCATATAATAGGGAGACTACTTGCATTGTGTTTTAATCATCTATCTATCTATATATTACTAAAACTCTCATCTTGTATGTATGTACGATGTACGTATGTATGTATGTATGTATGTTCCCGAAATACAGCCAAAACGGTACACAATAGCGCAAAATTTTTTAAGGCCACCTTACTCACCATTCGCCTGCGGTGTGCAGTATCAAGTTTCGTTAAAATTTGGCAACGAAAAAAATGATTAAAAAAATCAATTCCCGATTCAGTCAAGTACTCTTCGGGAGAATTTGATCAATGCAAACAACCTCAGCGGTATAGTTCGCTGGAGCTCTTTTTTTTTTTTTCTTGAAATGATTTATTTTAAAATCTCAAACATTTAGTTTAGACAAAGAACGATTTATTTTTAAGCATAAAATAAACCGCCATTTTGATCTAATACTTCCGTGTTCGTTAATAAATAAAATTGTGTTTCGAAGATTATGCACAATAATTTCTTCGACTTTCCTTTCTCCGGTTTTTGTTTTTTTTCCACATTGACGCGCAATCTCAAGTTTCGTTCAAATCGGGCAAAGAAAAAAAATTATTTAAAAAATTAATTCACGATTCAGTCAAGTACTCTTCGGGATTATTTGATCAATTTAAACAACCTCAGCGGTATAGGTCACTGGAGCTATCTTTTTATATAGATATACCGATATATATATATACTTTTTTTTTTTGAAATGATTTTTTGATCAACCGCTGTCACAACGGTAACCCAACGGGTTCACGGGTGGTGTAGTTGTATTTTAAAAGTACAAGCAAAAATAGTAGCGTTTCTTTGAAATAAATTCTTTCATGTTTAACACGTTCATGTACATCAATGTAAAACACTGTGGTATCACACAATGATGACACGGTCACTGTGTCATGGAGCATCGACTCCTCATCTGATTCTTCGTCATCAGAATGTAACTCTTTCGTGGTAATAGAGTTTCTGCAGTCGACACACTTGCAAAGCTCCGTACATGACACACAATGCCGTCGACAAGAACATGTTCCTTTGCCTGTACCAGACGGCTTCTCACAGCTAGTTTTCTTGCATGAACAATATGTTGGTTCAAGCAAGCTGCTCGGAGCTGGAGGCAGATCACCCCAGTCCATGTCCACTTCATCATCTACAACTTTCCATCCATGTCCATTTGGACTGGGAATTGGTAGAAATTGTTCCAGACATCTAGCATGTACAGCAGCCTGGTAATTTGCTCTCATGACATGCTTCTTGAGAGAGTCTGCATTAGGTGCAAGACGTGCCTCCGATTTGGTGAACACAAGGAACACGTTGTATCTGGCTTCATTGATTTTCTTACAGTCCTGCATTTTTACATTTTACAGTCCTTACATTTTGCAAACAAATTTCTCCGCACCTTTCACCAAATTCATCACTGACTTTGAATGAACTCCCCAACTCTTGAAAGACAGCATGGCAAGCAGTGTCACTTGCAAACAACTCGAAGGCTTTGGGTTTAGACTTTCCATGAAAAGAGCTGACCGAATCACAACCTGTGAAACAGTGGAGTGATATCAAGGCTTTGCTGACATCTGGTCCCAGATGTGAGCTCATCTTTGATAGACTCAGGGTCCTCCTACTGTTACCTCTTCCAGTGTGGAACAATACATCTGCTCCAATATGCTCAGCCGTGGTGATTCCAATCACAAAGACGTCTGTGTCAGGATTTTGATTAGGACTGGGTATGGGGCCCTATCTGTTGAACTTGGTGATGTCTCGCAGCATACTGGCAGTGAAGGAAAAAAGATGAGTATCTACTTATTCGTGGTTACACTCAAGTTCTGGCACATAGTGAACAATCATTTGCTCATTCTCATCTGTAAACTCATGGCACTCCCCATCATGACCAACAAACACTTTGACTTTCTTCAGACATTCAGCTGGTTTCTTCCTCCAAGTGTGGAAAAAAAAACAACCTGATCAGCTCTGCTTTGTTCTCACCACATGCCAGAAACTTCTTCCATTGGCGAGGTACCTGCTGATCTGCACTGTAGATTTTTGTTTGCAAGCTGCCACCCACTGAACGTCTTCCCTTCTCAGCGTTCTGGATGCTGTCTCTCCTGTAAGTATCAACTACAAAGTGGACTTATTTTGTAAAGGAGTAGTTACTTCTTTCCATATATTGAAAAAATAACATTCAAGGAATGATATACATTCATCACTATATCTTATAAAGTAGTTAGGATGGGAAATGAGCAAGAGTGTAGATTACTAGGGAGAGGATAAATACAAGTGATAGCAGAATTTAGAGCAGAACATTGTCAGATTCATGATAATTCGATTCTATAGAATAGTAATCACTGGGTATCGATTTTGACCATTCTGTCAAAAATTAGTTCAGATTCAGAAAGGAGATCCAACCTTCCAGATCCGTCACATTCATCATGATAATCACCGGGCGCGGCATCGGAGACGACAGCAGCTGCAATCCCCACACCGAGCCTGTGCTGGCTGTGATGTACTTGGAGCGCCTTGACAGGGACCTTACTTTCGGGGCTTCCTTCCACACCAATCCACTTCGCAGCACATTCCGAAAATTTCTTAATGCTTTTCTCACTAAAAGGAATTACTTTGCTGTGGGTGTTGATAACGCGCATCAAACAGAATCTCGAAGAACTGCCTTAAGAATCTTCGGAAACACCAGCATCAGACAACATATTAGCCGCCATTAACAGCTCGTGAGTTTACAGCTGACCTGTAACGAAGCGCGTGATTGGTTGATGAGCGACTGCAAAGAAGCACGTGATTGGTTGATGAGCGACTGCAAAGAAGCACGTGATTGGTTGATGAGCATGGTGCTGCATGTCAATAGCGCTGTGATTGGACGATGTTTATAAGAAAATTGTCACAATTTTGGGTGTTTTTTTCCATATTTTGAAAAAATGTGCAACTTTAGTGCGTGACGAGTTTCAGATATCATTTCTATAACATTTTCACACAACATATTATAAACACAGGGAGATACATGAGGTGAGTCGCCAAACTAAACAAAACGCCCGGCGCAGCGGGGAGCAGAGTGAGCACGCCCGGCACAGCGAGGAGCAGCGAGGGCACGCCCGGCACAGCGAGGAGCAGCGAGGGCACGCCCGGCGCAGCGGGGAGCAGTGAGGGGACGCCCGGCGCAGCGGGGAGCAGCGAGGGGAGGCCCGGCGCAGCGGGGAGCAGCGAGGGGACGCCCGGCGCAGTGGGGAGCAGCGAGGGGACGCCCGGCGCAGCGGGGAGCAGCGAGGGGACGCCCGGCGCAGCGGGGAGCAGCGAGGGGACGCCCGGCGCAGCGGGGAGCAGCGAGGGGACGCCCGGCGCAGCGGGGAGCAGCGAGGGGACGCCCGACGCAGCGGGGAGCAGCGAGGGGACGCCCGGCACCGCGGGGAGCGAGGGGACGCCCGGCATCGCGGGGAGCGAGGGGACGCCCGGCACCGCAGGGAGCGAGGGGACGCCCGGCACCGCGGGGAGCGAGGGGACGCCCGGCACCGCGGGGAGCGAGGGGATGCCCGGCACAGCGGGGAGCAAAGGTTAAGCTGGAACCATCCAGGGAACTGGGAAGCAAAAGCACAGTCTGCCTTGCAACTTTATTACATGAAATAGAAAACTATCTCAGCGTGGGGAAGGCATTGTAATGGGGGGGGAGGGGTGGTAAGGGAAGGCATCGTGTAGGGGGCAAGGGAAGGCAGCGTGGGGGACAAGCGAAGGCAGCGTGAGGGGGCAAGCAAAGGCAGCGTGAGGGGGCAAGCAAAGGCAGCGTGAGGGGGGCAAGCAAAGGCAGCGTGAGGGGGGCAAGGGAAGGCAGCGTGAGGGGGGCAAGGGAAGGCAGCGTGAGGGGGGCAAGGGAAGGCAGCGTGAGGGGGCAAGGGAAGGCAGCGTGAGGGGGCAAGGGAAGGCAGCGTGAGGGGGCAAGGGAAGGCAGCGTGAGGGGGGCAAGGGAAGGCAGCGTGAGGGGGGCAAGGGAAGGCAGCGTGAGGGGGCAGGGGAAGGCAGCGTGAGGGGGGCAGGGGAAGGCAGCGTGAGGGGGCAGGGGAAGGCAGCGTGAGGGGGGCAGGGGAAGGCAGCGTGAGGGGGGCAGGGGAAGGCAGCGTGAGGCAGGCAGGGGAAGGCAGCGTGAGAGGCGCAGGGGAAGGCAGCGTGAGGGGGGCAGGGGAAGGCACCGTGAGGGGGGCAGCGGAAGGCAGCGTGAGGGGGGCAGGGGAAGGCAGCATGAGGGGGGCAAGGGAAGGCAGCGTGAGGGGAGGGTCCGTCCGAACATAACCATCTGGAAACATCCAGAGATAACAACTGTCCGGACACGAGAGAGAGGAGAGAGATATGGGAAGTGGGGGAGGATTCCAGGAGATGTGACGTCAAGTTTAACGGCACGCACACTGATGAATCACCCTGCCCGTGAAACACTGGGACAACAGTTTATCGCTGGGTCAGGTTTAGAATCCAGGCTACACAGCTTAGAGCGAGCATGCATGCCTCTCGGCTTCCCTGCCTTGATGTGAACGAAATGTTTCCTTTTTTTTTTTGCATTTATCTATGCCGAAGTGACAAGTCGAAGTAATGAAAGAATACATCACAATCAGGGGAAATTGCACATTTTCAACGAGCCAGCCATCGCCCGACAAGCCGCAGAACAACGCATGCGAGTGGCTCCTGAATATTTTAAAAATCATTCAATATGCAGTATTCAGTGACAGTGTGAAAATTGTCGAGCGCTCGTGAAGGGACTTAAGCACTCCAACAAAATGGTTGAGGAACGGCCGGCTTGGCAAGTGATTTGCAATCGTTGACCCGTCATTTTAAACACACACCTCTTGGAGACAACCAAAATATCAAACTATATCCGAATTAGACAAATGAACACTTTTTTTTTTAGCAGACGGAACTGCTGCCAAGTTCGATTCCAGAGCTTACATTTTGTAATTTGGCTTAGTTTCAGAGATTCTCGAGGTTATGGCATGTGCGGAAATGAAATAAAGCCACGAACGCTGGCATCTACGAGTGTTTATAAACATTGCAATATACCTAGCAATTCGTAGCTATGATGAACAGGCATTTGATAATATGTGAGGAAAGTGAAAAAAAAAAAAATGATCGTTAAGAAATCGTTGCCACCTGTCCCAAGTAATGGCATGGCTGAGCAGCCCCCCCCCCCCAAAAAAATATATATTGCGAATGAAGACCACAGCGAGGTAACAGTTAATGCGCTTCCAGGGAGAGCGAGGTGGCCGAGGATGCGCTTGACAAAGGAAATAATTAAATAAAGCCGTTATTCATCTTCAAAAGGGGTTTTTAATTAACCCAAACACCCAATTTTCACTCACACACTCCCTTGGAGTTACCTTAGTGTGTGCATGCAAAGTTTCAGTCCGCTTGGTTTCATGGTTTTGGAGTTATGGACATGCGCACGCACGCACGCACACACACACACACACACACACACACACACACACACACACACACACACGAACAAGATACAAGAAGATGGGTGGTTTAAATTCACCAGAGCACAGAGGGGGCAACGGCTCTTTGTTTCTCCATAATTTGCATGGTGTCGCATGTAGGCCACAATCTAACGGTCATCCTGTTTAATGCCCAAAGGATTCCAATCGCAAGAACAAGCAAATTGGTGTTGATTAGATGGGTCTCAGGTATGAAGGTGTCCTGTTACCTTTGCACGGAAATAGAACGTTTTTTTATTTTAATCTTGCAAATGTGATCACGTGCAGAAATGATGCAACCAAGGAACTTCAACAAAGGAGGCCATCCAACCCATCCAGTCAGTCAGTCCAATGGTTGCCAACCTTTGATAGTTTGTCCGTCCTCGATAGTTTTTAAATCCTGAGTCAAGCAAGGAGGCAGCATGCTCCATTTTAAGTCTTTAGATGACGTGGACAGGGTTCGAACCACTGACCTCACAGAATGGGAGTGGACAGGAGATGCTCTACATCACAGTCTGGCAAGCCTGGTGTTGGTTTAACCGTTTAACGGTGGAGGTGGCTGGCTTAATATCTTAGAGTCTTGAGTTTGAGTCCCTGTCGTTGCGTTGAATTAGCACCAGGTGGGCTGACACAGCCTGTCATCCTTCTGAGGTCGGCAATATTTGTACCAGCCTACTGGTAATAGGAGCACTGTATCAGCAGCACATCCACGCTTCCAGAAAATGATGCAACCAGCAGCCACAGGCTACATACATATCAACGGTGTCTGGTCTAGTTGAGTCTTGTTGATTAAATGAGATGACAAAGCCAAGGGGATATAAAGGTGCTGCCCAACACCTCATGGTATCTCCCATTTCACTACGGATTGTCACGACACCTGCTGAGAACCCTGTTCTGACATTTCTCATGCAAGTCCTTTCCTGGGTATCCATTTGTTATCCCACGAGTGTCTTCTCTCTGCCCACTGCTCTTCTCTTCCATGAACATCAATGATCCTAACAGAGCAGCAGTGCTGCCAAAGCAGTTTCTTCGCACGAGTAATGCCGGTTGGTTGGCCAGTAACTTCACAGCAGTCTTTCAGAGTAAGAATTTTCAATGTGTTCAGGATGCCGGCGAGAATTCACTGACTCTCCATGAAGGACACCGGTGGATCTTTAAAGTCCACCAACTAATGCCAGCAGATGGGACACCGAAAATCACATCCGTCCAAGGGACAAGGGCATTGATGTCTCATCTTGTCTGAAAAACACCAGGCTCGCTGTGTTGGGATTCAAACTCATGCAAGACAGCACGTAAGTTTGTGTGAATACCATTAGGGTCAAAACTATCCCACCAGCACACCACATAACTTAAGAGGTTTAAATCAAACAAACCCTCAACTCCACCAACCATACATTTTGAGGAACAGAAAAGACTGGAATCAGAATCAGCTTGAGGGAGAAACATCCAGCACATTCATCTGATTTTGTTTACAGGATTATGGATTCAAACTACTTCCAGGCAACATTTAGTTCTTAACCCAAGTTACCCGATGATGTCAAGTCGTTGGATGTAGAAAAGATTTTGCATTGAACAACATTACGTTTGAGCTGAGATGTTAATCACAGTTACAAATGGAGGATTCCTCAGTACCATGTTCACAGTTGTTTACATTTTAATCAATGGTTCCAACACCATAAATCTGCACGAAATGAGAATTCTGTTCATTAAGGTTTGAGAGTCTGTAATGATGACACAACAGTGGGTTCGGTGAGAGGTAAACCTCACCATTTGGATCCAGACTATGCTGACCAGTCCGTTACCCCGAAGATGGTTTTCTAGCCTGGACGGCCGAGCTTTAACAGTCATCTGGGAGGTAAACGATGTTTTCCATTGCCTCTCCTCTTCCATCAATTCGTATTAAGTACGTGTGGACAGATCTCGCCTTCAGAGTGCATTCCATATTCGAGCAATATCTTAGGGGAGCCTGGCGTGGCAGGTTTCTGGAAAACCCATCACCATTTGCAATGAAAGTTTGTTTTTTATATTAACCTCCACCACCCAGAGTGGGGGAGGTTATGTTTTCACCCGTCTGTTAACAGTGCATCTCAAAGTTGTGGACTGATTCGGACGAAACTTGGTGGACAGGTTGGGGTTTTGACGAGGACAAATTCATTCGATTTTGGTGAAGATCCCAATCCGGATCTGAGAATTTTCAGTGATTCTTCACCATTGAGAGATGGGGCCAAAAACAATATTGTTACGGCTGTGGAAATTAGCAGAGCACCATATGGGTACTTAGATCGGTTATGCCGATAAGTCCGTGTTCAGATAGATTTCCCCACCATTTTCTCATGGGTTTTATTCGTGTCACCCGGGCTGTGATCTTTGAGTTAGCCGTTTTTCTTTTGCTATCGTTATTTGGACCAACCACCATGGCAACCACCGACCACCTTCTCCACCATGCCAACCACCAACCACCTTCACCACAACGCCACCCACCAACCACCTTCTCCACCACGCCAACCACCTTCACCACCACGCCAACCACCAACCACCTTCTCCACCACCCCAACCACCTTCTCCACAACGACATCTCACCATCTCCCAAACCGCATCTCCCCCGATACCCAACAACACGAACAACATCGCCTCACCTTCATCTCCGAAACGACGCCATCTTGGCGCCAGCCACGGCGAGTCCGCATCGAACGGCATCGCTGCAAACAAACGCGGTGGTTTCAGCGTTGGTGATTTCTACCACGTCTGCTCGCTCCAAGCTTCGCCTTAGAATTCGGATCGAAAGGTCGAAAGGGGTGAAGCCAGTGGAGGTCGAAAGTCGGAGAGCGGAGGTCAGAATCTCGCCTCACGGACCTGATATAAGGGCGAGCGGAACGCCAAGCGCAGTCTGGAGTCGGTGGAGTCAATCGGTGGAGTGTCAGTCTGGAGAGGTCGAGGAGCCGCGTGGAAGTCTGAAGCCTGCAGTAGCTGGAGAAACTGAGAATGGAGGAGGCGCGAACGGGGAGCGCGGCTAAGCCTGCTGCGCCGCGTGGAGCTGCATGTTCGTGTGCGAGCCGGAGAGAACTCGCCAACCAGCTCCGAACAGTCTGAGGTGATCGGGCTTCGGAACGGTCCGAGCATCGCTGAGGGATGAACGGGTTCGTGAGAGAGCATCAACTCAAAAACAGCGAAGACCCGTTCGTTCCTCTCAGGCGTTGCCGGCCAGGGCCCGAATCACCAGGCCGTGGCCGAGGTCACGCTAGCTGCCGTGGGGAAGGAGCGTCGTGGGTCGCCCCAGCGAGGAAGGTAACCTGTGCGGCCTCACGGAGCCTCTGCGGTCTGCACGGCTCCGTGCAATAAAGACCCAAAGAGGTCCATTCTGCCCCTCGTCTGTCCTGGGCCTTTTCTTTGCTTTCGAATGAATGTTGTGGCGCCATGTCCGCAAGTCGAACTGTATAAGTGACTGTACATAAGAGACAGTATTAGCTCTTTCCTTTGCATTGTGTTTGGCTGTATAATTGCATGTGTGTGTTTTGTATTGATTCCATACCTGCATGACTGTATACGTGTGGGAAATAATAAATGTGCTTGTTTGAATGTGAACCTGTTCGTCGTGTCATTTTCCCCATTGAAACGCCGTATTGCATTTCGGAATGGTAGCGGGCTTTTTGATAGCCGATAAAAGAATCGGGTCTCGCGATAATACCCTGCTCGGTTATCCCAGAACGGAACGAACCGCTTAAGCGGTTCGTGTCCAAGCAGACCTCACTAAGGTACGGTCTCTCGGTAGGCTGCCCACGCGAATAATTAGGTAATTCGGCGATTGACCCTGTCGCGCGCAGGTAGAATATTGACTCGGCCGTGATGTGCGCTTGGAGCACACCCTTGACTGGTTTTCGGCGTTGTTCCGGAAAGTCGCGACTGAATTGTCTGTCCGGTGGGCGTACGGGCGCGATTCGGCTTGATTTCTTGATTGTGGAAAAGATTAGCAATCCCGGTCTGCACTGCTTTATGATGCACTTGTTTGGATGCAATGAGTTGTAATGTGTGTTGCAAAGCATGTGTGGATGTGCTGCAAAGGTGCGAAGACAGGGTGAGAGGAGAGAGGGAGAGAAAGGGCGAGGGCGAGATATATATATATATATATATATATATATATATATATATATATATATATATACATATATATATATATACATATACATATATATATATATACATATATATATATATATATATATATATATATATATATATATATATATATATATATATATATATATATATATACATATATATATATATATATATATATATATATATATATATATATATATATATATATATATATATATATACATATATATATATACATATATATATACACATATATATACACATATACAAATATATATACATATATATATATACATATACAAATATATATACATATATATATATACATATACAAATATATATATACATATATATATACATAGAGAGAGTGAAAAGCAAAGAGCGAGATGAAAAGAGGGGGATTAAGAAAGAAGAATTACAAAAGGTAGTTTGAATCTGCTACACATGCCTGGTGTTGATGCAGTGGTTAGGGCAGCGGCTTGGGATCCAAAAGGTCCTGAGTTCAAGCCCCATTGGGCCACTGAATTAATACACCAGGGGGTTGACTCAGCCTGTCATCCTTCCGAGGTCGGCGAAATGAGTACCAGTGTACTGAGCCGGTGTATACCCCGGTTAAAATAGGTGTACCATATCCCTGTGTCGTAAGAAGCGACCAGGGTTGCGTCAGGAAGGGCATCCTGCATAAAACATGTGCCAAATCACTATGCGGATCATACGGATGATCCGCTGTGGCGACTCCGAACGGGAGCAGCCGAAAGAAGAAGAAGAAGAAGAAGCAGAAGAAGAGGAAGAAGAAGTTTGAATCTGCGACACAAACACGAGTTTCCTTTTCCACTGATACGAGGGGAGGTTAATTTAACGAAAGAAAATTACGACAGATGCAACTGCACGATGGAACCGTTATGTGGTGGATGTGGCTCCCCGGGATCTCCGAATACTAACAATACAAATAAACTCAAGAGTGACCCATTTAACAACATGCCATTGGAGTTGAGGGAAGGCCATTTTTGGATAAAGCACGACTTGAGGATCATGGAGGGAGGGAGATAAATGACAGGATAAAATACTGTATTTTGGAGAAACAAAACAACTACCTTCAGGATTTATAAACAGATTAATGAGAACAGAAATGATCACAGGTTGAGGTTTTACCATTTGTTGTTCTCGTCATAAATGGAAAAGAGAAGAAACTAAATTACATAAGCAGTGGAAGTGAGGAGGGCAAATGAAAACATGTATGTACAGGTACATAACCAACTAAAAATTAAAACTAGAAAGAATCTGAAAACACAAAGCCCATAAACATCCGCTTTATATTCAGACTTCTTCCGTGTGCTAAACATGATGAAAACAGCGGAAAAAAGAACTTTTTTTGACGATTTTAGATGACCTTGACCTTTGGAACTCAAAAGCAAAATGTTCCAGTGACCCAATATGCAAACCCTGCTCAAATTTCAAGTCAATCAGATGGAAATTGACGATTTTATGAGAAGTTGACCTTTTGACCAAATTATCAATTTTACTTGCCCATATTCTCACAATAAAGCTTTGTTGAAAATTTGATGACAAAAGCTCAAATGGTAAAAAGTTATGGCAGACAGACAGACAGAAGTGATTGCAAAGCCCCGTCTCCCCGTTGCGCGGGGGACAGGCTGGAGCAAGTCAATCCGATGAAATTGAGGATTACTTTCCCTTGACCTTTTCACCTCAAAAAACAATAGTTTCAATGACCCGACGTACGTACAAACCCTCTTTAAATTTCAAGTCAATTAGATAAAAATTGAGAATTTTACAACCTTGACCTTTGACACCGAGCACAATATTTAATGAGAAAGAGCAGAGATTGTAGACCCTCACAATAACTTGTTTAGTGTGGTTACATCATATGTACTTTATGGACCTCAAATTCCAATTGTACATGTTTTGTCGAGTTACTCAGGAAAATATATATATATATATATATATATATATATATATATATATATATATATATATATATATATATATATATATATATATCTTCTTCTTCTTTCGGCTGCTCCCGTTAAGGGTCGCCACAGCGGATCATCCGTATGATCCGCATAGTGATTTGGCACATGTTTTACGCCGGATGCCCTTCCTGACGCAACCCTGGTCGCCTCTTACGACACAGGGATATGGTACACCTATTTTTAACCGGGGTATACACCGGCCCAGTATACTGGTACTCATTTTGCCGACCTCGGAAGGATGACAGGCTGAGTCAACCCCCTGGTGTATTAATTCAATGGCCCAATGGGGCTTGAACTCAGGACCTTTTGGATCCCAAGCCGCTGCCCTAACCACGGCGCCAACACCAGGCTACATATATATATATATATATATATATATATATATATATATATATATATATATATATATATATATATATATATATATTTTTTTTTTTTCGTGCAAGACTGGCTACCACCGGGTGCCGATTGTGGCCAACATGAGCAAATTATGTGGACAGACAGAAAAACAAACTAGAAATCACTCAGAGCAACATTTGGCGAAACAGAATGAACTACAGTAGAACAGCACTCAGTAGAGCGCATACCTCTGCCAGGCTGAAGTTTACGTGTAGTATCCCACTGATGGGCTGGATCTGGATCCCGACCTGAACCAAAATCTAATCGGCTTGTTTTAGTCACCGAACCAACTCATCCATCTGGTTGTCATAACTCGTCCACATCTTTTTGAGATATCATGGTCGACATATCGTTTTTGGCCCCATCTCGCAATGGTGAAAAATCACTTAAATCCCTGCTAGTATAATATAAATGTAATACAATTATAACATATGCAAATTCAAAACACACCTGGATCACAAGCGTGCCTCGCTGACTGGATGTCCAGTC
The DNA here is from genome assembly GCF_056783735.1 of Eptatretus burgeri. NCBI lineage: Eukaryota > Metazoa > Chordata > Myxini > Myxiniformes > Myxinidae > Eptatretus > Eptatretus burgeri. The sequence goes on from NC_140974.1 coordinate 13,084,371, forward strand.
AAAAGTCCTCAGTATCATCCTGTTTCAGCCCTTCAGCTCGATACGGTCAATCGAGGTGGGCTAGCAGAGGCACGATGTAGCTACCTACACACAGAAACTACAACTGTATACCAATACCACCACCCGCAACCAGCGAGAACAAAAAACAGAAAACACGACCTATACAACTTCATGCATCCTTCCCCAGAAATAGATGTACAACTTCATTCACCTGATCAAGATGGGGTTACTTAGACTGTAGTAAACCATTAAGATGATTGACGGTTAAAGCTGAAGCAAAAATTAACGCAGGAGTGCACCACAGCAACGTTGGCCCAAATGGCCTCTTTCCCGAGTTTGAGGTCAGTTTCCACTCGGTCTCGTCGGGTTTATTTTACTACGAACACACACACACACACACACACACACACACACACACACACACACACACACACACACACACACACACACACACACACACACACACACACACACACACACCCCTTGCGGGGAGAGGGGATTATTCCCTCTGCCATCGAAAATGAAGGTTAAGTTTTCACCCCTCTCTATTTGTTTGTGTGCAAGATTTCTCAAAAAGTTGTGGAGGGATCCAGATTAAATTTTGTGGACAGGTTGGGTGTGCGACAAGGATGAACTGATTAGATATTGGAGAAGATCCGGATCCGGTTACGAGAATTTTTAAAGTGATTCTTCACCATTGAGAGATCGGGCCAATAACTATGTTGTGCTGTATAGCATATTTCAAAAATGTATTGGGCCTGATATGTTCTCGTGGATCAGGCATTGTGTGGCAGAGGTATACGCTCCACCGAGTGCCCTTCTAGTTTATACATTTTATGCATCCATGACCTGATCCTGGGTATCTCCAGCACGTATGCAAAATGCGATGGCGAATGGCCCAGCCGTACAGGTGAGAAATCACAAATCAGAAGAATAAATATACATTTATGAATGATGTATACCAAAGTACGTGGGGCAGATGTGCAGGTCATAATGGAGAAAGAACTTGGAGTGGGGGAAAAAATTACACTATCTTGCATACATACCATGCAATTCACCATAAAGCAATAATTGTCTCAATACCTGAACAGAGCAAACCACATTTATCACTTCATAAGTCTATTGATATTAAAACAATGGCCCAGCTTTGCTCAAAAGCATTGGAAACTTGTCATCTGTTTAGGATAAGGTAAGAAGTGGGGGTGGGGAAAATAATGGATGGAGTGTAGCACAAAGATTAATTAGAAAACAGAGGAAAGGATAGACGAGCATCATTAGAACCCTGCTCATGCCTCTCTGTGGCATTTGCACCTTTCTTGTGGGCAGTGTCAGATGGATGGTGAGGGAGAACAGAGGCCCTCATCGCAGGAGGAAAAACAATGCTTCAACATTGTTGTAATAGATCTTTTTGCAGTACTGTGGAATGGTGATCAAGATTTGGATCTGGTGGAATAATCATTCAATATCGATGTGTGTCATCATCATCATCATCATCATAATCATCATTGTGGGTAAGGAAGTGTTTGCAGGAAGTAAAGGAGGATGATCAAGTGGGTGAGTCAGAAGACGATGGAGATGGGAAGGAGTGGGTGGGGTAGAGAGTGCAGAAAAAGCAGTGAAAGTAGAAGTAATGGTCATGAAGACAAAGCACAAAGCATGACGTTTCATCAAGAGTTGCTTTTATCAGTGGATGACCACAGGCCAGCATGCAAAGGTTGTTGCGGTTCAAATGTTGCGTGGATGCACATGTGCAGGTGGGGACGGAGGTGGGGGGGGCAGCTCTTATAAAAATACATAATAATGATATAGACAAGGGTTTAAACATTACCAAGAGCTGCCCCCTCCCTTTACAGTAAGATATTTAAATGCCCTTGCAGGATGCTTTATGCAACAACCTGATGAAAGCAACAATTTTGCCAAAAAACATCAGAACTTTCATCATATTAACAAATTTCAGTTGGTTGTATATTTGCATGTGTGACTGATCCCAACAGCAGTAAATTAATCTTGGACAGCAAACTTGAAGCCTCATCAGCAAGACAAATCATCGATGCAAATTTAATGCAAGCCCGGTGAGCTCCAACAGCTGAGGTCCAAAAATAGCAACACAGAAAATATCAACCTGGCAAAGAGGCAAAACAACAACAACACAGCGATAGCCAAGAGCAACGAATGGAAGAGTTGGATAGAAGTAAAAGCAGAAGAAACTAGAAGGGCACTCGGTAGAGTGCATACCTCTGCCACGCAATGCCTGATTCAGTAGAACATATCGGGGACAATCATTTTTTGAAATACCGTGCTATACTGGTATATCGGTTTTGCCCCGTCTCTCGATGGTGAAATCACTTTAAAAATATCGATATATTCTCAAATCAAGATCTGGATTTGGATCTTCACTAAAATCGAACCAATTAGTCCTTCAAACACACCCAACCTGTCCACCAAGTTTCGTCCGAATCCTTCTACACCTTTTTGAGATATCATGCACACAGACAAGGGTGAAAATATAACCTCCTTCCACCTCCGGTGGCAGAGATAACAAGAACTTTTATTTAATGGTTGGTTGGTGGTGGTGGTGGTGGAGAGCATGTGTTTACAGAGGGGGAGGAGGAGATTGGGACCATACTCTGTGCAGAGCGTTGGTGCTGCTTAAGCAGTCTCCTTGGCTATTGGGCACAATCCTGGACGGGTCGCCACTCCGACACAGTGTACCAGCATGCTGGCACTCATTTTGCCAACCTCAGAAGAATGACAGGCTGAGTTAACCCCACCTGGTATTAATTCAACAGCCGAATGAGATTTGAACTCAGGATCCTCAGACACCAAGCTGGCCACCCTAACCATTAAGCCAACACCAGGCATGTGTTTATGATGGAGAGGGAAAGACGGATGAGCGAAAGCGATGGAGGTGTGGAGGGAGTGAATGCTAAGGCCATGCAGATGGAAACAGAAGGTCAACTATTCACTGAGAATTGGAGAGATTAGGTTTCTCAGGAACATTACCCTGAAACACAACCCAAAAGAAAGGACACTTATGCAATGGTAAGTTTGTATCAATACCAAATGGTTCTTCTGCCTCACCAGCTTCCTCAACAAGAAAAATTGCCAAAGATGCAACAGAATACCAATCACTGAAGGCTGGTGTTAATCCGTGTCTGCAAACAAGATAAACAACGGTTTTGTCAACCAAAGTCGATAAGAACACGTTTACCCTGCCATGAAAAATGAGGTGTGACCAAAGGCATGAATGTTCATCACTGTCGCAGCAAAGAAGAATAAAAAACAAACAAACAAACAAAAAGGGCAAATATTGCAATGACGAAAAGCTAATTGCTCCAAACTTCAGCCGCATCTTATTTCCCGGGATGGGAAGCAGATATGCTTGGATATGTTGAAAAAAATTCCATGGCAAAAGGATACCCTGACGCATCCTGTCCAGAGAAGCAGGTCGTGTAAAACACAGCACAGGCACACAGGCATGGCGGGGAAGGAGAGGGAGCTGGATGTAGGGGTGGCTTAATGAAACCCCTAATTACGTATTGAGCGGTCACATCGATAATGGAACAAAAACAAACACCGGTCGTGCTGCACGTCATGATGGAACCAGCACAAACCATCAATATCAATCTGGGCTCGACAGCACATACATAATTTAAACCCGCTCTTCCCCCTCCTCGCTTTCCTCAATTCCCATTACGCCAGACCCTCACCCTTTAGCACATTCCAGCTCTGCAGAAAACTCGTCATGTGGACATTTAAGCAAGTACCACCACGGCAGCAGAAATCCGACAAAAGCACGTGCAAGGTGGGCTGAATGTTCCTTACCTGTGCTTCAACTGCACTGTTTACAAACGAAGAATATATATATATATATATATATATATATATATATATATATATATATATATATATATTATATATCACAGGAAATCAACACTCACAAGCACTGTGGTTCCACTTAGCCAAAAGGCTTTTCCCGCAGTGAGATTACACAATTGAAAATGTGAGGTTAAAACGCAGACCATGCTTCTACGACAGAACACGGTTAACAATACACCTACAGCAATAAGAACGGCGTGCCAAGAGCAGTGGGCCTTCACAGCTCATTCGGCAAAATACTGCGTGCTAAAAGTCTAAAAATAAAAAATAAAAAATAAAAAATAGTCTACTAAAAAAAGTCAACCCACAGATTTACAAGGACATCATTGGGAGATGGTTGTAATGATGATTAATAAAAACCCGCTCACACCGAAAGCCAATCACAAAGCATTTATTATTTTCCTTAGATGCAACAATTAGACAATCAGCTGAATTGGCAGACATGATTCTCATTTCCAAGTGGTGATAAAGAGGGGGAGGGAGACACAAAAATAAAAAGAAAGAAAACAATAAAAGCAAACTTCTTAAAGCTGAAAAAGAAAAATTGAAATGCAAGTCAGCCATTAATGTGACAATTCCATAATTAAACAAAATCTGTGCTCATATGGGAACGAAAGCAATTGGTGAAGAAACATTAACATGTACAAATAGACATGAACAACTGGAAGATATTAATGAAATAAATGTTTGGCAAAGCATTAATAATAATAACAATAAAAATAATAATAATAATAATAATCTGTACCTGACAAGAAGAACTAAAATTCCACAATCGGCAATGCAAAGATACTTTTATAATTGAGGCTACGAGGGCAATTGATGAGAATGAGCACAAGTGGACGAAAGTGAAGAACAAAGAAAATCGCATCAACGAGAGAATGGGCAGTAGTCTCCTTGGCAGATTCCGATCAGGTGCTCTGCAAAGTCCAATTACAGTTTGGGATTCATCATAGGTCTGGTGGTGTTGGTGGCAGAGAACGAGACCAAAAACGGTCTCAACTTAAGGGCTTCGTTTTACTTGTTCCCTGAAGCCTCTTGTGGAAAGGAGCAAAACGTTTGACCAGGAATGCGAGTGAAAAGTTATAAAATAAAAAGGGGGAGGGGGGGGGGAGTGGAATGGCTTGAAGGAATACAAATGGAAATTAAATTATATATTTTTTAAAGGCAGTTGACATCTTCACCCCTCCCCGCTCACTTTCCCCCAGGTAAAGCTTAGGACTTCTGACTGAAGATAAACGTGGCAGCCGTCCGTCAGACTTTTAAGCACAGTCCCAACTTGCAATTTGCATAGCCTGGATTCATCAAAATGATATCCAACATCGTAGTGGCAAGCAAGCTTGAAGAATCAGAGAACCCCCATTCGAAGAAGACCACAAGCGTAATTTTATAATTCCACACAAGCTCAGTCATTTTCAAAAAAAAATTATAAAATAAACAAAACAAATAAGACAATGTGTGCGAGTAATGGGAACAAGAGAAGGAAGGGGGAGGGAGAGGGGGAATTAGAGGGAGACTTAAAGATGAACATTAATTAGGGCAAGAAAATAAAAAGGTAATGTTGGTCCTCCACTTTGATTTGTCACCTGCACAAAGAACAATCTTTACACGTCTGGGCAGTGGATTGCGAGAGGTCAGGGAGTGTGCGACTGGCTCGATAGAGAAAGGACCAGCACGCTGGGCCGAGCTAACCGGCAATCTCTGTGGGCTCAGTGACAAACTTGGACCCCATCCACACAGTCTTGAACTGCTCCGGCACCGGGTATTCTTTCTGCAAGGCAGGGGGTGGTTCTCGTTAGGAAGTACAAAGACAGAGGCCTTTGGGAAGTGTTTGGAGACTCCCAAAGAGCTTCAATTTCGAGGATTCAAAATGAGAATCATATTTGAAGCGGGGAGTGGGGGTGGAGAAGACCCAAAACATGGTGCAGTATTCCACAAGCTCTGTTCAAAATGAAACCCTCAAAATCTGGAACAATGCTGCCATCTAATGGATACTTTCAGATTAGCAAGAAAAGAAGAGTTATGAGGGGACTGAGGCCACGCATTCATCTGTTATTAAAAGAAGAAGCGTCCGTCCACGTGTCACGCTTCATTCTAAAGGGATTCCTGCTGTCACAACATAATAAAACTTGTATCATTGGAAAGCTAATGATCAATTTATTGGACCAAAAATGTGTCCGTTGAATCACAAAGATGCCCGTTTTAAAAGCCCTCTCATCTTTCCAGGATTGAAGAAGAAGAAGCAGGAATGAAAGCTTTGCGCAGCTGTTCCAACGGTAACATTTATTCTGCTACGAAAGCAGGAAGGCTTCAGAAGAACACGGAAGAAGCTCAAAATTACATGATATAATCCTTCTTGAAGCAATAGAAAAATGTTAAGGTACATGGAAGAAACACCAAACAACAAAAAAAAAAAAACACAATAACAGCAACAACGACCACAACTACGTGTTATCAAAGTATACTTTTTTTGTGTTTCACGTCATTTTACATCCTCATTGACACTCACAGATAGACATTCAATATGTTTGCGAAGTGCAACATGCTGTCTTTTGATTCAACCCATCAGCAGAGCGACGTGCAGGCACGTCTTATACCAATAAAAATAGTAATAGCACAAAAAATGGATTGACTAAACTAGAGAGTTCATAGAACACGATACCCCCACGCAGTATTCAAGTTTATACTTCAATTTCATTAAAAGAATGAATTTAAAGATAATCCAATGAAATTAATTCATAATTGCAAAAGTTTAGCGCTACTGAAGCAGTCTTATAAACCCCCCTTATACACTGCAATAGGAAGGACAAAGTTGTGTCGCAGCTTGGGAGATGGAGGCTTTATTGATCACCATAGAATGCAGTGTTAATCAGCTTCGTACATAGCCATATTGGCGGCCTCTTCACCTTGAGATATATATATATATATATATATATATATATATATATATATATATATATATATATATATATATATATATATATATATATATATATATATATATATATATATATATATATATATATATATATATATATGTATATATATATATATATATTGTTACGGCTGTGGAAATTCGCAATACACAATAAAGGGTCCTTAGATCAGTTATGACGATAAGTATGTGTGTAGTGAGATTTCCCCACCGTTGTTTAGAGGGTATTTCCGTGTTCACCGGGCTGCGATCCTTTGAGTTAGCCATTTTTCTTTTCTCTATTATTATTTTGGTCCAATCATACCCCAACAACCAAATCGCCACCACCAACATCATTCCCAAACAACTACAACTTGAACCACCACCACCTTCGCCTCTTTACCTCCACAACTCCATCCCGCAAATATCACTTCACCGCCATTCTCAAACAATGCCCGTCAACAACCAAACTCCCACCACCTCCGCCTTTCTACCACACGTCGTGCCATGGGCTGTGAATGCGTTCCTTTCGCCTCAAAAATCGGATCAGGAATGCTTCACACCCCCTTTTCATCCATCCAATGACTGAGCATCGGGTTGTATAGCCCCGCCTCCAAACCCGCTGTGATCCAGAAATTTACATATATGCCCCTCACCCGGGCTATATTAGCGCGAGCTCGCGGAAGAAGAAAGGTGCGCAGTACGTCGGCAGAGAACCAAGTGGGAGCAGTGGAGTGGCAGCGGCGGAGTGTCGGCAGAAGAAGTCAAGTCTGCAGTGTCGGCGGGGCAGTCGAGTCGGGAGACGGAGCTCGAAGCTGACAGGGAGTGCCGGAGAGAGCTCACCGACCACGCCAGGGGCACGAAGCCAGGCGCAGCTACGCTGACATCGTGGTTTGCCCGCCATCGCACCAGGAGGGCGCGGGTAGGACCCTTCGGTCTCGTGGACCTGACCGCTCGTCCAGGTTCCACGCGCATTAAGCCCACGGGCCCAGTCTGACTCCCTTGTCTATGAGGGGGTCTTTTTCCTTTGCTTTTTATGTAAATGCATGTGTTGTGGCACCGTCTATGAAGTAGAAACTGTTTAAGTGCATGTAAATAAACATTGCTTTATTCGGTTGCAATTCTTACTTTCATTGCTTTGCTTGTAAATTGCATTCTTACTGTATGGCTGTGAATACGTGCTTGCCTTGTCTGAGTGTGGAATAAATGTGCTTGTCGAACTGTTTCCCATTTCGTAGCGTCCTTTCCTTTGTTTGAAAGTTCCATCTTGCATCACGGAAGGAATTGGTAGAGGGGTGTAAGCACCCGGTAAATAATCTAGTCCGTCGGGGCCGGCGATAACACTGCTCGGTTATCACTGAAGCACGGGACGGACCGCTTTAGCGGTTCGTGTCCTCGGCCGGCCAGCGGCGAGGTACAATCGCCCAGTTAACTACCCGCGCAGGTACTTAGGTAGGTCGAGTTTGACTAACAACCCGATCCTGCGCGGGTGGCCGATTGGCACGATTGTGGTGGGGTCGAAAGACCCACCCGTGACTAGCTCCTGGCGATAGTTCCAAGGAGGCTGAATTGTCTATTCCGGTGGGCGACGCGGTCGCGATTTGAGTTACGTGGCCGATCGCACGCCGGGCGGACCGAAATTCGTAATATATATATATATATATATATATATATATATATATATATATATATATATATATATATATATATATATATATATATATATATATATATATATTTGTAGCATGGTTCTTGGAAGTATAATGGAGGCGATGTGTTCTCGTGTTCAAGTATATAATTAAATATAAATAGAGATTTGGAGGTTTAAAGGCATATAAATAAATACAAGTCTGGAGACGACAATGGTTCATGAGCAATGTACACTGGGGTGGTCCAAAAAAGTCGAAAAAAATAGAATGTTGCTCCACAAGCTTAAAATTATTCCACTATGATTCAATAAGGCGCATAAAAAAAATTTAAGTTGATCGGAGGTGATTTCGAGGTCGCTCCTTATGGTGACTTTTCGTTTCATGAGTTGGTTAAATTAGTTTCATGATAAATCTTGTTTTTGGTCATATTTTCGAAATGGTAGTGAATTCAATGTCGGTGCAGTCATTTCTTAGAGTAAATCAACCCCATAGAGTTCGAAAATGCACTCCATTTCCACCTCGGACATCCAGAAGTACCCGTAATTGTACTTGACCGTACCCTAATTTATTCAAGTCATGAGACTAAAAGTCATCATATGGAGCGACCTCTAAATCACCTCCGATCAAGCAAAAAAAAAAAAATTGCGCGCGTTATTGGATCATATTAGAATAATTGTAAGCTTGTGGAGCAACATTCTATTTTTCTCGACGTTTTTAGACCACCCTAATGTACACGGTTCGCCTTTTTTATTTTTTGACCTTCGAGGGGACGCCACGGGCAAACTGGCGGGAATTTGGAAAAACGTAAATGATGAAAGTTGTAGTAATCGAAGAGCACTACAAATCGACCACGAATTGCGAAATCCTAAACGTAGTTCGCCTTTTTTATGGCGGGAATCGGGAAAAACGTAAAAGATGAAAGTTGTAGTACTCGAAGAGCACTACTTGCATACCAACTTTCATTCGAAACAGGCCACGGGCAAACTGGTGGGAATCGGGAAAAATGTAAATGATGAAAGTTGGAGTAATCGAAGAGCACTACAAATCGACCACGAATTGCGAAATCCGAAACGTAGTTCGCCTTTTTTTATGGCGGGAATCGGGAAAAACGTAAATGATGAAAGTTGTAGTACTCGAAGAGCACGACTTGCATACCAACTTTCATTCAAAACAGTTGAAAACCCGAGGAGCTCGATATGCCCAATTTATTGATTTTTTGGACATTTTCTAAGTTCGTGACCTTGTGATGAAAATGAAATATCGAGCTCCGTGGCGCTATGCAGGTGCCATTGGACTAACCAAATACCGAAACCCCTGCCAGATTTGACAAACCCCCTCGGAGAAGATGCAAGTTGAAACCGGCTACCCCCTAAAAACACGTTTTTTGGGCATGGCTCCGCCCATAATGGGCGCAGCACGCCCATTCTCAGGAAAACACAACGAGATCATGATATAAACCTCCCACCCAAATTTTATCAGGATCGGATCAAAACCCACGGAGCTATGCTCGGGTCAGACAGACAGACACACACCCATAACGAATATAGTGGTCACTTACTGACTCGTGAACCAAAATTCTGGGTTTTACCACCGTTTTACCCAGTGTATATTATGTCACCCTGTCTAATACGTTACATTTGTTATTTGTGCCTGTGTTTGTATCCTTTATAATGTCCTTAAAAACAGCAAGTTTCCTGTTTGGAATGATTTTCAATTTCTACAGACTGCCAGACTGCTGACAGACAGTAACAAAAAAAAAAAAATCTCACTGCTCTCTGCACATGCGCGATCAGGACAAATTCAGAACCAAAGTACAGTTAAACAGCAGACTCGTCTTCCTATTCAAGTTCCGATTAGTATTCAAAATATAACATTCAATTTAAATAAGTTGTTCCTCGATCACAAAATGATCAGACAGACAAATTGCAAAACCCCACTTTTCACTTGTGCAGGGTAACAATGAGAGTGATGAGTCGGGGGGGGGGGGGGGGAAGAAGTGCATTCTTACAAGATCACTGCCGTGTGGAATGGAAATGTTCATCTCCGAAGACTTTGCACTGATAATCTCACAGCCGAGTGATTCCTTGTTCAGGTAAACCTGGCAGCCATCTGTTTTGTTTATCGAGATGGTTGGCACCATACCGGTCACCTGTGTACAGACAGACATACAAGGCAAAGGACAGCAGAGGAAATGTTAGTTGCCATGGAACGAGGATTAAAACATCACAGGGAGACACTCACATCTATGACATCCAATAGAATGGATTTTTCTGACTATCCATTGCCATTTCACCACCCCCACATCTTTGGAAATGACTTTCTCACAAAAACGAAGTTAAACAAAATTAAAAAATAAATTAAAAATACCACAAGCTCAATTCAACAAGTTACAAAATGTGGCACAAACAATTATACGGCAAAATGTACCTATGGCCATGACAATGTTGTGCATTTATAAATGGTCAAACACCTGCAGTTGTAGGCTTTTGCTGTTTATCACCTCGACGATTCCCACGACATTCTCAAATATGAGAGCAACCTTTTTGCAAGAATCTACTCAGAAGGGGGTGGGGGAAGAAATTATAAAATTGCAGGAAAGATGAACGTTACAAGAAAGTGTAGCAATGTCAAGAGAAAATTAAAAAAGAAAAATGTGAAACTCATGTTGTCCATTTTTAACCCAGAACGACTCAAAGCAAGAATAAGGGAAGCTCAAAGTTTCCTCACCACAACCAATTTCCCATTCTCCCTCATCCAAAAATGTCACACCGTCACTTCGTCATTCCAAAATCAAATTCCCTCATACCGCTGCAGTCACCTCAATCTCATCCTCAAGAGTAAAACCTCAACGTCATCCGTCCCTACTCCTTCCACTGCCCCCCCCCCCCCACAACCCCAAACCCGATTTAATCTCAGAACAACTTCCATTCTACCCACTCTCAAACTCACCCACAGTGATGGAATTTATCTTCCCCTTAACCTGCACCGTGCAGTCATTGCAATTGAAGATGTAAACCACCTGCTTCAGCTCGGTCTGATCAATCAACAGGTTGTTGTTGTTCTCATAGTGCTCCTGAGTGCACAAATAGAGAGCAAAACGAGGGGAAGAGATGAAAAATCAAGGTTAATAAAAAGCTTTTATTCTTCGTGTGGTATGCTTCTTTCTCCCCCCAACCCCCCCCCCCCCACAAATAAACCCAACCAAATGCAACATGATTAATCCCAAATTCTAAAATGGCGGATTTATGTTTTTCCGATACGCTTGGAATTCCAATACTTGTGTGTTATCAACATGGAGAAAATGCAACCAAGAGACCAGACAGAAAGAATAGCAAATGCTTTGGGCAGAAAATAAATAAATAAATAAAACCAAGGAGAAGAAAGAAGTCGTGCATAGCACGATACTTGTGAAGTCCATAAAACAAATTTGACCTTAAAAATAATTGGTGGTTGAATTCAATGACTAAATATTCAAATCCTCTTCAAATTTCAAATGAATCGGATAAAAATTGAGGATTTCAGAAATCTTACAAAATTGATGACCTTTAGCCGATGTTGAGCATGGTGTTAGCATGGTGGTGGCTTAGTGGTTAGGGTGGCGGCTTAGGATGCTAGGATCCTGAGTTCAAGCCCCGTTGGCTGCTGAATTAAAATACACCAGGAGGTTGACAGCCTCTCATCCTTCCCAGGTCAGCAAAATGAGTACCAGTGTACTGGTAAGAGGGACACTGCATCAGCGGCACAGCCGCGTCCCAACCAATGATGCAACCAGCAGCCACAGGCTGCACTCGATAGAGAGAGAGCCGATGTTGACCTTATGACCTCAAAAACAATACGCTTGTTGCTTATGACAGACTCAACCAGGTGGTGAAGGTTCATGAAGATCGGTTTAAAATTGTGACCTGAAGGCAATTGACATACAAACAAACAACCAAACACACACCATAACGCACAAGACCAACCAATACAATATACTTGAGAAATCTTCGATTTTCATAAGTTAAAAAAATAAAATAAAATAAAACTAGAACTGCCACTTTATAACTGCTGGCAGTGATGACCGAGTACCCAGACGTCCGCCTTTGTTACAACGTGAGACTTACTGCAGATGATAGTTGCAAAATTTCGCTTCAATAGGATAAGTGGTTCCAGAGAAAACATTATTTAATAGTGATACAAATACAGCCCTGCTTCGAGACAGCGCGGGACATACGAGTTAGGAACCGGGTAGCACAAAGTGTTCAATCTGGTTATTACATACGCAGTTAGCCCTTTTTCCTGGGGACATTGTCGGTATCAATTGAATTGCTATTCCTGCACCCTCAAATGCATTCAGGTGCAGCAAAGTGAGCCTTCTGGAAAAAAAAAAATCTAAAAGTTCTCAGATTCGAATAATTAAATAATTCTGCCTGCCAAACCGCGTGGCTGATGGGGTTGAAATTTTAAACCCATGTTTCAAATGTCAGCTCGATTACAAATCTGAAGTTTGGCATATATAGAAGCAGAGGTTCCAGAGTAAACATTAATATTTATCCTTTAATCCAAGATGGCTGCCAAACCATGTGACCTATCAATTAGAAATTAACAAACATATTCACTGCTCATGTGCAATATGTTTGTGAAGTTTCCCCTTGATCTGTCAAGCCGTTCTGGAGATGTTTGATGGTTTTAGGGTAAATTCAATATGGCCACCAAACCATGTGACCTATCAATTAGAAATTAACAAACTTGTGAAAGGATGTCTTGGGGAAAGTGTGTGTGAATTTTTGCCTCAATCTGTCCAGCCATTCTGGAGAAGATTTTTTAAATTTATTAATTTTCAATCCAAGATGGCTGACGAACCATGTGACCTATAACATCACAAATTTATATTCTGCTTCCAATCGTGTAGTGGAACACGTGTGAAGTTTCGTGTTAATCGGAAAAGATGCGTTTTTCTATCCAAGATGGCCATGAAACCATGTGACTTGTGACATCATAATTTTTACCGTGTATGCTGGCATGGCGGTAGATTACAGTTGCCAAGTTTTGCTTTGATAGCTTATGTGGTTCCAGAGAAAATATTATTTAATATTTTTCTTTAATCCAAAATGGCTGCTAAACCATGTGACATGTCAATTAGAAATTAACAAAGTTACATTCCCGAAGCGTGTGCAATATGTATGTGAAGTTTCCCCTTGATCTGACCAGGGTAGATACACACTCTCACTATGTCTCTTCGAAAGGACCGTTTAGAAAACCCCCCCATCTACTTTCTCAACAATCCTCTGGAAGAAGTCTTTTCTTTCAAGCTTCTGGGTCTCACTATCTGCCATGACCTTTCCTGGGAAAGTCACATTTCCAACCTCGCCTCAAAAGCCAGTCGCTGACTGGGAATCCTCTGTCGTGCAAAGTCCTTCCTCGGCCCTCTTGAGCTTTTGACCACTTACAAAGCTTTTGTCCGTAGCCTGATGGAGTACTGCTCTCCCCTCTGGGCTGGTGCTCCTGCCTCCCACCTTTCTCGGCTTCACGCTGTCGAAACCAGGGCATTTAAGATCATCGGCATCTCCCGCAATGAAGCTGAGTCTTTGGGCCTCTCACTCAATCACCGCAAGTTGGTCGGTGGTCTTTCTGTCTTCTACCGACTCCTCTCCAGCCTTGCCCCCCCTGCTCTCTCTGCGATTTGTCCCCACCACATTTCCACAGGGAGCTCAAGGTCCGCCAACAACCCCCTTCTGGTAAAACTACCAAAATCACGAATCACTGCTCATCTTCACTCTTTCATTCCTCTTTTTTCCCGCCTTTGGAATAAACTTCCTCACTCTATTCTTTCCCATTCTTCCCTCCAGGCTTTCAAAACAGCTGTTCACCACCACCTCTTATCTTCCCCCATCCAAATCCTCGATCTTTTCTACCCCCGATAATCCACCCAAGCCCACTTCCTTCATTTCTCCTGCTTTCCTTCCTGAAAGTCCCTGAAATGACCATCTTCTCTTCGCCATGTTCCCCGTCCCATCCCCATCCCTCTCCCTTCCACAGTTCACCTAATGTGTCTGTTCCCCACTGTTTTGTCCCTTCCACTCCCGCCCCTCTTGTCTCATGCCTCCTTGCTGTGAGTTGTGTGTTAGCTCTCATACGAGCCTCGACCAAGGTATAAAAAAAAAAGGCCGTTCTGGAGAAGATGTTTGAAGTTTTTAGGGTAAATTCAATATGGCCGCCAAACCATGTGATCTATCAATTAGAAATTAACAAACTTGTGAAAAGGATGTCTTGGGGAAAGTGTGTGTGAATTCTTGCCTCAATCTGTCCAGCCGTTCTGGAGAAGATTTTTAATTTTCAATCCAAGATGGCTGACAAACCATGTGACCTATGACATCATAAATTTATATTCTGCTTCCAATCGTGCAGTGGAACACGCGTCTGAAGTTTCGTGTTAATCGGATAAGGTGAGTTTTTCTATCCAAGATGGCCACCAAACCATGTGACTTGTGACATCATAATTTTTACCATGTATGCATACATGACTGAAGATGGCAGTTGCAAATTTTCCCTTCGATGGATTTAGCAGTTCCAGAGAAAACATTAAATATTTTTCTTAAATCCAACATGGCTGCCAAACCATGTGACCTATCAATAATTATTCATTAACAAACTTATATCCCCGACGCGTGCAGAATAGACTTGTGAAGTTTCCCCTTGATCTGACCAGCGGTTTTGGAGAAGATGTTTGAAGGTTTTAGGGTAAATTAAATATGGCCACCAAACCATGCGACCTATCAATAAGAAATTAACAAACTTGTAAAAGGATGTCATGGGGAATGTGTGTATAAAGTTTCGCCTCGATCTGTCCAGCTGTTCTGGAGAAGAAGATTAAAAAAAAAAATTTCAAAACAAGATGGCTGCCGAACCACGTCACAATAAATTTTTACAACAGTAAATTGATGTGCAGATGACGCTCAATAAATTTCAGATTTTTCCCATGCAGCGTTCTACTTGACGAATTTTCACCGGCATACCGCTTTACCGATGAAGTCACGAAAAATCACTCGTGTTCCCCATAGGGAGCTTAGTAAAATGTATGAAGCGAAAAAAATTTCCATTGCACGGTTTCAGAGTTACAGAGGTCCAAAGTTTATCGTTTTTTTTCAAGATGGCGCCCGTACCACGGGACCTATGACGTCATAATTATCAATTAAGTATGCTATCAAAAAAGATACATACTACGGTGAAAATTTCGTGTCGATCGGACTTACCGTTCCTGAGAATGATTTTTAAAGCGAAAAAGCCCGCTAATTGCCCGCGGAAGAAATAATAATAGATAATAAAAATAAACAGAAGAAAAACAATAGGTTACCCAGTCCATTTGACTGGGTACCCTAATAAAACGCAGCCATGAGCAGCCAATGAGGTAATTACGTCGGTTAAGGTGGTTTGCATGTTTGATACTTAAACTGGGAGTTACAACGATACAGTTCGATCAATGGAGAGAAAGACAAACAACAAGTAAAATACCATTTCATCTTGAAAGTGAGGCCCACAAACTCCAAATTACAAAATTGAAACCACCAAACCTTGAACTGCTCTCATAGATTAGAAACAGCAATATTTGCCAAGTCATACTATGTCAAGCAGAGAATGCACCACAAGCAGAGAAAACCCACTTATGTAAGAGACCTTGTGTTTACTTGGCAAACCAATTGAAAACATTGGAACTGAAGCTACATGTTGTACAGGCCTATCCAATGCAAGCGAGATTGTTTAGAAACGTACCACCCTCCACTTCTTTCCACTAAGCTCCAACAAAGGGGCAGGTTTCTTCGCAGATGCCGATTTGTTGGATGCTGCAGGTGGAGACACGACTTTGCTCCCGTAAGGCTTGGGTCCCGCCAGGTTGGGTGCAGCGGGAGATTGACGCAACGCCGGGTTCTTATGAGTCTTCATGTCATTGCTCACGTGTTTCAAGCCTAAGCGGGATGAAAGCGACGTCATTTCGGGAACGTTTCAAATCGAAGAGAAAAAACATAACTCGAGTGAAGCCGATGGTGAGCCATCACAAATCCCCAGGCTTCCCACTTAAAGCAAAGTTGGAAGACGGCAAAAGGTTCCATTAGGAATTACCCAATATCAAATTTTGAATTAAATTTTATTTTCCTGTTTTCACCCTTGTGACCTGAAGTCTCCACTCCCTGGGGCATGAACCCAGCATAAAAAAAAAAACAAAGTAGTTACATATTTCATGCCTCTCCCAATGATTATTGCACAAAGTTTCATTTCTAATTTTTTTTAGTGTTTGAAAATGTGCCCATGATTGCATTTTTTTGGTATTGGACCTTTTGGATTCATACCAGCGGGTAGGGCCAAAACGATACTGCTCTTCCATCTTCATGCCATGTGGTGATCACACCTACCAAGTTTGGTGAATTTCTGCACAACCGTTTAGGAGGATATAGTGTAACAGACAGGCAGGCAGAGCAGATTACAAAGTCCTCCCTCCCCCCAGTTTTTTTCCAAAAAGTGTGGGGATAACTCGTGATCAGCATTATGTCACAATCCAATATACCGCTTGTAATCCTTTGTCCTTGGTTTATCTCTGCAAGTAGTGCGGAATGCGAAGATGTCGACTCGACCTGAGGCTGCTGCGAAAAAGTACAAGGTGGTGGAGGTGGTGGTGGTGGTGGTCCAGGTGGAATACAAGCAGCCCTGTGGGGCCTACCCTGCAAGGAAAGTTTCCACAACACACGCCAATGGAAATATCAAGCCCATTTTATGAAAAAATAAAATAAAATAAAATGTACTTACTCAACATTGAGAAGCAAAATAATATATATTTATAAACTGACAAACTCAAACATCTGCTCTTACAGTCTTGCTCCAGACAAGCCCAGTGGTATGGTGCTCTTTGATGTAGTCCTGCAGTTTTGTCCACATGGCCAACAGCGATTTAACCCACTCAATGTGTTTCTTGTCTCTGATTAAATGGGTAGAAAGACATAATGCAAAGTAAAGAAAAGCGAGACAGTGAAGCCTGCCCTCCTGCCCCCATTACCCTCAAACTCCCCTGTTTTATTTATTACTGAAGCCCACAACACAGTATTCAGTGTGACTGTAAAATAGCACTGACGGAAAAACAAAATCCTCCATAGGCAAAGACCTCCACGACACGCAAATACGAGCCAAACTCTCAAGAAAGAGTCCACAGAAAGACCTGTAAGAAATCAGCCACAGCCCAATCGCAGGACACACACCCTTTGCTCAAGACCTACTTGTCCTTGTAGTCTTTCAGCACACGGTTTGTGTAGAACATCGCTGCATCAGTCATTTCCTTGACGTAAGGGCCAGGCTTTGGGGCCTGCAATAAGAATGCATGCAACTGGGAATCGAACAAACATCCAGTGCAAAGAATACTCGAGAAAACAAAACAAGAAAAAGAAAGAGCAATCAGAGATTGCAGACCCTCACCAGGACTTGTTTACTGTGGTGTTTGTGTAGTGTATTATGTCATTAATAATAGACATAACTCAAACTGCCACTTTGTAACTTCTGGCAGTGATGACCAGGTACCAAGCCGTCCCATTTTGATGCAACCAAGACATCCCATTTATTATTATTCAATTTAATTTAGAATGCGTTTCAAATAAATTCAATTAATATCAAATCGAAGACCAAATAGGTAAAGTCCTGCACTAGTCATCAGAAGGAACCCAAACAAATAAAAAGCAAAGATGATGTCATTAAGAGGAACAAGGATAGGATTCAGATTTCAGCTGCTACTCCTCCAACTTCAAACCCATCCAGGTGCAGCCAAGTGAGCCTTATTAAAATAAATAAATAATTAACAGTTTGAAAAAAAGATTCTTAAATAATTCTGGGTGCAAGACCATCTGTCTGATCAGGTTGAAATTTAAGACCTGTATGACCCGTCGCTACGAGATCATAATTTTGAAGTTTCACATCGATCGATGAAGTGGTTCAAGAAAAATACTTTTTAAAATATTTTTTTGTTCAATCCAACATGGCTGGCAGAACATGTGACCTACTAATTATTTGTGAACACCGCTGGTGTCCACAAAGCTTGGGGATCATATGTGTGATGTTTCCCCTCGATCTGTCCAGCCGTTCTGGAAAAGATTTTTGAAGGTTTTAGGGTAAATCCAATATGGCTATCAAACCATGTGACCGATGACATAATAGGGTGGGAA
This sequence comes from Eptatretus burgeri, assembly GCF_056783735.1. Lineage (NCBI taxonomy): Eukaryota > Metazoa > Chordata > Myxini > Myxiniformes > Myxinidae > Eptatretus > Eptatretus burgeri. The sequence goes on from NC_140974.1 coordinate 13,102,988, forward strand.
GTTTTGTTCCTCATGGATGAGCGGTCATCCCTCTAAAGTTTTGCCTCGATCTGTTGAGCCATTTCGGGGAAGAAGATTTTTGAAGTTTAAAAAGAAAAAAAGAAGAAAAAAAAAAAGAATGGGTGCCGAACCACATGACCGATTTTGATCTGTTCACCAATTTATCCCTCGATTACCCACAAATTTTCATACTGATTGGATGTAGTGTTCTATGTATGCAACTAAAGGGGGAGCACTCGGTGGAGTGCAAAACCTCTGCCGCCAATACTGCTGGGTCACTTAAGTGAACCTGATATCCTATTCATTGTAGGTCAAAACGGATCAGACTCTACTGAACCACGATTGAATAAACTAAACTAGATTGACGCGCATGTAGAAATGCCAAAAAAATAAAATCGGATTTTTTTTTGAAAAAAAAGTTACAAAATTTCTGGGGTTTTTTTCTCTAATAAATTTTTTTCGGGGGGGGGGGTTGGAAATCACTTAAAACATGTAGAAATGCAAAAAAAAAAAAAATTCAAATATTTTTCAAATAAAATCGAAATTTTTTTGAAAAAAAGTTGCAAAATTTTCAAAGTTTTTTTTTTTTGTACCAAGTCCAAAATCTAATGGCATGATCCTTGGACCATACCTAATCCCCCATCATGTTTCGTTGAAATCCGTCCAGGAGTTTTTCCATAATACTGCACAAACAAACAAACAGACAGGGGTGAAAACAGAAACCTCCATCCATCTTCGATGGCAGAAGTTAATTATGACATCACAACAAAGGCACCTATGACATCATTAAAAAAAATATATACATATATAATTTATTCCCCATGCGGAGTCCTTGACATGTGCCATGGTTCAATTTTTTTTCCATGGTGTGGTTTTGGAGAGAGAGGTCCAAAGTTTTCCTTTTTTCAACATGGCTGCCACACCACATGACCTATGACATCAAAACATTCTACATAAGTCGTCGCTCCTTTGGTGAAAATTTCCTATCAATCCAACAAGTGGTTGCAGAGAAAAACCACACTCAGGTTCTGTGCAAACAAACAAACAAAAACAAACAGATAGAGACCCAAATGCCACACCCTCTCCTCGAGAGAGAGTACTAACCAGCGCAAAAAAGAAAAAACAAACAAACATGCAACACACTCAAGAAGTCTCACCATGGTGACCCAGGCCAAGGCAGAAATGCTCTCGCTCACTGCACTCAAGTGATTAAAAAACTTGCTCGAGCGCTGCTTCTCCCGGAAGGCCTGGACTTGCTCCATGCCATTGGATAGTGGCTTCAGAATCAAGGGAAGTTCAACCTGGACAAAGCATCATAAGACCCATTCTTCATGCCTTATTGCCTTAATGCATCATCTTGCCTTATGCTTACGAAAGTACTAACATGTGGTTTTAAGGAAGTGAAAACCACACATGCAAGGTTACAAAAAAAGAACTTTTTTTTAAAATCACAATTCTACAAAAATGCCATTTAAATCACAAACAAGTTTAAAACTCCAAGAGAACAACTCTGAGCGAATGCACGTCACACTGGGAATTGAGAATTCAACCAACAAGTTGAATCATTATCAACACGTGGCTGTGCGACCATTAGAGTGCTCTTGCACATTAGGGTAGGAGCTTGCAACTTCACCAGGATACCACATGCAAAGATCTACCCTTGGCAGAAGCTACTGTGTGATATTTGAAGTATGGCAGTGAATGTTAGCAGATAGTGCAGCCAGCTCAACATCCCTCTGACAAAATACTCTGCCTACAAAGCACTAGGGTGACCAGTAATAGTCCAATCATGAACCGAACCCAGACAAAACAGTTTAAAGACGAGTGCGCCGCCTCCAAGCACTGAGGAGGGCAGGGTAATCAATTATAGTTGTAAATATATTTCACAAAACATATGCCCCAATAACAATTAATCCACAAAGAACACTTGGAGAGAGGGAGGGGCCGGGGGATTCAAGGGGGTATTAATGGCAGGATAAACACGGGAAAGGAGGGGGGTTTACGTGCTTCATATCTTCCTTACAAGAAGCATGCATAACTCCAACAATTATTAGTTTGAGACAAATGATGTCCAAATCAAGAATATTAAAAAGAAACGTCCTCATACAAATGCAAGGGGTCACGGAGTGTCAAATATTTCACTTTGTAAATAATTGTATACAATATGCAAATTGACCCTTAAGTTTTCTGCAAATAAACGATGAAAATACCAGGAGAGGTTAAGAAGCGTTAGTACGAAAGATGGAAAAAAAAAAGTTACTCAATTAACGAGACTCCAGTGAAAAAAATTATATATATATATATATATATATATATATATATATATATATATATATATATATATATATATATATATATATATATATATAATCTTCTTCTTCTTCTTTCGGCTGCTCCCGTTAGGGGTCGCCACAGCGGATCATACGGATGATCCGCATAGTGATTTGGCACATATTTTACACCGGATGCCCTTCCTGACGCAACCCTGGTCGCCTCTTACGACACAGGGATAAGGAACACCTATTTTAACTGGGGTATACACCGGCCCAGTACACCGGTACTCATTTCGCCGACCTCGGAAGGATGACAGGCTGAGTCAACCCCCTGGTGTATTAATTCAGTGGCCCAACGGGGCTTGAACTCAGGACCTCTTGGATCCCAAGCCGCTGCCCTAACCACTGCACCAACACCAGACTCATATGTGTGTGTGTGCGTGCGCGCGCGCGTGCGTGCGCGTGTGCGTGCGCGCGCGCGTGCGTGCGCGCGTGCGTGCGTGTGTGTGTGTGTGTGTGTATAAATATATAAACAAACAACAAATCGTGAGATTCTGCTTTTCGGATATCTCTTCAAGCCTTTTATCAGAACTGCATGTATGTGGTGTAAATGCATCTACACTGCCAAAATATTTAAAGAAACCAAGATTACATTTAACAGCTGCAAATCAACAACTTGCAAGTCAAACCAGAAGGTATATCCACTACCTCAACACTTTATGGCAGTCGGGTGGTCTCTTCTCGCTTGAACTCCAACCTCTCAATGACCAACCTCTTTTGCGATAAAAAGTGCAAACACAATACGTAGATTTTCAAGGGAAGAGAGTGTTAATGGCAGGACAAACACTCGGCAGGCTGATTTGGAAATTGAAACGAAAGGTCAGATGGAGCTAACGAGTCAACAAACAGCAGCACTGGTACTCATGGGAGCAGCACTGTGGCCAATTATGTTGCTGTGTACGGAGCTGCAATAAAATGGACATTTCATCAATATGCTGTACACGCAGTCTTTTGGTACTGTGCAGAAAGATTGTTCACTGGCACATGCACATGGTGGTTTGGGGGTGGCTGGGCTGACAAGCGTATTATGGGACCACAATTTCAACAATTCCTGGCTAGCATGGCTCTTGAAAGCACAACAAACTGTTCTCAGCAAAACCAGAGCACAGCACCAATCAACAATGGGAAGCGAACACTTACATCTGATGGCTTCTGGGAATTAGACGCCATTTCAAGCAAAGCACGCTCAGTATCAAATAGCGCTTTCACCATATCTGCCTGGAAACAAGAAGGAACAAAAAACAGAAAAAAAATATAATAATCATAATAATAATAATATTATGGGTCACATTGCAATGGATCAAAACATATATAAGTGGAACAATTTGAAGAAACTGTTTATATTAAATGAAAATTTTTTTTTTGGACAATTGTGTGAAAAACAAGAAGTGGGCAATTGGACCCAGGAGAGGAAGAGCTGGAGAAACGGCTCAGGTAGTTGTGCGCACCATTTATTAAATGCACCACAATTCTCGTTTCATTCCAAATGGCTGATTTGTACATTGACTTGACAAATTAAACAAAGCTCAAAAATTAATGCAATGTCCGTTTGCTATTTGTTTTGGTGTCTCCATTCATATGCGGTATGTTAAAACCACTCTTAAAGGGGAACCCAAGTGCAAATTTTTTTTTTTCTGAAAACCAGTGAAAATCATGAATCAAAGTGAAATTTGAAGGGGAAGACATTTAAAAAAAAATTTTTTTTTTGCCAATCACAAATTGCCAATTTTGCCAGTGACTTCACACTCAGAACCCACTTCGATCCAAATGGCGACTTGCATAGAGAAAGTGCATTTTGAGCTCCGATTCCGAAACAAATTCCACTGTCATTCAAGTCAGGTCAGGTCAGGTCAGGTCAGGTATGAGAGCAGCGCATCGCTGCATCCACTTTCTGCCGATACTCCATGGGCGTCTGTCTGGCCCACCCCAATCTCCTTGAGATGCTGATCAATCACTGCAACCACGAGGCACATGGTTGTTGGCCTCCTCCACTCACGAAGCTCCCTCACCGAGATAATCTGGTGAGCAGAATCAGCGTCAGGAAAACGAGCCAGATGTCCATACAGCCGCAGCTGATGGTCATGGACTATGCAGTAATAAATCTCATTTGAGTCTCTCTCAGCAGACGCTCGTTGGACACAAAGTCCGACCAACAATAGCCAAGGATTCTCCGAAGAGACCTGGTACCAAAGGAATAAAGTCTCCATCTCAAATCCCTGGTCAGAGTCCAAGTCTCACATCCATAGAGAGCAAGACTGGAAGCACCAAGGACCTGAAGACTCGGACTTTCATCCTCCTGCACAGGTACCGACAGCGCCACACTCCGTGATCCAGTAAATCCGTGACTCCGCAGGCCCGACCCAGACGTCCATTGACCTCTGGCTCACAGCCAGGAGAGACGTGAATATCACTACCAAGGTAAGTGAATCTCTCCGTGACATCAACAACCTCACCAAAAACAGGTACAGACAAGACAGCAGCAGCCAAGATGTCATTGAAAACCTGGGTCTTCAATTTGACCCAGGAAACCCGTAATCCCAGCGGCTGCAACTCCTCTTTCAGCACCTTGAGGGCCTCTGAAAGGATATCCAGTCTCCGCAAAGATGACTGCATCATCTGCAAAACCAAGGACAGAGATCTTGACATTCCCAAACGATGCAACGTAGCTTGATCTCTCTGACATCCTCCACAGAATCCAGTCCATATAAGCGAAGAAAAGTGTGGGGGCCAGTACACACCGCTGACCAATTCCAGTAACACCTGGAAATAAGTCGGATATGGTATCACCACATCTCACAGCACTTTCAATACCAAAGTGTAGTTCAGACATCACAATGATCAGTTTTGGTGGCACCCTACGAAAACCGAGAATCCTCCAGAGGGCATCTTGATTCACTGAATTGAACGCTTTACAGAGATCAACATAGGCTGCATCGGGTGGGTGTGCCTCAGGTTAACCCAATGAGACGCCGCCTGGTGCAAGACACCTCAGCACCACCACGACACACACTACCGCAATCTGACCCATGAAGGTTATCCCATAGTTTTCCTCCTATCAGAGTGGGGGTCCTGAAGGCTTTGCCCCAATCCCATCATCCGGTGAGCTGCCCTGCGGAGGGGAGCTGCACAGGAGGTACTCCTATGGAGTGGTTTTCAATTTTCTTTGCGGTTTTCTTGTGTTTGGCAGAGTGAAAGGTTCTACGGTGGCCAGAGTACAAATCGTGCCCCCAACTCCCTAAAAAAATAAAAAAAATAAGTAACCCCACTGCAGGACAACGTCTGCAGACACAGTTGGGCACTAAATATGGATGACCGTTGGCTCACAAGGAGCTCCTCCATCATTAGCAACTCTGAAGGTTCTCAATATTGTTACGAATTTGGAATTCAATTGCACACAACATACAGGTTCCCTTAATCAGCTATGTGGATAAGTGCAGGTTCCCGAGATAGCTCACCTTCCAATGCTTAAATGTTTTGAAATCGATTAGATGCGCTGCGGATCGATTTAATAGTTTGGGAGCAAACAATGGAGACGTCCCTCCCCCTCTTCTGCGAAGAGGAAGAAGAACCCTGCCATCCCGTGACGTCAACAACTCCCTCCCACCCGTGGTTGAGCGGGGGGTGGATCACAAGCACACGAGTCACGCCGGGTGCGGGGGAGGGGGTGGGAAGGATAAAGGGGAGATCCTTTCTTTGTTCGTGTGGGAGTCCCGGGGTAGGGCTGAGTTCGTGGGCAGAGTTCATGGGAGTCTCGTGTGCTGAGTTCCGTGGGAGTCCCGTGGTAGGGCTGAGTTTGTGGGCTGAGTTCGTGGGAGTCCCGTGGTCGCGCTCAGTTTGTGGGAGTCCCGTGACAGAGTTCGTGCGAGTCCCGTGGCAGAGTTCGTGTGCTGAGTCCCGTGGGAGGAGTAAACTTTTTTTGCTTCGGAGAGAGCAGTCGTTCAGCAGGCCATCGGGTCCTGCTTGGCTTGAGGCCTTCGGAAGCTTTTTGCTTCGGCTGGCTCAGTGAGCTTCGGCTGCTGCTTTGTTTTGGAAGGAAGTTGAGCCAGTTGTTCGGCTCGAGCTGCGAGTGGAGGCTTCTTCCTGGTTCGTGGAGCTTTTCGTTCTCCATTTTGTTTCCTGGCTTGGTGCGACGCATCGGCCTCTTCTTGGAGTTGGATCCTCGGGGAAGCGACGATCGACAGAGAGGATCGGCGCCTCGTCTCACCGGCACGTGTTGACTAGCGCGGGAGGATTCGCGGGAGATCGGGAAGGATCACGGCGATTGGATCCAGCTCGCTCTCGCTGGAGCCCAGGTCCGGACAAGTTGAAGACCACATGAGGTGGAAAGGTTCGAGTCAAGCTCTGAGTTTCAGCTCACCTGTCCTCCGAGCTGGAGCTTGTGATTAAAGGCCTCAGACACCATTGTGCGTGTGTGTGTGTGTGTGTGTGTGTCCGTGGGCCCGTCTCATAAGTAGGAACTGCTGTTAAGTGTAAATGACTGTACATAATAAGTAGACGGTTGTAGTTCTTTTGTCGTGCTTTTGTTGCTTGTATAATTGCACACGTGTTTTGCCTTATTTAATTGCATACGTGTTTCATTATAATAAATGTCCTTGTGTGAATGCAAACCCGCTCGTTGCGTCCATTCCCTCATTGACTGAACATTTTGTGTGTTGGGAGTTAAAAAGCCGTTGGTTTGCCGTAATAGGGGGACATTTGGACCGACGGTTCTCGGCGATTACGCCGCTCAGAATCGTGCACGGACAAGCTCGCCTCGGCGGTTTGTTCCGTACGAGTTCCGTCGAGGGTGGAATACCCCAGTAGTTGGATCATGTGGGTATTTAGGTAAATTGAAGATTGGCAATCGACCCTACCCCACGTGATCTGCCGATTGGCGTATTTCGGTTCTTGTACAAGGACCCGTCGGTCGGAGTTATCCGGGTGGCGATCTATATTCCGGGCGATAGGTCGGGCCGACTCGACTTGCGGCTCCGTTCAGAGCGGTCGGTTGGCGGCTGATGCCCGGCCAGTAACAATATGTTTAAATTGATCAGTGGGATTTTGAAGAAATATTTTGAAGGAAATACTTTCGGGGGGATCATGGATCCGTATAGTTTTAAGCCTTATGTGAGATGGCAAAGACGAAGACGTCGACAATGGAAGTGTTAATGAATATGAAAATGCCAAACGCATGTTCACTACAGATCGATACATTTTATTTTTCCGTTCAATTGTCAAGTTTACAAGAGATTTTGTATAAATTGGTAAATCAGTTATTATATATTACTCCAGCAAAAACACTGCATGGCATGGACACGGACAACACCCAGGCACATTCAGACACCACCGACAAAATGGGTAACGAATGCTTTGTCCCACTGTCTCAGAATGACCAGGTGTCCTGTATGTTACAGGATCGTCCAGTTTCATACTTTCCGGGATGCCATTTATGTCTGTGGTCGTGCCATCTCGTGTTGATGTTCCGCCCCAGTGGAGAGGGAGTGGTGCTGGAGGTTTGGGGGGGGGTCGGTATTGTGGGGATGAGGGTTGATGGGGAATTGTGGGTGGATGGTGGAGGGGGGAGTGGGTAGTGATCACCAGTCTACATGTGCTGGTAGCTGGGTAGAGATGGTGTTACAGTTTTGAGTGACGGCTGTTTCTTCCACTTAATCGTGGGGATGACATCCTCTTTCAATCATGGTGGATATAACCACGATATCTAGCAATCTGTTGTTTCATAACAGTGCTCAGAAAAATGTTCCAAGCACAAAAACGAACATTTTCTCAGTCTGTTGCCCACTCGTGTATTTTGGACAAACATCATCCAATTTTTGGCAAACTTAGGATCTTTCAGCCATTAGTGGAGCATCTAACCACCTTCGTTTGTTTTATTATACAAGCATCAATGACGCCGACTGCATATTTGTGGATGAAAAAATATATATATTTTTAATCCAAAATTATTCACGGTTTTAGTTAAATCGTACCACGATGTAACCCGCAGACAGTCGGGATATGGCGGTCGACTCCCAGGTGACGCCATGGCTCGGCGTGAAGAAGAAGATGATTTTGAGTTTTAATTGCAAAATTGCTTACTTTGCAAATCACAAAATGGAAAAAGAAATCATATCTATTTTGAAGGGAATCCAGAGCAAGATCAGCATCAAGGTGGTCTGAGTGTTTGGGTTCCCTTCTAAGAATGCTTTGGTAAAGCAAGAATCAATTCAATCAGAATTGTTTAACCTCCTCACGATTCAGTATCTCAAAATCATTCTGGCAGAAATTATCAATCTTCTGAAACTTTCTCAATCATTCTGTTTAGTGCTACTAACAGCCTCCTCCCATCACATCATCCCTTCAACAATTTGAGGTGGCAGGACACCGTACCCTCTGGTCATCAGTCATCTGCCCTCCCGAGAATGAACTTTTCCATCGTCATTAACACTCCCTTTCTTTCCCATATACATTTCCTTCCCTCTCCTCCTCCTCCGGTTTGCTCATCCACTTTTTGTGCCAGCCTGTCCATCCCACCAGCTTCTTATCCCATTACCCTCCTGTCCGTGTTGTCTCCTCCTCTCTGTCAACTCACTATTCAACGAGCCGAACTTTATCTGGATGAAATAAAAATCATAACAGGATTGGGATCTACATTTAGTACATCCATATAGAATAAAATAATGCAAGGAGTTAAAAAACAAAACTATATTTACGTTTTGATGGCACATGTTAAATTATCCTATTTTAGTCCACTGAAGGATGAAGGTCTCCCTCAACTCAAATCAATGGGTGTTTGTCCCACTAGCCATGCAAGGCAAGTGCAGATCAGTGAGAATGAAGTCATGGGAATAAAACCCACAACAGCCATGAGGAAAAGAAACAAGCTTTTTAACCACTCAACCAAACAGCCAGCTCGATCATGCATCAAATACCCACGAAATTGGGGTTGGAAGGGAACCTTTGATTAAAATAAATAAATTAACCAAACAATCAGGATCAAAACTTTCTCCAGAGACTTAAAACAAGAACGTATTACAACAAATCTGCAACAATAATAATATTTTGAAAAAAAAAAAATTTTTTTTTTTAAAAACACAGCAACAGCTTCAAATACATTTTCCTCATGCTACTCAAACTTTCCACCCCTCCTGAGTACAATTACTAGAGCCTGCTGTGCTCAAATTAGGTCACAATTGCAATAAAAGTGTCAAGGCCGGAGTGTGGGCAATCAAACACGCTTCTGGCACAGGGAGAAAGATCGGCATGAGTTCAGGCATGCCGAGGGCGCTTACATGGTGGGCAACATCAGAGCCGATTTCGTGGCTCAGCTTCACGTACAGCGACACGGGTCCCTCCAGCAAGAAATCAAAGCATTGCACATATTTGTCTGCAGGTGAAAAAGTGAAAACTCAAATAAGCAACCCGTACTGCAAATGTCTTAGTGAGCTCGCACTTACATATTAACCATTACGAACCTGAAGAAAACTGAGGTAAGGCGACACCAGGGAGCAAGAACGATAAATCCACCAAACAAATTGCACCAATTAAACTCGGCAATCTTTTCCAACCAATTTAGTGCCGCAAGGAATTCCTTCCGTAATGACGATTATTCTTTCTCCCATTTTCTGTAACCTTGCACGACACCCCACACCTTCCTTCCTCACTTGCTTTCAGCAATGCATAAGAGTGAAGGGCGATCATTATGGCGCAGAGTCATTAGAACCAAAATAAAATAAAATAAAACGAAACGGAAGATCAAGAAGGAACCCAAAGAAGTAAAGAGGAAAGATGGAGTCATCAGGAGAAACCTGGATAGGATTCGGGTTTCAGCCGCAACTCCGCAACCCTCAAACATACCCAGGTGCAGCCAAGTGGGCCTTCCAGAAGGTTCATCTGAAGTAGAAAGCAGCACACCTGCCGTTTACCTCGGTGACATTTTCTCAATTTGCCACCTCGGAAGTTGGAAAAGACGCAAAGCAAGAGGAAATACTTTGAACAGAAAAAGTGTCATTTAAAGCCAAGATCCCAAATATAGAGCAAAAAAAAAAAAATTGAACAATAAGCACAAAAAACAAGATTGCAGTTATGAGACAATCGAAACAACTCCATCACAAGTGTGCGACATCGAGACAAAAACAACATTTATGAAACAGTGCATTGCTGGCATTGTTGTTGCATACCTGTCTGAAGCCACAAGGAAGCCCACGACTTGGTTGTGAATGTGTGAAAACTTATCATGCACCGGTTGCTACCCGCTACTACACATCGGAACGGTGCAGAACCAGGCCTCAACAGGAGCTGGAGTTTGGAGTTTTGGCAAGGTGACACCCACAATGAGGTGCCCTCTTTTAAGTACCGAGGTATCTTCAATATCCTTGAATGCTTGTTGATGGGACAGCTAGTTTAATCTTTGGACGACGGGTGAGATAAAAAGTATTCAAGTCGAAACACGACTTGAGGTATACCTGTACTCTATTTGTCAGAAAGTTTAACATTCCTTCAAAAGGACTTGGTTCTGCAACACACTACCTGTGAAGCACCAGGACGAGTTAAGTCAGGCGGGGAATCAAATTCAGACAAAACAGCCCAAAGGCAGGTATGACATCTCTGAGCTATCCTGTTCGTCCACAGCAGGTATTCAAAATAAAAACAAAACAAATATACACACAAACTTCAGTGAGAGCTCTCGTATCTATGTCCCATTTTCAACACAACTTGCAGGTAGACTCATACGTTTATTGGCTAGGCCTCCATTGGAAATGCAAGCTACATTTTAGTTTTGGCTTGTGCTGATTTCTCAAAGATTAAAAATAAATAAAATCAACAAACGCACGCATTCAAAACAACCAATGAAACAATCACAGACCAATCCTGACCCCCATCATCCCAATCATGCCGACACGTCAGAGAAAAGCAACGTGCTTTCTGCTCAGACCTTGCCCAGCTTCATGAGAAGTCCCGCCACCACCCTTGGCAGTGATATCCTCCAGCTGGATGGTCACCTTCTCTAGGCGCTGGACCAGGTTCTGAAAATCTGCCATGACAAGAAACCTTCCAGCTTCCCTGCATGACACAGCATTACAAGAGAGTTACAATTTTTTATTTATTTTTAAACAACACAGGTGGCATGTAAGGGAACTCATTACCAAGTAGTTAGACCCCTTATGACCCTTTCAGCCCCCCTTACATCTATCGACCCTTTTGACCTTTCAACCTTTTAGACCCGATATATCCTTTCGACCCCAACAACTATGAGAATACTCACATTATGTTCCTCTCTTGGTGAGTTCACCAATTAAATTCACACAAAACACAGAGTGCCTTCAAACGGCTCGATCACATGAAGAACTAGAGGGGGAGCACTCGGGAGAGTGCAAAACCTCCGCCGCCAATACTGCTGGGTCACTCAAGTGAACCTTATAGCTTATTCATTAAATATGTCAACAGTGCTGACAGTTATAGTTCTTTTCTCCAACATTTTTTTTTTTGGGGGGGGGGGGAGGTTGGAAATCACTGAAAACATGTAAAAATGCAAAAAAAATAAAAATAAAAAAATAAAAAAAAAATCGAAATTTTGTTGAAAAAAAAGTTGTAAAAAATTTTTTTTCTCTAACAATTTTTTTTGGAGGGGGGGGTTGGAAATCACTTAAAACATGTAAAAATGCAAAAAAATAAAAAAAAAATCGAAATTTTGTTGAAAAAAAAGTTGTAAAAAATTTTTTTTCTCTAACAATTTTTTTTGGAGGGGGGGTTGGAAATCACTTAAAACATGTAGAATGCAAAAAAAAAAAAAATTGGGGGTAACAATTTTTTTTGGGGGGGGGGGTTGGAAATCACTTAAAACATGTCGAAATGCAAAAAAAAAACAAATTTTCTCTAACAATTTTTTTGGGAAGGGGGTGACATTTTTTTGGGGGGGGTGGTTGGAAATCACTTAAAACATGTAGAATGCAAAAAAAAAAATTCTCTATTTTTTGGGAGGGGGGGGGGGTAAAAAAAATTTGGGGGGAGGGGTTGGAAATCACTGAAAACATGTTGAAATGCAAAAAAAAAAAATTTCTCTAACAATTTTTTTTTGGGGGGGGGACCAAGTCCAAAATTTAATGGCATGATCCTTGGACCATACCTAACCCCCCCCCCCACTAGGTTTCGTCGAAATCCGTCGAGGAGTTTTTCCGTAATACTGTTCACAAACAAACAAACAGAAAGGGGTGAAAACAGTAACCTCCATCCATCTTCGAAGATGGCGGAGGTAAATAAAATAAAAGCAAAAATAACAGGCTTGCTCAGGCATTAATTATTTAAAATTTAGTGGCTAAATATAAACCTACTTTATACCATCTCCTTATGACAATGCAATGACAACTAGAGGGGGAGCACTCGGTGGAGTGCAAAACCTCCACCACAAATACTGCTGGGTCACTTCAGTGAACCTGATATCCTATTCATTGTAGGTCAAAACAGATCAGACTCTACTGAACCACGATTGAATAAACTAAACTCGATTGACACGCCAAAAATAAAATAAAAAAAAATCGAAATTTTTTTGAAAAAAAAAGTTGCAAAATGTTTTTTCTCTAACAAATTTTTTTTTGGGGGGGGGGGGTTGGAAATCACTTAAAACATGTAGAAATGCAAAAAAAAAAAAAATCAAATTTTTTCAAATAAAATCGAATTTTTTTTGAAAAAAAGTTGCAAAATGTTTTTTTTTTTCTCGAACAAAATTTTTTTGGGGTTGGAAATCACTTAAAACATGCAGAAATGCAAAAACAAAAATTCAAATATTTTTTCAAAATGGCCGCCATAGCCAAACTGTTAATGCCAAAATGACCAAGTCCAAAATCTAATGGCATGACCCTTGGACCATACCTAATCCCCCCACCAAGTTTCGTCGAAATCCGTCAAGGAGTTTTTCCGTAATACTGTTCACAAACAAACAAACAAACAGAAAGGGGTGAAAACAGTAACCTCCATCCATCTTTGAAGATGGCGGAGGTAAATAAAATAAAAGCAAAAATAACAGGCTTGCTCAGGCATTAATTATTTAAAATTTAGTGGCTAAATATAAACCTAGTTTATACCATCTCCTTATGACAATGCAATGACAACTAGAGGGGGAGCACTCGGTGGAGTGCAAAACCTCCACCGCCAATACTGCTGGGTCACTTCAGTGAACCTGATATCCTATTCATTGTAGGTCAAAACAGATCAGACTCTACTGAACCACGATTGAATAAACTAAACTCGATTGACACGCATGTAGAAATGCCAAAAATAAAAATAAAAAATCGAAATTTTTTTGAAAAAAAAAGTTGCAAAATGTTTTTTTTATCTAACAAATTTTTTTGGGGGGGGGTTGGAAATCACTTAAAACATGTAGAAATGCAAAAAAAAAAAATCAAATTTTTTCAAATAAAATCGAAATTTTTTTGAAAAAAAGTTGCAAAATAATTTTTTTTCTCGAACAAAATTTTTTTGGGGTTGGAAATCACTTAAAACATGCAGAAATGCAAAAACAAAAATTCAAATATTTTTTCAAAATGGCCGCCATAGCCAAACTGTTAATGCCAAAATGACCAAGTCCAAAATCTAATGAAATGACCCTTGGACCATACCTAATCCCCCCACCAAGTTTCGTCGAAATCCGTCCAGGAGTTTTTCCGTAATACTGTTCACAAACAAACAGACAGACAGGGGTGAAAACAGTAACCTCCGTCCATCTTCGACGGCGGAGGTTAATCATGCCACGAACCCTTGCACAGACAGCAGTGCAGTGCTTCCGACATATTGTGAAAATTGAAGCTGGAAGGTCACCAACCAACCGCAAGAGGACGTGCCAAAAACCTATTAATACCGAACACCCAAAAGGAATCAAACTAAACCAGTCTTTACCTGGCCAAATATCCTTTTTATACAGGATATGCAGGAAATACAGGCAGCAGCTCCATGAGCCTCAGACACATGAGAGAGACAGAGTGTGACCTAAAGGAAGGACGCAGGTTCAAGTACTCTGTTTGTTGGTGATGCCATCCCAAAAGTTGCATCAATGCTCAGGAATTGTCACCTTTAATAATGGTTAGGTAATGATATACGAAGCGTCAGGAAGAAGTCTTGTACAATTGCAGGCCATGGGCACACTCAACATTTTGGAGGGAGCAGACACCGAGATGCATCTAAACTCCAAGCTCTTTCGTACTACTCACTCATATACTGTCCATGTTTAATAATTTGTGTGTGGCTCCAAAGTTGAAATCTGCCATGCTGATGCAAATCGAAGGGATGATTCCAAGGAAAAAAAAAGTTCGTAAATGAAAATATCCCTAAAAAAAAAAAAGGTCAGCCGGTACAGCCTCACTCCCTCGAGGGGCGGAGCCTGGACTGCGCATAAATAAAGAGCTCGAACTGCTCACTCATTCTTCATTTAATCAAGGTATCCACCCGTTTTGCAGAATGCAAACAAATGCACGAGTACAAAAGAATGCAAGAAGGAATTGCATCATGATGGCTTGTAATAGGAGGCAGTAGGGGGATGTGGTCATACAAATCTTTGAAAGTGTGTCGTGGGCAGAAGGGCAGACCAAAATTGAGGTGGAGTGAAGAGGTGGAGCATGACACGAGCGAAGTGATTGCCTGGGATAGATGGGTGTGCAGAGGAAATACACGTGTGGCCAAACCCAAAGAAATAGGACAATGGGTTTAACCAGAGGGGTTAAAGTCATGGTGGTGGTTCGTAATAGAAAATGTCCTTGGAATTCATTTGTAAAGGAACACGAACATTTCCCAATGTGGATGACATAATACCTGAACACACTCTTCCACGAGCTGTCGAGCACATGTAAAAACAAAACAATTCCAAACAATAATTGTACAAGTTTGCCTGGCAGGATGGACTGGAGGTACACACACTCATCTCAGCTGCCTAGCCTAGATTCAAATTCCGACCCAGCTATAAACGGTCGTCCGGGTGTTCACAGGCAGGGTGACTCATCAATGTGTGTGCCGTCTCTCCAATGGACTTCAGACCGGGCATCACATCTGCCGACATTAGTTGTTGCATGTTAAAGATCTCAAGTTGCCCTTCGTGAAGTCGGCAAGCATCACCAAAAAATTACAAATGTATGCCCTGACCGACTGCTGGGAAAGCAAGAGCAAAACACCCAATGGAAAACAAGCATAACCCGTGCCAAGAAACTGCTTTGTCAGCACCAACGCTCTGTATGGTGTATCTTGTCGATTTATCTAATTCCATCAAGTTGTGGCTGACTTCTGCTCACATTCATGATCAGACTTCTCCAAAAATCACTCTCCTACACCGCTTATACAATGTGGTACATATCATACAAACACTGTTTGCCGATAAACTAACACCACACTCTATTGTGGTCAACGATACCAACCAACAAACTGAGTCCATTCATCAGGCAATTGATAAGGTGTCAAGTGTACTGTTAGCTCCTGTTCCAAACTTGAATGTCACTATAGCAACAATGCAACAAACCGCCACCTTTAACATTATGCAATCCAGTTATTCTCTCATTCTACTCCTCCTTCAGCCACAAGGTACGTGACACCACAATGCTCATACAAGATCCGCGGTACATGCGAGACACTCTCTATCTTATAGTCATTGCATTTTAAAGATACTGTATTTCAGACAATCACCATAGAAGGGATGACAATAGTTCACACAGTTTGCCTAAAAGGAGAGTTGTTAGTAAACCATTGAATGGACATTTCCTTATCCGATAAACAAGTCATTATGAGGTTTCCTGGAGAAACATTTTCTGGCAGCTTCTCCTCTCCTCTCCTCTCCTCCGGGAGTGCTCAGTTTGAGCAGCAATTTTTGTAACTGGTTCAGGGAGCCGGTTGTTGTCTTGTATTCAGCCTGTGGCTGCTGGTTCCATCATTTCTGGGGACACAGCTGTGCCGCTGATGTTGTGCCAGTTCCCAGTAAGCTGGTACTCATTTTGCCGACCTCAGAAAGATGGCAAACTGAATCAACTCACCTGATGTTATTCCAACGGTGGAACAGGGGCTCAAACTCAAGACCCTAAGATCTTCAGCCAGCCACCTCACCATTAAACCAACACCAGGCGTGGGGTGCTGGTGATCACTCACCTATTATTCATCAAGATACAATGGGACTTTTAATGTCCATCATGTCAGAGACTCACAGAGTCAACACTGAATCTGGGAGGTCGCTGGCTCGAACCAAGACAGAGTCTTGAACCAACCAAGACAGAGTCGAACCAAGACCCTATGACTTGGAGAGTCATACTAAAGACTTTAAAAATGGTACGTGCTTGCTTGACGTCCAGCATTTAAAAAGTATAGCATACGGACAAACAACTACACGTTATATGTTGGCAACCATTGTGCAAGCTCGATGGGTCGAATGTCCTCCTGGGTTGAAGTTCTTTGCAAGGGAAATGACATTACCAAGTTGTGCCAGCAGACGGGACAGCCAGCTTAACAGAACTCTAAATGACGGCATACGTATTGATGCAATACCGTGCCTGTGAAGTCCCCCTTGGGGAATCGAACACAGATGATAGACGGCTCAACGTCGAGTGTACAGTATAAACAGTACTTCATCGAGAACATGTCGATCAGGAAGTTCCTCTTGCAAACCACCGACCGAATCATTTGAGAAGCTGCGAGATATATAATATTACGTCACCATTACCTACCTGTTCCAGAAACACGGGAACCCACCTGAAGTATCATATTCTCAGAACCTGATTCCTTCGTTCGACTTGGAACTAGCGAAGGAATTGCTTGAAAGAAAAACGATTTGTCGTATTTTTTAAAATAAAAGGTCATCTATCTATAATTCCAGCAGTGTGTGTGTGTGTGTGTGTGTGTGTGTGTGTGTGTGTGTGTGTGTGTGTGTGTGTGTGTGTGTGTGTGTGTGTGTGTGTGTGTGTGTGTGTGTGTGTGTGTGTGTGTGTGTGTCGACAACCACTGGTCCGATCTAACTGAAACTTGCCAGGTATATTGCTGGGGACCTGAGGATGTGCCTTTTCAAGGTTTGATATTAATCGGACAAGTGCTTCCCAAGTTATGGCCATTTATTTAACAAACCAATGACAGGACACAGTGCTATGACGTCACAATTTCTTTTTTTTGCACGTACGGCCTCGCACGTTCGGGCACGTGAGAGTGAAGGAACGGCCTGTGTGGTTGTTGTTTCTGGCACACGGTTTGAAAGCTTTTTTTTTTTTGTACGTACGGGCACGCGCTAGTGATTCTTAAATATCATACCACGATGTTAATGAACGAACATACAGTATCATCAAGTCACCATGATGCGTGTGGTGCCCCCTCTAGTGGGGCAGATAACAGCAATTTTTGAGAGGAATTGTGCAAATGATACAAGCATCAAATTTGGCACATTTGTTCGCCAGGGCATTCTAATCAAATCTGCCTGATTCGCCATTTGAAAAAAAAAAACTTCAAAAAAGTCAAGATCACAAATCAATGTTGGATGCTGGCTGAGATTGGTGAATGTTTCAGAAACATCAAAGACGTTCCAAGTCTGCCATGCAGTTTTCTTCCCTTTACCGCGGAAGGCAGACACGACGTCACATCCCGTGAACGCATGGAAGTATGGGATCCCTCTAGCTTTTTCAGGCCCTATTGCAGAAACGACCTCATGGACTGGAATCCATCACACCTTGGCTCCTTGGCCAAAGGCAATCCACATTTTCTCAAGACCCAGTTCCTATAAGGATGGCAGTACAGATATTGCTATGACTAGTACATCCGTGTCATAAGCCTTAATGATAATGGACTTTCTACCATCCATCGTTGCATCCCTGGCGTGTACAAATATTCGAGTGTCAGCTTCTTCATGACAACATGGAGACACAGCATCCAGTGACTTCCTTGTGTTGCTAATGGCATCTTCTCCTTTTGTGACAATGTCTGTGCTTGTCGTCTGTGCTTCACACATCTTCTCCACAAGGAAGTGAAACAGCTCAGCCTTGTTGCTGTCATCTCGAAGAAAGCTTCTTCAGTTCCTTGGGGTCTTACTGGTTCCTGTCACTTCTTCGGATTCCTTGCCCCCTTTTCGACCTTGCCTCGGACTTCAGACTTGACTTCTTGCACACATCAAACACTACGTCCACCCTCTCGTACCTGGCACCATAGGATTCCACCTTTGGGATGATGTCTTCTTTAGCATAGTCATCAAATATCTTTGAAGTGAGTGGAGGTCGGGCATTGATAAGTGCTGAGCCATCAATGATGACTGAATCTCCCCTTCGTTCTCTGTCTGGGATGTTCACTTGCACTTCAAGAATTTCAGCCGGCTGTGACTTCAAATCTTTTTGAAGTTTTTAATTTTTTTTTCAAATTCTTCAAAATTTTGTATTTTCAAATGGCCAATGGGGCAGATTTGATCAGAAATGCCAAATTTGATGCTTGTATCATAATTTGCACGATTTTTCTGCAATCTACGACACTGCTCACCACACCCTTCCGGGATCTGCCGCCCGTCACACGCCCATGCACACTGACCTCCCGTCCTGCTCCGACTGGGCAGGATCTCCAACAATGACCCAAATACAAATCTGAACAACAACCGTCACGGGGGAGGGCACGGCACAGGTCCGAGGTCGGTAGACGTGCGGCCAAAAATCGCGCGCCAAACTAGTCGAGGCGACGGCGCTCGCGTTGGACCAGGCCTCACCGTTCCAAACAAGAAATAAATAAAACAATTAAAAACGAAAAGACAAGTTAAAGCTCATTAACGACATTATTTTAAATGTATGCACCGTCAGAATACTGCTCGATTGGAAATATACATTTGCAAACATTGTGTAAGTTACGCACCAAACGATATTACAGATTCACGGAGTTACGCAAAGCTGCGCTGACAACACCTTCGAACCCGAAAGACGAAGAAAAAGATCTTTCCGATACCTTTCGAGAGTCGCGCAGCTTCCTCACTGCACGTCCTTTCCAAACAAGGTTGGAAATGAAGGGCCGACCAATAGGAAATGAAGGTAACACAAGCCCGAACCATATTAGGAATTAGAAACGCCCATTTTGGGCGGTCCGGTAAACAAGCCACTCCTCTTCTTACGTCACATGCCCACTGAGTAACTGCGAGCAACAACTCCGGCAAGGATGCATAAAATGCTCAAAGCGCTTATCGTTACAAAGAGTGACGCGCTTCCTTGTGCAAACGTGTTTATTTTTTCTGTCTTCTTGGAAAATGTCTGACATGAAGGAGCAATGTGCGTGCATTAAATTACGTGCGAAATTCGATACGACAACAATAGAAACCTGTGAAATGTTCAACTATTGCGAAGTTGACATGGCGCACCATTGCAAATCTCCAAACTTCCCGCCTGAAAGGCAAATTTGAAAGATGGCGAAACGTTCCACGACGAATCTCCCAATATCAACATTGGAGTTCAAACAAATCTTCTCGATGAGCCATGTGGGTCTCATGGTGACCTCAATGAAGTCCCCGCACCCCTTGGACATGAACCCGGGGTCAAATCCCAAAAATCGTCACATATTTCAAGCGCCCCCCCCCCCAATGTTGAGTGCATATTCAAAGTTTCATTTAAAAATGTTTTAAAATGATCCCGTCATTGGATTTTTGGGGTATTTGACCTTTTGACCCCGTCCCAGGCCACCATGGGCCACACCGAAAAACGACCAAGTTTGGTGAATTTCTGCACAACTGTTCAGGAGGAGATAGCGTGATGGACGGATGGACGGACAGACAGACAGACAGTCAGACAGACAGAGAGACAGACAGAGATGGAGCCCCTTTGTTTTTTTAAGCGTGGGGATAAACGCAAAACGCAAAAACGCAAAAAAATCTGAAAACCCACTCCGTGGGAGTACCTCCTGTGCAGCTTCCCTTCGCAGGGCAGCTCACCGGATGATGGGATTGGGGCAAAGCCTTCGGGACCCCCAATCTTTGATAGGAGGGAAACCACGGGGTAACATCCCTGGGTCAGATTGCGGGAGAGTGTGTCGGAGTGGTGCTGAGGTGTCGTCCACCAGACGGCGGTCTCCTTGGGTTAACCTGAGGCGGTCCCTTCGGGTGGGTGCCTGGAATGTCCTATCCCTAAGAGAGGATGATCACCTGTCTCTGTTATCATCTGAGCTCAAGCGTTTGGACATCGGGATTGCAGCTCTCTCTGAGGTTCGGAGACCGGATTGCGGCGAGATAATGGTGGGTGGTTACACCTACTATTGGTCTGGTCGCTCTGATGGTTACCATACCCAAGGAGTTGCTGTAGCTGTGTCCAATAAGCTGACCCCAATGATAATTGAGGTAACACCGGTCAACGAGCGTATTATGAGATTAAGGATTCGTCACTCCTTAGGTGTCATTTCCCTGGTCTCTATTTATGCTCCGACTGAGGCGAGTGATCTTACCGTGAAGGACGCATTCTACGCCACACTCGAGTCTGTGGTTGATCAGTGCCCCAGACGAGATACACTTCTAGTCTTGGGGGATTTCAATGCATCGACTGGAACTGATAGGGATGGTTATGAGGTGTGTGTTGGTCCCCATGGGTCAGGAACTATGAACCAGAATAGCACTAAGTTCCTTGACTTTGCAAGAAGTCATGGACTTAGGGTGGCTGGTTCATGGTTTCAGCGCCCGCAAGCTCATCGCTGGACTTGGTATTCCAACGCTGGCGGTGTGGCAAAGGAGATTGACCATGTCCTCATTGACGGTCGTTGGAGGATGATCCAGAACTGCAGGGTCTACCGGAGTGCTCAGTTCCTCAATACTGACCACAGGCTTGTTGTAGCAACTCTAAAGCTGCACCTCAAATCCTGGAGAATGGTACCATCCCAGCCTAGGCTGGATGTTGCCAAGCTCAGGGATGAGAGAGTAGCTGAGGAGTTTGCGAACAGGCTGAGTGGACACTTGGGGGTTCTGGGTGCTTTGGGGGTCCTGAAGAGTTGTGGAGCACCTTCAAGACCACCGTCCTTGATGTTGCCGGTGGATGCCTTGGAGTTCACCGCAGGGCAAAGAAGAATTTTGTCTCTCAAGGGACACTGGATACCATTGACCAGAGTCGCAGGGCCAGGCTGAATGGCAGAGCTGAGCTGTTCAGGGAGCTGAGGCGTAAAACTGTACGTGCACTGAGGGTGGACAAGGAGGCCTATGTGCGAGGAATCTGTGAGGGGGTAGAGCATCACCTGTGGACAGGTGATTCTCGTCCCGCTTACAGGGGAATTCGCGCATTACGTTCATCCAAGCCCATCCCTCGGAGCACTGCAGTTCGAGCAGAGAGTGGTAGGCTCTTGACAGATGAGTCTGAAGTGAAGGCCCGCTGGGCTGGTTACTTTGAGCGGTTGTACCAGGCTGATCCCCCAGCTGTCGAGTTGGACGTCAAGGGTGTTACAATCCCTGTTGCTGACCCTCGAATCAACTGTGGTCCACCATCGCTTGTGGAAACACGGGCTGCGGTGAACCAGTTGAAACGGGGCAAAGCTCCAGGGATCTGTGGCATCCATGCCGAACTTCTCAAGGCTGGTGGAAATGCTGCACTCGCGTCGTTGCATGCAGTTTTGTGCTCTGCCTGGAACACAGGCATCATCCCAACTGACTGGAAGAGGGGCCTTGTTGTCCCTCTCTGGAAAGGGAAGGGTGATCGCCAAGACTGCAACAACTACCGAGGGGTGACGCTGCTCTCAGTGCCGGGCAAGGTCTTTGCTCGGATAATTCTTGATAGGGTTCGCCACCATCTGCTTGAGCACCAGCGTCCAGAGCAGTCAGGCTTTACACCAAAGAGGTCAACGATTGACCGTATCCTTGCACTTCGTGTCCTCACCGAACGCAGACGAGAGTTTCGGCAGGGGCTGCTTGCAGCCTATGTTGATCTCTGTAAAGCGTTCGATTCAGTGAATCGGGATGTCCTCTGGAGGATTCTTGGTCTTCGTGGGGTGCCACCAAAACTGATCGATCTGATGTCTGAACTCTACTCTGGTACTGAGAGTGCTGTGAAGTGTGGTGGTACCATCTCTGACTTATTTCCAGTTGTTACTGGAGTTCGTCAGGGGTGTGTACTTGCCCCCACACTTTTCAGCACTTGTATGGACTGGATTTTTGGGAGGATGTCGGAGAGATCAAGTTGCGGTGCATCGTTTGGCAATGTCAAGATCTCGGACCTTGATTTTGCAGATGATGCAGTCATCTTTGCGGAGACTTTAGACATCCTCTTGGGGGCCCTCGAGGTGCTGAATGAGGAGTCGGAGCCGTTGGGATTACGGATTTCTTGGGTCAAAACAAAGATCCAGGCTTTCGGTGACATCTTGGATGCTGCTGTCCTGTCTGTGTCTGTTTGTGGTGAGGATGTTGAGGTCGTGGATAGATTCACTTACCTTGGCAGTGATATTCATGTCTCCGCAGGTTGTGAGCCGGAGGTCAATAGACGTCTGGGTCGGGCCTGGGGAGTCATGGATTCACTGGATCATGGGGTGTGGCGCTGCCGGTACCTGTGCGGGAGGACGAAAGTCCGAGTCTTCAGGTCCTTGGTACTTCCAGTCTTGCTCTATGGGTGCGAGACTTGGACTTTGACCAAGGATCTGAGACGGAGACTTAATTCCTTTGGTACCAGGTCTCTTCGGAGAATCCTTGGCTATCGCTGGTCGGATTTTGTGTCCAACGAGCGGTTGCTGAGAGAGACTCGGATGAGATTTGTTACCTGCATAGTCCGTGAGCGTCAGCTGCGGCTGTATGGACATGTGGCTCGTTTTCCTGACGCTGATCCTGCTCACCAGATTCTCTCAGCGAGGGAGTCTCATGAGTGGAGGAGGCCAGTGGGCCGACCACATGCCTCATGGTTGCAGCAGGTTGACCATCATCTCAAGGAGATGGGGATGGGCCTGGCATCTGCCTGGGGGATGGCCAGACGGAGGCCCCTGGAGTACCGGCGGAAAGTGGACGCAGCGACGCGCTGTTCTGGCACATGCTCCCATACCTGACCTGACCTGATAAAAACTCCATTTGGGGGGTGAAGCTCTAAGCCGTTTGAAGACCTTTGAGTGGTTTGTTCGATTCAAAAAATGGTCGAACTTGTGTTGATGGTGATCTACGCCTCGGCTGTCCATCAACTTGGCGCAGTGAGGAATTAGTGGCTCGTGTCGTGACACGGTCGTTCATGGTAAGAGATGATCGAATGACAGTTGCGGAAGAAGTTGGCATCTCCTACACATCACGCAATTTGGAGGTGACGAAAAATGGGTTGGTGGACATGATTGGAAGTGATACTGTGCGTGGAATCCTGGAGGGTGGTGAGAGAAATCTCATGACGTAACACAGCCAATTAACAAGACCCACGAGAGGAATACATGTGTATCAGCTACAGGTCGCTCCAGGGGTGTCTATGTGCTCCAGGAGATCAGGATGTTTTGGGTGGACAAGATGGCTCCAGAAAGAAACTCCGAGGGAAAACTGGAACTTTGGAAGGAGGGAGTTAGGCTGGGGATAACGAGGGTGGAAAAGATAATGGGTTTGGATTGGGGACGATCTGAGAAGCTGGTGATCAGCTGTCTTGAAGACCTGGAGGGAAGAATGAGATTGAAGACAATGTGGAAGTTGGTCTATAGGCAAGAGAAAAGAGGAACGAATGAGTGGAGGTGAGCAGTGATCCTGGATTTAGGTAGTTTCACCAGAAGGTGGTTGATGGTGCACCGTGTGTGCCCTTCAGAAACTTGGGTGGGGGGAGAAAGCATGGAAAGAGCAGAGGGTGCAACACCAGAGAGGAGGTGGAAGAAAACAGAGACCACCGACCTGTCTGCGATGGAGAGGTGAGAGACCCAGAGACTCAGCTTTATCGCAATATATTCCAATAATCTTGAAGGACTTGGTTTCCATGGTGTCAAGCTGAGTAAGAGGTGAGGCAGTGGAGCCAGCCTAGAAGGGTGAGCAGCACTCCATCAAGCTCAGGGGTGTCAAAGAAGGACTTTGTACGATGGAGAATGCCCAGTCAGCGGCTGCTTTGGAGGCCAATTTTGAAATGAGGTTTTCCCAAGAAAGAACATGTCTGAGAGTGAGACCCAGGAGTTTGAATGACTGAACTTCCTCAAGAGAATTGTTAAGAAAGTAGATAGAAGGGGTTCCCAGACGGTCCCTTCGGAGAGAGATCGTGACAGTGTGAGATTTGTCAGGATTGAAAGACCTATTCCAAGTGTTTAACCAGTTTGTGATTTTGTCAAGGTCAGAAGAGAGGGAAGAAGCTGCAGCCTGCCAGCCTCATCCTGAAGGATGAGGGACGTCATTGCAGAGGGTGGAGTAATCAGCAAATAGAAAAGAGTATTTTCCAGAGATTCAGAGAGATCATTGATGAAGATCAGGACGAGGACTGGGACCACAACACTGCCTTGGGGGAATTCCAGCCTTGACAGGGAGAGGAGATGAAAGGATTCCTTTGAGAGCCACTTGTTGGCTACGAGAGTAGAGGAAGTGAGTAAGCCATGTATGGAGTTGGCCTTGGATGCCATAGGCAAAGAGTTTTAAGGGCAAGGCAGGATGCCAGACTGTATCAAAAGCTTGAGATATGTCCAGAGAGACGGCCATAATCTTATGTCTGACATTAGGGGCCTCAATTCATTGTTTGATGAGTAGAAGCAGCATGTCCAAGGTGGAGTGACTTGGTCTGAAACGAAGTTGGTGATCAGAGCTGAGGTTGTTGGAGAAAAGGAAGGATTCCATATCAACTATGACGATGGATTCCATGACTTTGCTGATGATTGGAAGTAGTCAGGTAATTGGGCTGTTCAGCACTCCTCCCTCCTTCATTAATCTGTGGAAGATCATTCGAAGTGGTCAAATGAGTTCAACATGGATTTCTCATAGCACATGTCAGTGCATCCCTGCAGGTCTTAAAGACTTATTAATATCAAGATGGGTAAGCAAAGCGTCTATATCCTGAACAGTGAACTCAACATTAGCTTTCGTTGCTTCAGTCCCCTTTTCCGCACTTGGCAATGTTGACACATCCTCTTCTGGGTAAATATTCCCAAAATATGCATTGAGAGCTTCTGCCTTCACTCAGTACCTCTCCTTGCCCATTCTTCAACTGACGTTTGTAGATCTGGAATGCCAACTTTAATCTTAGTCTGGCTTTTCACATATTTCCTAAAGCTTTTATCATTATCTTTAATCTCCTCTGCCAGTTTGTTCTCAAAATCTAACGTGGCTTTTTGTAACCACAGAATTTGCAATGTTTCCGACCTCAATGGACTCGGCCCACTTCTCCAATTTGTCTTCACTTCTGCAGTCAAAAGTATCTGTCCCAGCATCTACGTTTGTCCTTCACAGCTTCGAGAACTTTTTTTTTGTTCATCCACTGGGGGCCTACATCCCTCGTCTGTTTCCTTCTCATGGGAATGCAATCGTCCATACATTTCTGCAGAATGGTTTCAGAAATCTCCCAAGCTTCTGTGCCAATGATATGCATTCAATTCTCTTCCAAATAAACCTCTTTCAGTTTGTTTCTCAGAGTCAGCATGATAGGAGCTTCTGGTCAATAGGTCCTCCTCAATCTCATTTGACTCATTTGACATATCACAAGAATGACTGCACCATGGTCCCAACCTGCGACATAAATACAATGCAGTATATCCACATGTTACAATTCCCTCCCCCCCCCCCAATTAATTTTAGGTAAAACAAATAAATTACACACAAAAGTTGATGAGGAGGGGGGAAAACTTTTAAAAAGAACAAGTAAATTGAGTGGATGACTTTCACCGAGTGATGCTACATTTTTTAATCACGAGTAAAACACATCTTACTCAGTTGTGGAAAAGGAAACAAGACGCATGCGGACTCTGCATATAGTGAGTAACAAAGCCGATGGAAATCGGATGATGTTGAACAAAATCACAACAGAAACGGTTTTATCCTGAGGGAGGGGCGTCCCTTGCGTGCCGACTGGCTTCATTAAACCTTACTAATCATTTTTAGTCAACATATGATTCCATTTTTTGGGGTCCGTCGTCGTGAGTAACACGACCCAAACAAAGCCAATGGAAATCTGACGCAACAAACCCAGTGTTACATTCATGGGGGGGGGGGGAGTGGGGGTACTGCATTGGATTTGCCGAGGTTGCTGTGGCTCTCAAGATTGGTTTCTTTATTACACGGGTTCCCAACCGGGGGGGAAATTTGGGTGTTTCAGGGGGAAATTCTAGTCTGGAATTAAAATTCTGGAAATTATCAGAAAATAATTAGAAAATAATTTCCAGTGATAGCCTTCTGTTCTTCTCTTCTCAGGAGTACCCGTTTCCTGAACTTTACCCGCTTTCATTCTTATGTTTTATTTTCTTTCTTCTTTTTTAGTTTGTTCTTTTCTATTACATGTCTTAATATGATCTCTCTTGTTCTTTTCAAGTCCGCAAGTGATCATGTCGAAAAAACGGATATATTCAGAAGTATATCTAGACCGGTTTTACGTTCGTTGTGAATAACGGGGAACATCTGCCACAATGTGTCATCTGCACAAAGACCTTGGGGAATGGTAGCATGAAGCCATTCCAGATGTAGCAACACCTTCAAGGATGCCATCCCGAACTACAGAACAAGGATCGTGAATACTTCAAGCTGAAACAAAATTATCTGAAGAAGATGAGACTGGACTCAACTGGAACGTTTCGTCAGCAAACGGACGCTATTGTGAAAGCGTCATACGAAGTCTCGTACAAGATTGCGAGGGAGAAGAAACCACACACAATTGGTGAAACATTGGTGAAGCCCTGTATGCTGCAGTGCGTGAAGTTGGTCCTTGGTGAGGCTGCCCACAACAAGATGACCCAGATTTCCCTTTCAAACAACACCATTCGGTCACGGATCAATGATATGGCTGAGAGCATCAAGAACCAAGTTGTTCAGAAGGTTCGAAGGTCACAGTTTTTTTCGATTCAACTCGACGAATCGACAGATTTTGCGAATCTGTCCCAGCTGTTGGTCTTTGTTCGTTATACCACCGAAAAAGGAATTGCAGAAGAATTCTTCTTCTGCAAACCTCTCCAGACCACGACCAAAGCTCAGGATGTGATGGACCTTATCAATGACTTTTTCGAAGATAGCAACATCAGCTGGGAGTCTCTAGTTGGGGTGTGCACGGATGGTGCCCCAGCCATGCTCGGCTCTCGATCGGGGTTCGTCACGCTCGTCAAGCAAAAGAATCCGGCAGTGGAATCGACACACTGTCTGATCCACAAAGAGGCGCTTGCTTCGAGAACTCTCCCCAAGAACTTCAAGCAGCATCTCGAGACTGTCATCAAAGTCGTCAACTTTATCAAGGGTTCCGCTCTGAACACTCGGCTGTTCCGTCGGCTCTGTGAAGGCATGGAAGCCGACCACGAATCGTTGCTGTTTCATACTCAGGTGAGGTGGCTCTCAAAGGGAAACATGTTGCAGCGAGTCCTGGAATTGTTTGATGAGGTGGTAGCCTTCCTTTGGGCCCAAGAGAATGTTGTGCTTCTGGAGGCGTTGAAGGGTGAGTTTTTCCGTGTGCGGCTGTCCTACTTGTCCGATATTTTCAGTGCATTGAACGAGCTCAACAGGAAACTGCAGGGCAAAGGGACCAACATTCTTTTCAGTCGGACAAGATCAGAGCTTTCGTGGCTAAACTGGAACTGTGGAAGAAAAGAGCGGGGAGTGGAAGTTTTTCCTCATTCCTCGCTCTGAACGAATGTGTGGAGGATATGGAGGATGGTCTGCCTGATCCAGTAGCCGAGGATATCAAACAACACCTCGAAGGCTTGGAGGAAGAATTCAAGTATTACTTCCCGGGGATCACAAACGAGAGCAACGAGAACAAGCTTATCAGAGACCCATTTCAGAGGAACGTTGATGATGTGACAGAAGCGTGGCAGGAAGAGTTCCTGGACTTGAAAAACGACTCTACAGCGAAGGATGCCTTCCAGAATATGGAACTGGAAGAGTTTTGGACCCAAGTCCGAGGAACCTACCCCCTTCTTGCGACCAATGCTCTGCGGATATTGGTCCAGTTTTCTTCCACCTACCTGTGTGAGACAGGATTTTCGGCACTGGTACACCTCAAAACAAAGGCACGCAACAAGTTGGAGGTGGAGGCGGATCTTCGCTGTGCGCTCTCCATAACTCCCCCAGACATTGAAGGACTCGTGAACGGCAAACAATGCCAGAAGTCACACTAAAATGCTGTGTTCTTATTCAATACAATTTAATGTTAGCTGTGTTAGTGCATTTGAAAAATAAATTAGTAAATAGTCTCAGTGTGTTTTAACTGTTCTTTCTCTCATACACATGAAGGGGGAAATCTGGATGGTTGAATTGGGTGCAGGGGGAAATGACAGAAAAAAGGTTGGGAACCACTGCTTTATTACATCCTCGTGGAGGATCTCTAAGTCTAACTCACGTTGTTGTTCTTCATCTTCTTCTTGTGGACTTTTTTGTTTCACAGCCTACAGTTTTCATCGAAACTTCCTGAAACTTGGCATATATATGTAAAAATACCCTACGAACACAGTAACCATCTCCAATTTTGAAAATTCCTCCGAGAAAAAAAGTTATGACGTCAAAATATCTCCGCTAATGGAAATCGCCGAAAAAAATTATCTCCGAAACTAGGCAAGCTTTTTTGAATTCTGTTTGAGGGAATCGAACGGGGCATTAGAAGAGATTAATTACCACACATATGATGCATCACTATGACGTCATATCAATTTTTATGACGTCATTCCTATTTTTTGACATTTTTTGTTTCACAACTCAGAGTTTTCATCGGATCTTCGTGAAACTTGCCATGCATATGCAGAAATCACATGCGCAGGCAGTAACCATCTCCGATTTTGGAAATTCTTCCGAGAAAAAAAGTTGACGTCATAATATTGCCACTAATGGAAATCGCCGAAACCATTATCTCCGAAACTCGGCAAGCTGTTTGAATTTTGTTTGCGGGAATCAAGCCGGGCATTAGCACAGATAATTTATCACAAACCTGATACATCACAATGACGTCATATTCGTTTTTATGACGTCATCATTAAGAGGACGACGATCTTCGCTCATTTGAGCTTGTTCTGTTTTCGATCTTTCTGCTGCAGGACCTTCCTTCCCCTTCTCTTTTCGAGGCCACCACATTATCTCATGCGGCGGAACTGTGTGGATTTTGAAGAAAGAAAAGTAGAAAAAAGAAGAAGAAGCGAGAGTCGTGGCAGACTGGCGGTGGGTGGAAAGGAGAGTGCGAGGAATGAGGAAGAGAAAAAGGCGGGAAATTAACAGAGGACGTACGTCTGGCTTGTGATGAGAGACCTGGCCTGGAAGACCTCGTTGAGGATTGGAATGATCCCTCCGAGGGCCGCCTGTTGGGAGCACCATCTGTGTTGAGGACGCTGAGGCAGAGGAGACCCTCATTGGGACACGGACGGAGGTGAGAGCGGAAGCGTTTCCTCCACCTGAGTGTCATCTGAGCCGACCTGAAGCAACGTGTGTCCTCAGGGTGTTGCAGGAATTGCTCCGGTTCGTTCGTTGGCGAAGTTTGAGAACCCTTCCGGAGAGGGAGGGTGGTGGTGAAGTGTCAGCCTTGTGGCCTGTGGCTGGGGCGAGGCCGTTGGAACGTCAACTCAAGCAGGCCTGAATTATTATTATTATTATTATCATTATTATTATTATTATTATTATTACTAGTGCGTGACCGTACGTGTAAAAATTTTTTTAAATTAATTCATTATTTAATAAATGAATGAAGAACAATTGTGACGTCAATTGTGGTGTCCGAGGTGCAGACAGATACGAGCTGAGAGTGTAGTTGTAACTGGTTTCTTGCGTGCTCGGATGCGCACCACACAGAGCCTCGAGCGGGCGCGTACAGATACATGCATGCCTAATCACGTGACTATTATCACAAATACTCCATGCCCCCTCAGCACTCTATGCCCATACACCACATACCCAAGGGCGAGGTCATCACATCGCGCAGTACATGTAATCAGCAGAGGCCTTCAGGCCTGATGTCTTAGGCCCAACAGAAAATCAAGATGGCGGCGATTCACAACAAGAAGTCATTTTTAAACGCCCACAGAACGCGAGCTTCTTCACTATGCCACGCCCCTAAAATGACGCAATCGCCTGCAAGATGACGCGAGGAGGCTCGTGCGGCGAACCGTTTATTTTCAAAATAACGGATTTCAACTGGAGGAGACCAAATCCAGAGTGCCGACGTCCTGCGGTCCTGAGGTAATTAATTCACATTCTTCCAATTCCAGCGTCGATTCCTCAGTCTGAGAATTCGAGCAGAAAAATTATCCACATTGCAGGTTGAAATTGTTTTATAAATTATGTTTGTAACGCGTAAATCAAGGTGGACTTGAGACTCGGGACGAGTCCCGAAAATTCGATGGACGCCTTTAGCAATTGGGTGGATAAACGTGTGAAGTGAGGGGGACACATGTAGGTAGACCTGTGTTGTTGGCTTTGAGGATCGAACGGATGAAGTCTGAACTGCAGTGCATCGGATGAGAGCTTTTGTCTGGAGACCTGTCTCCAACAACCCCGATAAATGTATCCCCCCCCAACCACCCCCATCAAAAAATAAATATATCCCCCAACAACCCCATCAAAAAATAAATGTATCCCCCAACCACCCACATCAAAAAATAAATGTATCCCCCAACCACCCACATCAAAAAATAAATGTATCCCCCAACCACCCCCATCAAAAAATAAATGTATCCCCCAACCACCCCCATCAAAAAATAAATGTATCCCCCAACCACCACCATCAAAAAATAAAAGTATCCCCCAACCACCCACATCAAAAAATAAATGTATCCCCCAACCACCACCATCAAAAAATAAATGTATCCCCCAACCACCCCCATCAAAAAATAAATATATCCCCCAACCACCCACATCAAAAAATAAATGTATCCCCCAACCACCCACATCAAAAAATAAATGTATCCCCCAACCACCCACATCAAAAAATAAATGTATCCCCCAACCACCACCATCAAAAAAAAAAAGAATCACCCAACCACCCACAACAAAAAATAAAAGTATCCCCCAACCACCCACATCAAAAAATAAATGTATCCCCCAACCACCCACATCAAAAAATAAATGTATCCCCCAACCACCCACATCAAAAAATAAATGTATCCCCCAACCACCCACATCAAAAAATAAATGTATCCCCCAACCACCACCATCAAAAAATAAAAGTATCCCCCAACCACCCACATCAAAAAATAAAAGTATCCCCCAACCACCCACATCAAAAATTTTTGGATTAGTGCTGATTGAATTCGTGAAGTTTTGACATGTGACATTTAAAAATGATAAATGTCCGCTGCATCCTTTTTGAGCATGAACCAATTAAAAAAAACAACCTTGTTCGAACCACACAATCAGTATAAAAACAACAGGACATTGTGGTCTCTCTCTATCGAGTGCAGCCTGTGGCTGCTGGTTGCATCATTGGTTTGTACGTGGCTGTGCCGCTGATGCAGTGTCCCCCTTACCAGTACACTGGCACTCATTTTGCCGACCTCAGAAGGATGATAGGCTGAGTCAACCTCCTGGTGTATATTAATTTAGCAGCCAACGGGGCTCGATCTCAGGACCCTCGGATCCCAAGCCACCATCCTAACCACTAAGCCAACACCAGGCTTAACATCGGCTAATGGTCAACAACTTTGTCAGATTTCTGAAATCCTGATATTTCTGAAATAACATTTTCACTAAAACATCTTCTCCACAACTACCTGAACGCTACGGACAAAATTTGGTACAATGCATCAGGACGGTGAGGTCTCATGGGGTTGCGCTCCCCATCCGGATCCACCCATTTGAGCTAGGGGTGTTAAAGAGGGGGTTTCACCCCAAATATTGGTATTTCATTCAAAAATATTCTTCTCAGAAACCCACAACCGCATTCAGACAAAACTGGCCATGCAGCATCGGGACTATGTCCTAACCTTAAGTTGTGTTCCCCCATAGCCGTATCTCCCCTGGAAAGGGGGGCCATGGCCTCTCTCGCTGAATCCCTCGTATACAATAAAACATTTTCCTCACAATGTACATGACCAAATTTGGTACGATACATCAGAACAATAAGGTCTCATGGGGTTGTGCTCCCCATCTGGATCCGCCCCCTATAAGAGGCTGAAAAAGGGGATTTCACCTCAAATTCAGGTAAATTATTTTAAAATCCCAGAAACTAACGGCCAGATACAGACAAAATTCTTCATGAAACATAAGACCCATGCTGTTAACATGTGCTCCCCATGACCGTACCATCAACCCTCATTTTCACCGCACCTGTTGGCGAAATAACCGTCAGTCCCCCACGGGGCTATTTTTTTTTTATCGTAATGTGACTTTTCAGCTTTCTGTCGCCATTACTATGTCAGAAAAAATAATCCATGATGTCTGTCAATTTTATCATCCCACTGGAAAATTTACAAATCGCACCCTGCATAGAATACTTACCCCATGCAGTCTTGAGAAGGACTTGGTGCGAGCAGGGGTGCCAAGAGAGGGGTGGGGGGGATGGGGGTCAGGCAGGGTAACGACCCCGGGGCCCAGACATAATAGGGGCCTTTAATTGTTCCTTCAATTTTTTGTTTCATATAATTATTGTTTGTGATGATAAAACACTGAGGGGGGTGGGGGGAATTTATTTTGTGTTTCTCTCCAAGTCACTCAGGGTGATTTGCCAGCATGCCAATGCCATGGACAGACACCCTCAGTGATAAAACAAACTACCGTGGGAACAATTTACATCATCGCAATCGCGGTAATGATGTAATGAATATAGGAGAGTTGGCCACACCCCATCTGGATGAAGTGTGCTAAACAAATCTGCATATTCTGAGATAAAATGTGTACAAATTATACTTTGAAAATTTTCGATGTATGTTCACGATGCTCAATATGCAACAGCTCGAGTGTGTAGTTTCGGAGAAGAGCAAATACCTATTTTGTGGGGGGTCAAATCCCCCCCCCCATAGACCACCTTAATGAGCGCAGATTTTGATGTGGTCAATACACCTTTGTTAGGCATCAGATATAAAGCTCGTGGCCAAATTTCATAAAAATCCTGTTTGGTTCAAGCGATAATGACTGAAGTGTTTAAAGACTGACAAACTGAACACTGCTCCATCGCATAAACTCACTGGATGAAAATCAAGGTGAGCAAATAATAGTTGTACATGTTTATACATAATTTACTTTATTTCACAGACAGGTGTTTGTGCGTTTGTCACGCTACTCTTCCTACAGTTTTGGACCAATTACATCCAGACTTTCTACGTCAGATCAGCATGACCCCAATTAGTGTATAGGGGTGTTTTGATCTTTGCTGATCATATTAGTGTTTAGGGGTGTCATGGGGGTTGCAGGGGTGAAAGGGGGGGCACAAATTTTCAATGTAAATGTGCATTGTGTAGCTCTGTTCCAGGTGGGAGAGGGTATTACAAGTCCCCACCCTTTACAGTATGAACAGTATTCCTATCCCGACGTTTTCTGGTGCAGTGAGATGTTTTAAATTATAAGCAGTCGTATGTTGTTGCTTCTAACACGTAATCCGGGTTTTTATCTTTTTTTTTCGGGGAGGAGTGATTGAAGTAGCCGTCGCTTGCCTATATACCACCCAAATAAAGGTACACGTCAGGACGTGTTGCCTGCTTGGAACAAGATTGTCTGTAGAGCGAGTTTTCTGCTAATGTGAATAATTCTTCATCTCTCTCTAAATTCTAGTTCCCCTCCCACACCACATTGTCAGAAAAAACAAATGGGGAAATTACATTTCCCGTCATGGTTTCAGAAAATATTCCACATGAAGCACAAAAGATCTGCCAATACGACCCCTTCAAATGACGATGATCCAAATATTTTGCTTCTGATGAACAACCTCCATCATATTCAAGAGAAACTTGACCATGCACTGCAGCTAAATTTGATGTACGAAAAGAAGGTAGGAACCTTTACCTGTTATTTCATGACTTCATTGTGTCCAAGTTGAAAGTATTCATTATAGAGAAAGAAAATAAACACCCATTTCTCACTTTTGCCTCAACCATGGTGTGATGTCACAGGTCCAACAATTAATGGAACACAACGACCGCTTAAACCAGAGGTTAAGAGATCTAAAGGAACGGCACAAAATAGAAAAGCAGCACATGGAGAGGAGAATGGAAGATAAAGAACAGGAGGTTCGTGCAGACATAACATTTTCATTCTGTATACAAAAAATTGTTTACCAATGCCCGTGATGGAATGACATTATGCTAACACTGCACATCCTGAATGTTTCAGGCCAAGCTGCTGAGGAACGATTTGCAGAAGAGTCATCAGGAAAACAAATATTTTAAAGACGGCTTGGTATCTCTTTCCAAACATGTGGGAAATCTATCCTTTAAGTTAAATGAAGAAGTAAACCGCAGAACCCTGACGATGGATAAACGTGGCAGCAAATAGGAATAACTACTGCAAGGGAAGTGCTGTCAAACCAAGCTGGTGCCACATAAGGCACAGAACTGTAATCTCCTAAAAGGAACAATAAAGAAATTCTTGGTTGCTTGACTTCTGTGGTAATTGTCCAAAAACAAACAAACCAAAAAAAACTGCAAAGTTTGAGTGGTTGCCAGAAACTCGAATAAGCTGCACTTGGCAGTAGTGTTAAAATGAGCAACCTGGAAAACCTCAGCTCAGTCCCCTATCACTCCAAAGTTGACACAAGCACACACCATTGGTCTTATCACCAAAGAAAGCTCCCGAAAGTAATCAAGAAAAGCTACACAAGGTAAGCCCTTCGCTGTTTCAAACCATACCCAGGTTCATCTTCAGCTGCAGACATTCAAAAGTAATACATACATGAGAATCCCAATTCTACACACCCACTCAGTGGCCAGACTCGTTTTATCACTTGTTGGCAAATCATCAATGACAGTGTAAACAGAAATGCACACCATTGAGGCTCCGAAGCATGTACCATGTGCAATGCCAAAAGCAGTCATTATGTATAATCACTGGCATCCTGAACAAATTATAAATTCTTACTGAGACTGACAACTTGGAAACTAACGACAAACCACCCAGCAGAACAATTGCCAAGAGACTTCTTCGGCAGCAATGACACTTTGTGAAGAGTAAGGGACATTGATGATGACACCGATGTTTAGGTCTACTCTCGTGCTTTAGATTTCCCTCTTCATAAGTTTGTTTCTGGTCAACACAATTCTCCAAGAATTCCAGTTTTAAACGAGAACGGCACTCGGTAGAGCCAGGTTGAACAGTTTACGTTTTGTATCCCAATGATAGGCCGTATCTGGATCCGGACCTGAACCAAAATCTAATCATCTGGTTCTTGTCACCTTTCCAACTCATCCACAACTTTTTGAGATATCATGCTATATAGTGTTTTTGGCCCTATCTCTCAATGGTAAAGAATCACTTCAAAAATTCTCGCTTTCTCAATGATGAAGATCTGGACCTTCATCAAAATTGAATAAATTATTCCTCGTCACAAACCCAAACTGTCCTCACCTTGAGATATCCTTATCACAGACAGTCAAGGGTGAAAACATAACCTCCATCCATCTTCGGTGGTGGAGGTAATGAGCTTGCAAAGAATTTTGCTACATCACTACGGGTTTGGGCAGAATAATCCAGCAATATGAGGACTCGCTTGGGTTTGCATCCGGACCCAGCTATAAATGGTCATATTGGTGTTTCACATGCAGGGCAAAGTAATGTATGTGCCATTCATCAGGAGGATGTTAAACGAGTTATGTCTGTTTGCATTATTTGATGAACTTTGAAGATCACAAGGTGTCTTTTGAGAAGAATAGGCAAGTTATTTGTCAGTATCCTGAACAAATTACAAATCCTCAACACCTTCAATTGAACAGTGGGCCTGGCCAACCCCATAAAAAAGTGGGAATAATTGGGGCTCTCATACGAAGAGACCACCAGTTTAAATCTTTAAGAATTAACACTTTTTAAAATCTACACCAAACATCATCCTCCCATTCTCATGAGTTTTTAACATCTCAGGATGCTGCTAAATGTATCTGCCACAATATTGCTTCACAAAATATATATCTATGCCTCCACAGCCGGAGGCATTATGTTTTTGAGCTGTACATCTATCAGTGCATGCATACGAGATAATCGTTACTGCGATAACTTGCGATCCGTTTCAGGTATTTTGACCAAACTTGGTACAAGCGTGTATGGCGACTCAAAGATGAAGAGATTCAATTTTGGGTTCAACAGGCCAAAGGTCACGTGCCCTTTGAAAATAATTTTCCAGTTAGAATCGCTTGAGTTGGAAGCTTCTGATGTTTTCTCTCTTCCACTTATCTCTCTTGCACCTCACCTTTGAGATCAAGCATGACAGTGGATAGTCAACGCAAGCAGAGGTATTTTCATAAAATTATATACATACATATATGTTAATATATACAAACATATATCACGCATCATATGTCATATTTACGTTTTGTATCCCAATGATACAAAACTGTATTTCTAAAATTCCTAAATTTCGAATTTATTTTGTATTAATTTATCCGTCATCTATATTTCTAAAACCTCAATATTTTCTTAACTATTTACAGTAGACTACTCGTAAGTCGTCACCATCGGGACAGAGAAAAAAGTGACGACTTAGACGTGTGATGACTTATGCGTATGCGAACATTCATGATGACTGTGGGGTGAAGGATGAAGTCACGCGTGGCCTGGACACGTATGTGTGAGAGGGCACAACAATCGCTAAGCCGGCTATTGTACCAAAAGGGAAACACAATCCTCGGGGCATAGGTGGGGGTTCATTGGTTATTTGGAAAGTGATCAAGCAAAGATGGAATTCATTAATCACTTTATCAAAAGTAAAGATAATGAACAACTGTAAGACAACTCATATACCATCGGTGATGGTATGTCAACAAATTACATGTCATCGTGTCATCGTGATGATGACTACCACTCAATGCCTATTTGTAAGTGAGTGCGGTGATGTACAAAACAAGCCAATATAAAACCATGATCGGACTTCAACACTAAGCTCGATCAATCCTTTACTCCTTCGCCAGAGACTGCATTGCGCAGCTTGGCTACCTCTTCAGATGGCCTGTGGAACGGCGCACCGTGGTTGCTGACTGAGCTGAACACAGCGCAGTTATAGATAGCCTATCACTGGTGGTGTACACCAATGAGCGCGCATCACCATTCCATGAAATCGGGCTTCTCACGAGGCAGCAGTTCCGTGTGACAAGTTAGGCGTGGTTTACTCGAGTTTCCATTACGCGGGAACGGACATCTGACGACTTAGACTTGATTCAAAGGGATTTAACATGAGATAAATTCGGGACTTTTTAACGCTGCCGACTTAGGCGAAGTGACGAGTTACATGTAGTCTGTATTTCTAAAACCTCAATATTTTCTTAACTATTCATGGAGCCAACTATACGATATCTTTATTGCAAATAAAAGGATGACATTACAAGAACTTTCTGAACATGCAAATCATCCTAAAGAAAAGTCGACACATTTGGAAGACATTTATGTCCAACATGTTCAAGAAAATTGAGGAGATACTGAACTTTGCTCAAGTTCTAATTTAAATGCACTTTTTAAAAATTAACAAATTGCAAATCTAACCTCTAAAAAGTTCATGCGTCATACTTCATGTGTCCATTTATGCGAGTCTGCTATAAACCTCCACTCTGACAACACATTTGTGATAAAAGTCATTATTCTATATGATGAAAATTCCCTTTGCCAAGTCCATTGCATGTCTTCCTTGGGGCAATCTATTTATTGTGTTCAACTGAAGGGCATACACCAATATGCACATGAGTGTGCACAGCATACAGCAAGACAGATGGTGAAAACTTTTTGTATATCCACTGACCAGTCAGGATACACTAAACTGCTCGAGTTGGCGATCCATCGCACTGACAGATGAAAATCGTACTCTCGGCACTGTTCAGGATCTAATAGCAGCCCACTCCGACCCCCTACATAACCCATAATACCATGAAACTACTGTGGATAAAATTAGAGTCCTTGCTTGAAAATAAAAAGAACCTTAATAATCAGTCACATAAACCTCTTTTGGACACTTCAAAGAAGTCAACCATCAGGGTCGGTGTACCGCAGGAGGTGGAAAGGTGCCATAGCCCCCTGCTGGAGGTGTTGGTGTGTGCAACAAGGGCTCCTGAATCGAGCAAGTTGTGCCTGCTAGACCAAAGGCGGCAGAAGATCCGGCATAGGGGTATCCAGGGTCAAGTGGAGGCATGTACAAGGCTCCGGACAGGTCTGCATAAGGGGAGTGACCCAGGGACGAGGCTGGTCCTTGATTTGGGACGACGAGGCTGGATGGCAGAAACGAATGGGGGTAGATGTACTGTGTCTGAAAACTGTGGGTGAAGGAATACGTGGAAATGGATATTTTGGTCATCAATGTGAACAACATAACCGATGAAGTACAAATATCTTAGCCTTACCCGCAAAGGCGTTGTAATGGCAGGAACTGCTGCAGGCCAAAAGCAAAGCCTGTATTTCGGGAGGGGGTGAAAACAGAATCGGCAAAAGATTTATTATATCGGACTTCACAGAATTTATTTATTTATTTGACAAAATAGCACACTCACACCCTTCACTTCATTTTAGGATAAATCTGCACAAGTGAACTTGTAAATTAAGACAATTATTGGACAATGTCAACGTTGCAAGTATCCTCAACTTCAACAACAACAGAAAAAGAATAAAAGCAAAGCCCTCAAAATCATTTGGATCTCCCACGACGTAGCTGAGGATCGAGACCGAGGCCTTTTACTTTCGCATCCAAGACAGGTTGGTGGTCTCCATATTCTAACACATCCTTTTTGGTCTTGCATGTCCTTTGGTCTCTCTTGCCTCATTTCTGCAGGGTGCACATGGTCTGATAGTAACCCTCTCCTTGTTAAACTCCCAAATTCTAGGCTCACTGCTCACCTCCACTCATTTGTTCCTCTTTTCTTTCTGTTTTGTCCAATTCTTCCCTCCAGGGATTCAAGACAGCTGTTTACTACTATGTCAGGTCATCCCTCATCCATACTCATGATCTCTTCTACCTAAAATGTCCCAAGCATTCCTTTTTTTTTCCTTGTTGTGATTCCCTCCCCCCTCCTTCACCCTGTTGTCGGTTGGTTTGGTCCTTTTCTGTTTCACCCCCACCTTCCTCTGCTGCTATGTTTCAGCTTGTTGACCCCCATGTGTCCTCCTCTCATACTCCTCTTCATCTCACTCTCACATCTACTCTGCTATTGGTGTTTTCCCCTTTTCTTTTTGTTCCTTTCCTTGAGCCTTGATCATATATGCAAATACATGAGCTTCAATACCTCAACACTGATAAAAGACTAGAAAGGTCATAAGAGGATGGGGCATAATGTTCAAGGCCCCATCCTATTCCTAATCTTCATCAAGAATCATTCTGACTCTGCCAAATCCTCTTTATCCATTTGCTGAAGACTCCAACCTCTGCCATGGCATCCCTCGTCCTTCAGAGAGGATGCAGCCTCTTCCCTCTCTTCAGACCTTGACAAAAATCACAAGCTGGTCAAACACTTGGAATATGTCTTTCAATCCTAACAAATCTCACCCTCTCACTCTCCAAAAAGGACCACCCATCTCCCTTCTTAACAATCCCCTTGAGAAGTTCAATCATTCAAACTTCTGGGTCTCACCAACATCCATGATCTTTCTTGTGCAAACCACATTTCAAAGTTGGCCTCGAAAGCCAGCTGCTGACTGTGCATCCTTCGTCACACAAAGTCCTTCCTTGGCACACCTAAGAAATTATATCCACCTCAAGGCCTTCATCATCCACAGCTTGATGGAATACTGCTTTCCCCCTCTGGACTGGCACCCCTGCCTCACATCTTGCATCGTTTGACACTGTGGAAATAAAGGCAAGATAAAATGAAGCTGAGCCTATGGGCCAATCACTTTGCCATTGCAGACAGATTGGTTGTCTCTCAGTCTTGTACCCCCTCCTTTCTGGTCTTGCACCCTCTGCTCTTTCTGTGCTTTGTCCCCCCCCCTCCTCTCCCACCTCACAGATGTCTGTAGGGCACACTTGGTCCAGTGTCAACCTCCTTCTGGTCAAACTCACAACCAGAATCCCTGCTCACCCACATTCATTCGTTCTTTTTCCCCACCTGTGGAATCATTCTCTTCAATCTCATTCTTCCCTCCATTTCTTCAATTGTTCACCACCGTCTCAGATCATCCTCAATCCAAAAAAAAAAAAAATGATCCTCGTGAACCCCTAACCCCCAAGCCCACCTCCTTCAAATTTCCAGCTTTTCCTTCCTGAGAATTTGCTTCTGTATACTCATTGTTCTCTCCTTGCATCTTCACCTTCCCCTCATTCTTACCCCATCCCTTGTTTGTCCATCTGTCTATTTTGTCCCATGACCCTGCTGTTGGTGTTTCTCCCTTCTCGTTTTGCTGTTCCTTTTGTTCTGTTGCATGCTGATCCCTTCTCTGTTTCACCTCTTCCACAAGCCTTGACTTGGTACAAAAGAAAAGGTCTTCAGAGGACATTGCAGTCACTCTCCACTCTCAAGCTGTTTTAGGGGCTTTCAGGTTCAAGATTCATACAGAAGAGGCAAAGTAAATGCACTTATCCCAAAAACAAATCATGCACTTATTATAAGATGTGCACATATTTACAACAAACTGCAAAATGAAATGGTAAACAAAAACTTGCCAATCACAAACATCAAGCATGTCAAAACAGCAAAATTAAACAAGAGTGGTTGGGGGCCGAGAGGGGTGAGGGGAATAACCCATCCGAGCGAGAATTGTCAAAAGGAAATACATCAAACAAACAAACTGGCAAAAAGCTCACCCGAATGGCTAAGTCGACGGCAACTAAATTGGGATGGAAAACGAATAAAAATAATTAATTCAATTTGTTGACGACAGCAACGAAGTGTGAACAAATGTGTTTGAGGAAATGGCGGTCTCATGTCACACAAATGCAGGTTCTGAAAACAAGAACAAATAGCTAAAGGAATGGTCCCGTCAGGGGTCGATGTATGACTTTCCTCGAGACGAGATTCGGTACGACTGGAAGAGTCACCATGAGAAGGAAAACACTTGGTGGTTTGCCATTGTTACTTCTTTTATTTTTACAGTGGGGAGGGTGAACAACAGAGTGGAAGAATATGGAAACAGGAGAACAAGATGCCAGATAGAACATCACAAAAAGAAAAGAGCTGCAGGTAAAGGGACAGGGTCTCAGCAGGTATAGTAAAGCTCAGATGTAGAAACTGGAGAGACCATTACATGAGCAGCTGGCATTGGGCAGCAGACGAAGCAGTCAAAAGTAAAAGCTTGATACAGA
This sequence comes from Eptatretus burgeri, assembly GCF_056783735.1. Classification (NCBI taxonomy): domain Eukaryota; kingdom Metazoa; phylum Chordata; class Myxini; order Myxiniformes; family Myxinidae; genus Eptatretus; species Eptatretus burgeri. The sequence goes on from NC_140974.1 coordinate 13,144,680, forward strand.
CTCAGGAATATGGGTCCATGCACAAGATAAAGGCATAAATGAATTATCATAGAACGGCACTCAGTGGAGCGCATACTTCGGCCAGCCTGAACAGTTTACGTTTTGAATCCCACCGATAGGCCAGATCTGAATCTGGACCTTAAAGAACAGGTTATAGGATCACCAAAGATGTTCTGAAAATTTATCAGTATGATTATATGTGCATTAAATAGTTCGATGCAAACTATTGTAGTTGCCTAACTATCGGGAAAATTAATGAAATTTAACTCCGAAGTTGTTATTTCTCGAGGCTGTTGAAAGAAACAGCCGTGTGCCCATATATGGATGGTGACGTCACGTTCTCCAAAACAAAGCGGACACTCACTCGCTTATTGAAGAAGTGTCCAGTTGAGCGGGCCGCTCTTTTGCTTTTTTTGAGCTTGCAACTGTCTATATTATCTTTTTTTATTTTGAATTATTGTAGAACAAAGTTATTTGGATGTTTGTACATCATGCCTCGTACGCGTGTCGTCATGTTTTGCGAAAATGGCTGGAAAACGGGTAATCGCTCCCACCGATTCCCAAAGGAATCAAACATTCGCCGACAGTGGATAAGATTTGTCCAAACAAAACGGGCGAATTTCCCCCCAAAGAAAACGGGTAAAGAGGACCTTTTGGATAAACTTGTCATTTGTGGTGACCATTTCACAGCCGAGGATTACGAAGGCAACGCAATGAGTGAGCTCGGTTTCAAAACAACCGCTCAAGTGAGACTGAAGCGTGATGCTGTGCCTACCATTCAGCCTTCTCCTCCTCAGCTGGCTCCTGCTTCATCTTCTCACACTGTGTCACCTCTCAAGGATTGGGACATTGTGTTTATCTATAAATGCGCATAAGAAATCGAGAAATTATTAGAATACACTATCCAGAAATCCGTACGTTGTAACCCGTAATGGGGAACACGGCTGAGAATATCTTCCCCATTGGCCACGCCTACGCAGCAACGTGTCATGTCATTGGTTGGTAAATAAATGGCCATAACTTGGGAAGCACTTGTCCGGTTTATATCAAATCTTGAAAAGGCACATACTCAGGTCCCCAGCAATAAACCTGGCAAGTTTCAATTAGATCGGACCAGTGGTTGTCGAGAAACAGCGGTCACACACACACACACACACACACACACACACACACACACACACACACACACACACACACACACACACACACACACACACACACACACACACACACACACACACACACACACACACACACACACACAGCTGGAATTATAGATAGATATGCCACAACAGTCTCTTGAAAGTTGGGATTTGTTCTAACTGTTCACTTTCGCTGGGGTCAAGCTCAGCTGTCAAAGACTTCAATACCAAGGCTACAGTGATTAATATATTTGGGTCCATTATAGATTCATTCTATTTCTGACTTGAGTGACTAGAGGGTTAAAAATTATTATACCAAGTCACAGACGAATCAAACTTTACATTATTTTATGCATCGAACAAGAAAATGAAAATCTACAAACCAATCTGTCTGGTGGAGTCTGTCAGTGTGAACTGCCGGACAGTCAGTCCTGCCACTTGTACACGAAATAGGCCTTTTTCTGGCACTTGCAAGTGGCTCAAATTTACATGGCTCAGGGCCAGAAACTCCATAGTATAAATTCCCATCATCCTCCGACTCGTCCTCGGCAATATCGGAATGAAAACACTCAATTTCATCGCCGCTGAAATCACTCTCTGATTCGCATCTCACCGTTGTTCACACGCAGTTTCCGAATGTTCACGAAGTTTTCGGAGAACGTGACGTCATAGCATCTTCGGTAAATTCCGGTCTGTTTTTCGATCACTGACAAAGGTTTTGACTTAAAAGTTAATTTTAGCATATTTTGAGTTTCAAATGTAAGAAAATAATTGCCCAACGATTATTGATGTGCTAACAACCTTCGAATCACACGAAGTCATCAGCGACCCAAAACCTGCTCTTTAACAAACATGGAATCGGCTCATTCTTGTCACCTAACCAACTCGTCCACATAGTTTTGTCATCGTCCGTCCACAACTTTTTGAGATATCGTGCCATATATCATTTTTGACCCCATCTCTCAATGGTGAAGAATCATTTAAAAAAAATTTAGTATCTGGAGTCAAATCTTCACTAAAGTTTAATTAATCCATCCTTGTAACACACCCAAACTGTTCACCAAATTTTGTCGAAATCCTTCACACCTAACCCGTTCACGAAACTTTGCGTCACTTCCCTCATTCTCTCCTCCGCAGCTAAGTCATTACGTTTGTGCTGAAGTGCAGTGTTAAAGTACATTGTATTTACTCAAACGTTCTTGTGCATTACAGTAGGGTACTATACTGTATTCATCCATAACTATGGCTCCTAAAACGAAGATAAGTGCTCAAGAAAGTACTAAGAGTGGAAAGAAAGAGAATAAAATGGAATCGGTATATATAAATAATCAATTCTAAGAAGGTTTCGTGCTGGTTCCCACTTTATGGATATTGCACGTGATTTTTGCCTTCACAATAGTTATTACAAAACACAACAACAAAGAACAGATCATGGTGTGTGCTCAATGTGCGACACCTTCCAGTGCAGTGAAATGCATGAAAACACATAGCTCTGCAATGGAAAGCATGGAGCGTTTGCTAAGTGTTTGGATTGAAAGCCAAACTCAAAAAAAAAAATGTTCCGGTTAACACGATTGTCATTAAAGAAAAGGCCAAGAGCCTTTTCGAAGACTTAAAATTCAGTGATGGTGAAAGTTCCACGATGGAGACTTTTGGTGTGAGTGATGGGTGGTTTTCACATTTTAGAGACACCATGGCTTGTGTAGCTTGAAAGTGACACGAGCTACTTGTTTTTATTATTATTCTTGTAGTGTGCATTTAAAAAATATTTCCACCATCGTTATTGAATTTTGTGGTGAAATTTTTTTGGGGGGAAACATCCCCCAACTATATCATTTTATCTATGGGAAAAAGTCACTCCCGATTTACAAACTTTCGATTGAAAAACTACTTTTCAGAAACGCATGTTGTTTGTAAACCGAGATATTGCTGAATCGACTTTTCCATTTGTTAGACGGGCAACTGATAGATGACAAGCACATCACCACAGTCATCACCACATCCAAGCTTTGCACAAAGAACATCATTATTGTGATGATACAGACATGAATAATAATGTCTGAATCGACACTGACCTGGTTGTAGAACACGAGGCTTGGCCCCAAGGTAGGCCAAGTTCACATTGGCCTTGCGCCCGTCAATGATAGGATTCGGTTCTTTGCAAGCTCTTTCAGTGGCCCCTCGGTCTGCCATCGTTACCTGCAATTAAGAACACATTATGATTTACCTAAGCCACAAAGTTCACCTCGCTTACTCGATTCCTAGGGTCGGATAAAAGAAATCGACTTTCCGCTGCTGTATCGGCAGTTATGATGCTGAATATCAGAACACACACCACATAGGATGTCTACTCCTTCCACCATTTGGAGAATGAGTATGCAAGCCTTTTTGATTGGAACTCTGACCAAATTTTTGCTGGTCGCTGGTAAAAGACCCTGGACCCTGGGAGTGAATTCAAGAGACAGAGAGCGAGAGACAGGCAGAGACAGAGACATTCCATGGCTAGAACTTTGGAATCACTCAAGTATCATAATAATTGAAGTCATTATCGTGATTCAAACAGTTGCTCATCTGTTTTACAGCAGTGGAGACTTGTTACGCAACAATATACAGAGATGCATGAACCTCCATTATCGAAGTAACATTCAATTATCCGATCTCTCCGCTTAATAACCGACCATGTCATGGAGCCTTGAGGGACTGCCATGGCGGTTAGAGACCAGGAAAGGTCCCATTGAAGATAGGTGGTCAACCTCACATGTCGAGACAAGGAATTTTCTCAATCAGATGGTGAGAAAATTATTTTTTGATTTTGTAGTGAGAAAGGTGACGTGACGTTTCAAGCACAAGATCTTCAGAGTGAGAACCGCATATATATATGTGGGGCATTCAAAATGTTCTCACAATTGTCCAAGAAACACCAAGCTTTTCATTTTTCAATACATGTTCTCAAAAGGTTATTTTAGGACATTAAAAATGTTTTCACAACAAGAACATATTTTTTTTATTTTTCAATCCAAATACATTTAGACGTCCTTTCAGGGAAAGGTTTTGGCTCAAGTCTTTCATGAACCGGCAGGCCCAGCCTGACGTTTGACGAAGCAGGAATTTGTAATTTGTTCATGGTGCCAGCAGTAACTCACCGACTCTTCGTGAAGTACACCATGGGATCTTTAATGTCCATCGACTAATGCTGGCGAGAATGCAGAGCATTCCAACATCGAGATGCAGAATCATAGCATTGACGAGAGTGGATACCTTTTTATATTGAAAGCAAGCTCATCAAAATGGGAACTTTGTTTTAACACAAAGAAATACATTTGCAGACATGGACCTTTCCAGATGGAATTACAAAATTCCAGATCGATAACATTGCAATGAATAGATGTTAAAGGTCAGAGGGGAGTGCACACATCATTCAACCGTGAATGATACTGGAGCCAGGAGAGGCGCAGATGTAGGAAATGGCCGTCGTCTATCGTGAAAACTAGAAATAGATTTGCTGACGGGAATATCAACGGAGGGTGGGGGAGTGGGGAAGAGGACGTAGAGAAAGAGAGAAGGGAGGGAGGGATAAGTGTTCTGGACATGCGCTTGATAGGGGAATTTGAGGGAAAGCCTGGGGGTTAAAAAAAAAGTGCTAAAATAATTAAAAAATAAAAATCTTTCATTTGTCCGATTCACACATTGTCACCACTTTCTCTCCTCAACCCCCAGAGAGTTATATGGTGGGGGAGGGTGTTAGGGAGGAGGATGGCACGAGGGGAGTGGAAGGCAGCGCGAGGGGACGGGAAGGCAGCGCAAGGGGGGGATAATCACCATCCGGATACGGGCGCAGGTAACTATCGTCTGGGCATAATCACTGTCCCAATGCATTCAGAGAGAAAGAGGTGTGGGAGGATGCTGCACTGGATTAGGAGGAGGTGGAGCGAGGATGGACAAAGAGTATGGTGGAGGTAGTGGAGATATCAAAATGTTATGCTTTATGAACAAAATACACACACACACACACACACACACACACACACACACACACACACACACACACACACACACACACACACACACACACACACACACACACACAATTGTGTGACAGGTGGAAAAGAAAAAAAAATTGTCTCTCTGAGAAAACACGTCAATACGGAGAACGGCTCGGAAATTGGGTGTTATCAAATGTATCTTGCTTTGAATCTCACAAAGAGAAACCATTTAAAATTTTGTAAAGCACTGCACCAAAGCAGGAGTGTTTGTACGACCGACCCCGATCTACTCACTCAGTTTTGGGGCTGGTCCCACCCCAAGCTTCTGTGGAACGTTTTAGGGTCTCAGCCGGTGTTCTGTGGTGGATCAGAGGTTTCATAAATACAATTTCATAAATTGCGTTTCTCTTCATTTACCTCACGAGCGTTTGTACTGTTGTATTTTGTTATATTAATGGTATAGTATTAATTTGTGATTGGAATGACTGTTTAGAATGAAAATATAGAGATAGAGTTTAAAGCAGAATGAGGAACTTATGTCGGGTTACACCCAACATTCGCGGATTCGACATTTGTAGTTTTGCCATTTTTGACCAAAGTCCTTCATGAATCAGCTGTCCAGTGGCTGTCCAGACCCTCCAGTACATAGCACGGGTACCTCGCTACTCTATACCCATATATGTTACCTCGACCTTGTCGCAACTGCCGATGACAACATTCCGTTCGGGACGCGAACCGTACTGCCATAAAATGTAAGGTGCTCGGCAAGTGGCTTAAGCACCCAAGCAAGCACTCCAATTAAATGGTTCATAAAGAATGGCTGGCCAGGCTGGGGCTGCATACCATATTGGATCCCTTTAACTTGAAAGCCGGTCTTCATCGCACCTACAGCAGTTAAAGAAATATAATGAATTCGTTCAAATAATGCCTATCCACAAGAGAGTTGCTGTTTAACGTAGAACAAGCCTGGAGACATCACAAAGTTTAATCACCCATGAAATAAACATTGCAGATAATCTGCCATGTTGTCTGCTCGTCTGTACAAGAGTCACGTGGGACATTGTTCGCGGTCCGCGCAAATGTTACTTCATTTTAAAGCATCCGTTTTCACCAGATTTGCTTTGATTCCCTGTAGAGCACCTCACGAAACCTTCAAAAATATATAGACACAGATCTGGCAGAGGCTATGGATAAGGAGCCCCTCTGGAGGACAGAGGTCAAGAAGGGAATACATTAAATCTTTACAGTAACTCGATGAAGGTGGTTAATTTTTGCTCATTCCGAAATTTTTTGTTCACTCAATACAATTCTCCAAACAGTAGAAAAGGATAACAATTGATGCTTTGGAAATTTCACATTTTCTTGTGTACATATGGAGGAGGGAACATAGCTTTGCCTGCTTAAAGTAAAGAAGGATATCAGCTTAGTTATAAGACTCGTTATTTCTTTGAATTATCAGATTTCACTCCAGATTTCGACACTTAATTAGTCCGGACGATATCCAATCCTCAAAACTGAAATAATATTTTGATGATATACTTTAATTAGACCATGAGAATAGATCATGGAAAATCGTATCAGATGATGCATGAAATCGCTCGAAGCTCCTAATTTGAAAACTAAGGAATTTACAAAAGCAATGTATACAGCAATTCAGAGCTATGATGAACAGGCATTCGATAATGAGTGAGGAAAGTGAAAAAAATTACTTTATCATGAAGAAATCGTTGCGGCCTGTTCCAAGTCAAGGCATGGCTGAGCAGGCCAAAAAAAAAAAAAGGTGGTTTCAGACCCCAGTGAGGTTACCGAGAATACTCCTTAAGACCCCATAGAGAATGGTGACTGAGGGTGCGCCTGATAAAGGATGAAATTAAATAAGGCCGTTAATTATCTTAAAAAGGAGCGTTTTAATTAACCCAAACACCCAATTTTGAGTCAAGCACTTCGTTGGAGTTTTCTTTGTATGCATGTAAAGTTTCAGGCTAATTGGTTTTATGGTTTCGGAGTTATGGACGCACACACACAATAGCCGAGTAGAGCAAAACAACATATATATTGTTACGAATTTGGAATTCAATTGCACACAACATACAGGTTCCCTTAGTCAGCTATGTCGATAAGTGCATGTTCCCGAGATAGCTCACCTTCCATTGTTTAAATGTTTTGAAATTGATTAGATGCGCTGCGGATCGATTTAATAGTTAGGGAGTGAACAATGGAGACGTCCCTCCCCCTCTTCTGCGAAGAGGAAGAAGAACCCTGCCATCCCGTGACGTCAACAACTCCCTCCCACCCGTGGTTGAGCGGGGGGTGGATCACGAGTCACGCCAGGTGCGGGGGAGGGGGTGGGAAGGATAAAGGGGAGATCCTTTCTTTGTTCGTGTGGGAGTCCCGTGGTAGGGCTGAGTTCGTGTGCTGAGTCCCGTGGGAGGAGTAAACTTTTTTGCTTTGGAGAGAGCAGTCGTTCAGCAGGCCATCGGCTCCTGCTTGGCTTGCTTGGCTTGAGGCCTTCGGAAGCTTTTTGCTTCGGCAGGCTCAGTGAGCTTCGGCTGCTGCTTTGTTTTGGAAGGAACTTGAGCCAGTTGTTCGGCTCGAGCTGCGAGTGGAGGCTTCTTCCTCCTCTTCTTCCTCTTCTTGCTAGTTCATGGAGCTTTTTGTTTCCCGGCTTGGTGCGACGCATCGGCCTCTTCTTGAAGTTGGATCCTCGGGGAAGCGACGATCGACAGAAAAGATCGGCGCCTCGTCTCACCGGCACTTGTTGAGAAGCACGGGAGGATTCGCAGGAGCTCAGGAAGGATCGCGGTGATTGGATCCAGCTCGCTCTCGCTGGAGCCCTGGTCCGGACAAGTTGAAGACCACACGAGGTAGAAAGGTTCGAGTCAAGCTCTGAGTTTCAGCTCCTGTCCTCCGAGCTGGAGCTCGTGATTAAAGGCCTCAGCCACCGTTTCGTGTGTGTGTGTGTGTGTGTGTGTGTGTGTGTGTGTGTGTGTGTGTGTGTGTGTGTGTGTGTGTGTGTGCGTGCGCGCACGTGTGTCCGTGGGCCTGTCTAATAAGTAGGAACTACTGTAAAGTGTAAATGACTGTACATTATAAGTAGACGGTTGTAGTTCTTTTGTCGTGCTTTTGTTGCTTGTATAATTGCATACGTGTTTTGCCTTATTTAATTGAATACGTGTTTCATTATAATAAATGTCCTTGTGTGAATGTAAACCTGCTCGTTCCGTCCATTCCCTCATTGACTGAACATTTCGTGTGTTGGGAGTTAAAAAGCCGTTGGTTTGCCGTAATAGGGGGACATTTGGACCGACGGTTCTCGACGATTACGCCGCTCGGAATCGCGCACGGACAAGCTCGCCTCGGCGGTTTGTTCCGTACGAGTTCCGTCGAGGGTGGAATACCCCGGTAGTTGGATCACGTGGGTATTTAGGTAAATTGAAGATTGGCAATCGACCCTACCCCACGTGATCTGCCGATTGGCGTATTTCGGTTCTTGTACAAGAACCCATCGCTCGGAGTTATCCGGGCGGCGATCTATATTCCTGGCGATCGGTCGGGCCGACTCGACTTGCGGCTCCGTTCAGAGCGGTCGGTTGGCGGCCGACCCCCAGCCCGGTAACAACTGGTGTCAGGAGTGCGATTCGGCCCCCTCCGCCTCCATAGCAAAATTCACGGAGTCGGATCAGGGGTATACGGAGCAAACCCCCCCCCCCCCCCCGTGTCCCCAAATTACGAGCGTTATAAATTTTATTCCCAGCATGTAAAATGTTCAGCCAAGGCAAGCAGGGGCAGGAGGGATTAGGAATGGATTTGGAAATGTTAGAATCTATGGCTCAGGACGAAATCACGGTGCAGGACACTCCCATTATGTGCCAGGTATTGTTAATTTGCTGGCAAAGATGGATGGCATGTGAAGCGAAATGGATGAAAGTGCTTGCAAGATAATAAGCGACATGGAAACAAATATGCAACAAATGAAAAATGAATGGGGAAACAAAATGGATGGAATGCAAAGCGAAATGAAAAACGAAATTAAAGCGAATTTAAAAGAAAACGCAAAGGAAATGAAGGAAGAAATAAAAAAACAACTTGGAGGAGAATATGCAAAAACTGTGCGGTGAGATGCAGCGCATCGAGCGGAATCTCCAGGCTGGGCAAAAGGCAGTGACGGCAGTTGTGAGGAGCGAAACGCGGGCAGTGGAGCTCATAATGGCGGCGCCACGTGCTGGAGCAAGCGAGCTGAGGGGGAGTGTGGACTGTGTCAGTCCCGCGGTGGAGGACAATGTAAAACGGGGGACGTGTAAGACGAGACTCATGCAGGTGACAGAGAAAGTGACAGTGACAGAGGGAAAAATTAAATGGGGTGACGGAGACGTGTACGGCAAGACACGTAGAGACGATGGAAATAATAAAAGGAATAACAGAGATACGGGAGGTAGAAACGGAAGAGCAGCGATGACACGATAAACAGGACACAAAGGACGAACACGCACACATGGAGGTAGTCAGGGACAATGGGGTTGAGCTTGAGGAATGTGTTGGGACCCGACGCAAGCAGCAGGATAGCCTCCTTCAGGAACGAAGGGAGGAAATGTGCCCCTTTGAAGCGAATCACGACCAGGTGAGTTCGGTCGTGCTGGGCGAGTTAGAGGGGGCGAGTGCTGTTGACGGGTGCACGAGGAGCTTGGGGGGTATGGAGGCCCCAGGAACCCTTGTGGTGGCACGATTCCCCAGTGTGATTGGCCCGGTGTGTGTGGTGAAAGGTGTGAGTGCAGCGGGCGTGTTGAAACGTGCACAGTGTGTGGAAGCGACCCCATGTGTGAGTGGTGTGGTCACGAGTGTGCCGGGGTGCGTGCTTCCCAGCACTCCATGTGTGGAAGAAGCACCACGTGTGGAAGGAATGACGTTTGTGCGTGAAACCCCCTCTGCGAGTGGAAACCCGTGTATGAGTGAAATACCGTGTGCGAGTGGAACCATGTGTGCAAGGGAAACGGCACATGTGAGTGAAACGGCACGAGTGAGTGAAGCACGGTATGTGAGAGAGACAGCGTGTGTGAGGTCACTGTACGTGAGGGAGATGACAGTCAGTATGCGGGAGAACGCAACCGCATCCCCGTGTCCGAGTGCCATGGTGGAGTGTGTGAGCGTCGTGGCACGTAGGAGTGTGTGCGTTGAACAGCGACGACGACGGGACCAGATGAAGGACAAGGGCCGAGTAGCGGCCGTAGCTGAATTGAGAACCATGCCGGGTTTGCACAGCAGCGAGCGCGGGTCCGTGCTGTGCTACGCACAAGGCCGCCACATGCGTGGCTGCGCAGGTGAAACCCGGTCCGGAAACGCCAGCGGTGGATGTTAGCCGATCCCACGGACGGACAGAAGCTCGGCTGGATTCGGAATTTGGGCCGGATGGGTTCTCCACGCGAGCGTGTTTGTAAAGCTCCAATGAGCAGAGCACATGTGTTCGCGTGGGGAACCCCTCGAAACGCGGGGCTTGCTTTGAAATGCGCAGAGTGACGTCATGGCTGCACGTGTGTTTGGAATCCGGCAGGAGGGAATTCCTGCCGGATGGTGCCGTCCAAGAGGGACGAGGTGCGCGCGGCGCAAGCAGCTGCCATGACGTCACGGAAAAAGAGCGTGGCTGTGAACTGCCGCGCTGGTGGTGCGCATTATGAAAAAAAAGAGTTGAGAAAAGCAAGCCTCGCTTCGGGTGAACAGGATTCCCAGGCAAGGGGTGGAAGACCCCCTTGTTTGGGGGCACAGGAAGAACTAATTTGGGGGAAGGGTTAGCTTAGTTCGACCGGCTTCATGGGGACATGGATTGTTCCTCATGGAGCCCATGGAATGGATTGGTTAGAGGGATTTTAGTTCAGATTTAGGAAATGGAATTTTTGGGGGATTTTTGGAGACACCGACAGACTGGAAATGTGTTGTGGAGACGTAGCTTAGCTACGTAGAGTAAATGGAACGTGCATGAGTTTTAAGGGATGATGAGGGAGCACGAGTTCGTCAGGGGATTTAGTTAGAAGGATGGCAGTGTGGAGTGTTGGTGTGAGTTGCGAAATGGAAAGTGTGTGAGGAATGAGTGTAGGACAGTGGGCCCAAGTGTGCGAGTGGAGTGAATATGGTATGCATGGTGCGAATAACTGGTTGGGGTGAGGAGTAATTCCGACCCAAGTGACCCCGGGGTCAGTTTAATGTTAGCGAGTGGGTTATTCAAATTTACTAACAGGATGTCGTTTTGTTGGTGTCGAGAGAAGGCACGAAACCCGTTTGGAGGGGTGCAAGAGTTCATGGACCGGCTGGGAGTGTGGCTGTGGAAAGTTGAGTTTTGTTTAGTGGGCACCCCAGGCACCGGACCAGTCGGCCAGAGTAGGCCAAGGGCCCAAGAGGGGCCGGGATAGAGTAGTGGGCACGGGCGACCCGTCGTAACCGGGACCCCGAGTGCCAGAATGCCACGGGGGCAGTGTAGTGGGCACGGGCGACCCTCGGAAAGGGACCCGGGGCATCAACACGCCACGTGGGCATCAGAAGGGGGCAATGCCAGAGAGGGCAACCCCCACATTTATAGGGAGCAGCTCGGCTCGGAGGCAGCCTGCGGGCCTGGGGGTGCCATGATTAGAGTTCGGCAGAGGGGGAGTTCCTGCCAGTTGAGCCACGCTGCCCAGCCAGGAAATTGTGCGAGGGCACGTATGAAAATTTGAGGGCAAGGCCCAAATTTATAATGGACACCAACACAGGCGACAGGAATCATGGTTTTTAGAACCGATAGTTTTAAAGTGTGAGGCGTTTTTGGAAAGCCCCAGGGTAGTTTCAGGTAAATGAATGTTAGGGTAGATAGGAGATGTACCCCTTCGCACCATCCATCCCTTTGCTCGTTGGAGGCCGCTGGACTCACCTTGGTAGATCGTTGAACTCTGAGGAGGCCATTCTGAGGCTTTGTTGGGCCTCGAGACAGGACGATTGTGTCTCCCTATTCCTCTCCAGAGAGGGAATGTAGGGGTTGGGAGTAGGCTAGGTGGACATGATAGGCTAGCCGGACAAAGACAATAAAGGGGATTAGGGAGACAATTATAAAAGGGAAATAAAAATAAAGAGGGGCTAAATTTTGTTGTGTTGTGTGGCAAATTAAGGGAGTGGGTATGGACAGAGACAGGCAAAGGCGATAGAGTGGGGGGAGACAGTAGGCTCGGTCCGAGCCCGCCTTCAGAGCGGCCGGCACCACCGCACTCCCTCCAGACCTGATGGAACCACACCAGAGGCCGGCCAGCTTCACCTGCCGGCCTGTTGTGCTGCAGCTGCCTGTTCTGCATGGGCTTACCTTGCCATGCCGAGTTGCCTGCCTCTGCCATGACCCCATGCCTGCTAGCCCTTGTTTGCGTTTGCCCCTGTATCCATCCATCACCATGCGCGCCAGGACCATCCAGTTTTGTGAGGACTGCCCTGCAGGCAGCCTGTGCATCCAGTCCATTTTTTTGTGTTTTGCAACCATCTCCATCCATTCCCCTGCACCCAAGACTTTGCTATGATGTTTGCCATTCCCCTTTCACAGATCACAAGTCCTGGGCCATGGTTAGTGTAATGTAATAGAAAAGTTAAGATTGTAAATACGTGGAACCCCACCTGCATGTTTGTTTTCGCGCCGGCAATTTTAGTCAAGTTGTCCGAATGAGTCTGTGAGAGTTTGTTTAGTTAGTTACGCAGCACATGAGGTTATTTTTTTGGGGACACGTATAAAGAAATGTCGCACTCAGGGATCCGAAGGTAGAACGTACAAGGGGAAAACTTACACATCATGGTCACACGAAAATTTGACGACTCGGGACGAGTCTGTAAAAAGGGGAGGGGGTAGTGTTATGAATTTGGAATTCAATTGCACACAACATACAGGTTCCCTTAGTCAGCCATGTCGCTAAGTGCACGTTCCCTAGATAGCTCACCTTCCATTGTTTAAATGTTTTGAAATCGATTAAATGTGCTGCGGATCAATTTAGTAGTTCGGGAGGGAACAATGGAGACGTCCCTCCCCCTCTTCTGCGAAGAGGAAGAAGAACCCTGCCATCCCGTGACGTCAACAACTCCCTTCCACCCGTGGTTGAGCGGGAGGTGGATCACGAGCGCACGAGTCACGCTGGGTGCGGGGGAGGGGGTGGGAAGGATAAAGGGGAGATACTTTCTTTGTTAGTGTGGGAGTCCCGTGGTAGGGCTGAGTTCGTGGGAGTCTCGTGGTAGGGCTGAGTTCGTGGGAGTCTCGTGGTAGGGCTGAGTTCGTGGGAGTCTCGTGGTAGGGCTGAGTTCGTGGGAGTCTCGTGGTAGGGCTGAGTTCGTGGTAGGGCTGAGTTCGTGGGCTGAGTTCGTGGGAGTCCCGTGGCAGAGTTCGTGTGCTGAGTCCCGTGGGAGGAGTAAGCTTTTTTGCTTCGGAGAGAGCAGTCGTTCAGCAGGCCATCGGGTCATGCTTGGCTTGAGGCCTTCGGAAGCTTTTTGCTTCGGCTGGCTCAGTGAACTTCGGCTGCTGCTTTGTTTTGGAAGGAACTTGAGCCAGTTGGTTGGCTCGAGCTGCGAGTGGAGGCTTCTTCCTCTTCTTCTTGGTTCGTGGAGCTTTTCGTTCTCCATTTCGTTTCCCGGCTTGGTGCGATGCATCGGCCTCTTCTTGGAGTTGGATCGTTGGGGAAGCGACGATCGACAGGAAGGATCGGCGCCTCGTCTCACCGGCACGTGTTGAGAAGCGCGGGAGGATTCGCGGGAGCTCGGGAAGGATCGTGGAGATTGGATCCAGCTCGCTCTCACTGGAGCCCGGGTCCGGACAAGTTGAAGACCACACGAGGTGGAAAGGTTCGAGTTAAGCTCTGAGTTTCAGCTCACCTGTCCTCCGAGCTGGAGCTCGTGATTAAAGGCTTCAGCCACCGGTGTGTGTGTGTGTGTGTGTGTGTGTGTGGATGTGTGTGTGTGTGTGTGTGTGTGTGTGTGTGTGTGTGTGTGTGTGTGTGTGTGTGTGTGTGTGTGTGTGTGTGTGTGTGTGTGTGTGTGTGTGTGTGTACATGTGTCCGTGGGCCCGTCTAATAAGTAGGAACTGCTGTTAAGTGTAAATGACTGTACATAATAAGTAGACTGTTGTGGTTCTTTTGTCGTGCTTTTGTTGCTTGTATAACTGCATTCGTGTTTTGCCTTATTTAATTGCATACACGTTTCATTATAATAAATGTCCTTGTGTGAATGTAAACCTGCTCGTTATGTCCATTCCCTCATTGACTGAACATTTCGTGTG
>NC_140974.1:13161563-13179063 GCF_056783735.1 Eptatretus burgeri
AGATCAGAAGTCGGGAGTCGGGGCTGGTGGGAGCGGCAGCATCGGAGCTTGGAGTCGTCTGAGCTAGCGGAAGCGGCGGAGCATGGGGGTCTGGGCAGACAGCCCTGATACGGTCGGGCGACGCCGAGGAGTGAACGGGGTCTAGAGGAGCATCAACTCTGAAAGAGCAAGAGACCCGTTCGCTCCTCCGAAGCGTCGCTGGCCAGGCTCGCCAGAAAGGGGCCGTGACGAAGCCGGACCACCGAGGCTGACCAAGCAGCCATACAAACTGCTCGTCAAGCCGCCCAAGTGACTGGGCGCGTTCGTGACGCACCAGACCGAACGGAGACACCAAGGGTCGCCAATCCAAAGACCATCGAGTCGCCACCAGGGGCGGCCAAAAAAAAAGATAGCTCCACCGAACTACACCGCTGAGATGGTTTGCATTGATCAAATTCTCCCGAAGAGTACTTGACTGAATCGGGAATTGATTTTTTAATCATATTTTTGTTGCCCGATTTAAACGAAACTTGATACTGCACACCACAGGTGAATGGTGAGTAAGGTGACCCTAAAATTTTTGCGCTATCATGTACCGTTTTGGCTGTATTTTGGGAACATACATACATACATACATACATAGAAGATGAGTTTCAGTAATATAGAGATACAAGGAGTGATCGACAAGATACTTTGATTGTAATTGTCTTATGGTGAAACTCCCAAAATTAGACTCGCTGCTCACTACTCATTTGTTCCTCCTTTTCCCCCCCACATGTGGAACTAACTTCCTCAGTCTCTTCAATCTCATTCTTCCCTCCAGGGCTTCAAGACAGCTGTTAACTACCCACCCCATCCACAACCGTGATAGCTTCTCCTTCAATTTCTGCGAATGAGAGTTGTGATTGTACCCATCTTGTTCACCCCGTATCCTCATTCTTCCCTCATCTCTGCAATCCCACCATCCCTCATCTCTGCAAGTTATCCTATATTTTGTCCCTCAACCTTGCTGTTCTCATGTGTGCCCCCCCCCACCCCGCCCTCCTCTTCCTACTGTTACATCCCGATACATTTTATGTTCCGGCTCCTCCATGAGCTTCGACTTTGCATGCAAAAAAAAAAAAAAGTAAATAAATAAGTAATGCTGGCAGATAGGCCGAACATCCATCCAAGAGATGGCAGATAGGCAAACACATTGCCTCGTCCTACATATGAAGCACCTACATGGCAGTTTACAGATGGGTCGCAATTCTAAACCAAGATAACTACACAGCTCAGAGTGGAGTGCACACGTACCTCGAGGCTAAACCTGCCAGCCAAACATTTGAAACCTTGGTAATTTAATTATTGGATACTTGTGAGCATCTCATGCGTTATGACTTTTTGAACATTGCCAGTAAGCAATATTGGGCTCTACATGTTGCTTCTGTGGTCTTCAGTTTCATTTGGTAGCTCCACTATGAGCCTTAGATCATGCTAACAAAAAAGAGGTTCAATTAAGTAATGATGAAACGATGTTTAATTCACAATCTCACGAGATTCCGCCATCTCCGGGTATGTGACGGACAGACTGACAAGTGCTTTATTGTCCAGATATCAAATAGGATGGTATAAATTAGCATAACCACGACACCATAAACAAAGAACTAAGACTATAAATTTGCATAACCATGGCAATATAAACTAGAAAGCATCTCAAAATGCAAAGCCCGTCCGTGTCCACTTTGTACTCAAACTAAACTTGACGAAAACTCGAGCTAAAAAAAAAAAATTGTACATTTTATTCAGTTGTATTCTCCACAATCTCATCATAGAGGTTTGTTGAAGAATGACGCATTCACCGAAAACTGGTGCAAGTTCTTAAAAAGTGTGAATGTGAAAAGGCGTTGGGCGAATGAGCATATGAACGTTTTTGATCCCCCTCTCAATGGTGAGGAATTGCTGAAAATTTTTTTTTTTTTAATTATTGTATCCGGATCTGGATCTTCACCAAACTCAAATTGATTGGTCCTCGTCACACACACACCCCCGACCTGTCCACTAAGTTTCATCCGAATTAGTCCACAACGTTTTGAGATATCCTGCTTACAGACAGACAGCTCGGAGTGAAAACATAACTTCCGTTCACCTTCGGTGGACGACGGAGGTAATGGTACCTCAAGACACATTCGGCTGACCCAGCTATAAACTGCCATCCTGGTATTTCACATTCAGGGGGTGGCCCATCAGCGTGTTCGCTGTCGATCAAAAGAACGTTTTGGTCGGAAGACCCGTCTGCCAGCACCGGTTGTGCATTAAAAATCCCACAGTGTCTTTCACAAACAGTAGAGGAGTTATTGCGATGAGCACCTTGGCTAAATTGCATAATCCTACGAGTTGAACCTGAGGCCCTGCCAACTGGTTCTGGAAACCTCCCCTTGGGTGATCACACAAGGAGGTGGGAATAATTGGGACAGTTATGGAAAAGAATAAATCTGTGATGCATGAGTGGTATTAGCTGGGGTGCTGTAACAATGTGGGGAGGAGGGGGGAGGAAGGCAGGGGAAGTGTCGGTGCTGCATCCTGAGGGGCAAAATAAAACAATAGTTGTGAAGTGCACCAATTTACATTTGTGGGCAACAGAAAGGGTGGGGATTGTGGGCAGAAGCCAGAAAGGGTAGGGATTGTGGGCAGGGAGCATGGTGGTAATTGTCCCCCATCATTGATCAATACCGTTGCCTTTAACCCAAGAATAGCCTGTGTTCTGATGCAAGCAGAAAGGAGGGAGTGAAATAATACAAACCGCTTTCCAAACGCACAGGAAAGTACTGCCCATAAATTGTCGACCGATCGATCTCAAGATTTCACAACAAATGGCAGCAGTTTGTCTGCTGCAGATGAGCTGTGCCCAGGACAGTGAGGTTAGAGATTTTAACCTCACACCTTTCAATTCAGCTTAGTGAGCTCCCTGGAGCCCAATCACAATTCAAAGATTGAAACAAAGGCTTTGACCTGTGAAACCGAAGCCACAGAGATCAATGTAAATCTTCAGGTGCCAGAAAGCTTTGCATTTGATTGGCCGTGCAGATAGAGACTCGAGATGAGATTGAAGATAACGCCCGATAGGAAAAGTAACTACAAAGTGCAAGGTTGTCAAGCCACTGGTTCATAATCTGGGGGAACCCAGGCTCAAATACTATATATCATGTGTTTGTCCATTGTCTGCCAATGTCCTTGAAATTAATGAAAAGGTCTACTCATGACTTTTTGTCCTGCCTGCGCTTTACATACAGATACAGGTTCCATCATGAGTTAGATCAGTGTTATAGATCAAGTATAAAAAGGTTTGATGTGGCCCTGATGTCCCCAATTTCCATCTCCTACTAGTTGTGAGGATGAAAGCACCAGAATTCGTCACCACACTTGGGAAAAGCAATTTTTCAAAGTGATCCGATTAATTTGGACCTAAGAAACATGAATCCAAAGGAGACCTAAACAGCTGACCCCTCCAAGGGTTAAGGGAGGTTAAATAGTGTATCAAACAGGGGTTAAATTTCATACTCCTACAAACAGTCATTATTGGGATCAAACTAAACTGAGAAGGCAAACACTTTAGTCCCGTTTGAAAAAGTTTCCCTGAATTTGACCTAATTTTCAGGTCAGAAGGAGGTAATTAGGTCAATAATTCAATGTAAGGAAAGATAGATATGTTGGGTATCAAAATGAATGTTTTGATGAGAAAAATGATTGAGACACAACTAGATGTTTTACTACATTACGCAACAAAATAAATGTGACATAATGGAACATACTGTTATGCTTGTCTGGCCTTGTAGTTAGGGGGGGGGGGGGGGGGAGTACATATTACCTGAGAAGAGAGAAATGAGAAATGTGTGGAGTAGTAGGGTCTGTGTACAAGTGAGTACTCAGTCCATCTCAAAGTGATTAAGTAAGGCAACGTAGCTTAATAGTCTGTTTAAATGGGTAATACTAATAATAAAAAAAACAAAATGTATTGGTAGGGAACTTGGAAAGAGACATGCCAATGTGAGCCTGTGCCAATCTGAGCCCGATTTTTTTGTTAAACGCACTTGTTTGTGCCATGCAAGAGCTGTGAGTCATGAGCAGCTGGCAGCTCATGCCAATGGAGAAAAGTGGGAAGAACGGGAGGCTCAGAACCAGCAGCGACTGCAGGGAGGGGTAGAAAGGCCCAAAGGAATAACAGGGTTATATGCAGCCGCTTTTGGAAATGAGAGGTCAGATATTTCAAATTTAAATGGGAAATTGTTTTGGAGCAGCCTTTGTGGGAGCTGGTCCCCAAGCTGCAGAATTCATATCAGGGGAGGTTAACAGGGCCGGCCTCGTTGAAGATTGGGTTTCACCAAGCAGCTGCGGAGCTGCATTGGCAGAATTTGGACTTGGAGTCCAACCATGGGTCGTGTGGCACGACCCGGGCCCTACAGAGGGTCTGGTGGAGTGTGGTTTCCCTTGTCCACTGGGGTACCGTTTGAGCGAGTATCTCAGGCTGGTGGGATCACCGGACCCTGGAGGGGGTTGAGACCTCTGGGGCACCGAGATGGCTACGCCTGGGCACCTAGCATGTTGCATCGTGAGGATTACTAGGGGGAGGTATTGTGGGTCATACTATAGTGGCGGCACTGAGGGTCAGTAAGGGCCGAACGAAATGAACACCCTGACATGTGGCTTCACAGCCTCTCCTTGAGGCTCTGGGACAGCCAGCATGTGGTTATTTGTCATACTGTGCTGGGCTGTGGACGCTGACGAAACCACAAGGACTGGGTACGAGTCCAGCCCACCGGACAGCCAATAAATCATCGGTGGAATGTTATGTCAGGTCAGGTATGAGAGCATGTGCAGGAGCAGCACGTACTGCATCTACTTTCCGCCTGCATCTTAGTTTTGACCCAGGAAAGCCGTAATCTCAGCGGCTTCGACTCCTCATTCAGCACCTTCAGGGCCCCCAAAAGGATATCCAGAGTCTCTGCAAAGATGTCTGCATCGTCTGCAAAATCAAGGTCGGAGATCTCAACATTCCCAAACGATGCACCGCAGCTTGATCTCTCAGACATCCTCCACAGAATCCAGTCCATGCAAGTATTGAAATGTGTGGGGGCCAGTACATACCCCTAAAAAGCTCCAGTCACAACTGCAAATAAGTCAGAGATGGCATCACCACATCTCACAGCACTCTCAGTACCAGAGTATAGTTCAGACATCAGATTGATCAGTTTTGGTGGCACCCCACGATGACCTAGAATCCTCTGGAGGACATACCGATTGACTGAATCAAACACTTTTCAGAGATCAACATCGGCTGCAAGCAGCCCCTGCCAAAACTCTTATCTGTGTTCAGTGAGGACACGAAGGGCAAGGATACGGACAATCGTTGACCTCTTTGGTGTAAAGCCTGACTGCTCTGGACGCTGGTGCTCATGCAGATGGTGGCAAACCCTATCAATAATTATCCGAGCAAAAACCTTGCCCGGCACCGAGAGCAGCGTCACCCCTCGGTAGTTGTTGCAGTCCTGGCGATCACCCTTCCCTTTCCAGAGAGGGATCATCTTTTCGTCAGTTGGGATGATGCCTGTGTTCCAGGCAGAACACAGAACTGCATGCAACGACTTGAGTACAGCATTTCCACCAGCCTTGAGAAGTTCAGCACGGATGCCACAGATCCCAAGAGCTTTACACCATTTCAAGTTGTTCACCACAGCCTGTGTTTCCACAAATGAAGGTGGATTACAGTTGATTGGAGGGTCAGCAATAGGGAGAGTAACACCCTTGATGTCCAACTCAACAACTGGTGGGTCAGCCTGGTACAGCTACTCAAAGTAACCGGTCCAGCGGGCCTTCACTTTGGACTCCTCTGTCAAGAGCCCACCACCCTCCGCTCTAACTGCATTTCACTGAGGGACGGGCTTGGAGGAACGCAATGTGCGAATTCCCCTGCAAGCAGGACAACAATCACTTGACCACAGATGATGCTCTACTCCCTCACAGATTCCTCACACATAGGCCTCCTTGTCTACCCTCAGTGCACGTCCAGTTTTACACCTCAGCTCCCTGAACAGCTCAGCTCTGTCATTAGGCCTGGCACTACCACTCTGGTCAGTGGTATCCAGTGTCCCTTGCAAGACAAAATTCTTCTTCGCCCGATGGCGAGTTCCAAGACATCCACCGACAATGTCAAGGATAGTGGTGTTGAAGGCACTCCACAACTCTTCAGGATTCCCCAAAGCAACATTATGTAGTGATTTGGAAAGGCTGGGAGAGGTCAATCCAATGTGGATTGGGTTGAAATAGTTAAAATGTGACATTTGATGAAAATAAAGGATTGTTTTGTTTTGTATGTACTGTATTGTGATTATAGTGCGTACGCAGACCATGGCAGGTAAGGTGCACCATAGCGTGTATTGCAGGTGGTGGAACAATGAATGGCAGTGGGGGAGGGCGTGACATTTGAGGTTTGTGGATGGGCAATGTATGTGTCCGGAGGTATGGATTAGGCTCTGAAGGAGCGGTGACTGTGACCCTTCCTGAGATAACTTGCCCCTGGAAACCGGTGGTGTTTGGAGTTTGGGGGGGGGGGCATCAGAGGAGGGTCTGGTTTGGGCGACTAATGGGTAGGGAGTGTATCTGAGAAGTGTGGAGATGACACCAAGAGCTCAAGAGCAGTTGGTGTATGACCTTGAGGAGGAACCTGCCTTTTACCATGGTCCTGCCTCTTTCTGTGGTGCCTGCCTGCTTGCTTGCTTTCTCCTATTCCCACTCTTGCCGTTGCCCTGCTTCATTGTTCCTGCCTTCTCCCTGGTTCCAGTCCATGCGCCTGCTTCTCACCCAATTCATGTCCTTGCTCCATCATCTGCTCCCTGTTTTGTTGTTCCTGCTGCTTGTTCATTGCCCTGTCCATGTGCTTTGACATCCTGCCTGCAGACTTCCTCCTCCTCCTCCTCTACCCCTTTCCAAAGGGGTGGACAAGGAGGGGAAAGGGAAGGCAGCACGAGAGGAGGGGAAGGGACGATTGTGACGGGGGGGGGGGGAAGGGACGGCGGCGACGGGGGGGAATGGACGGTGGTGACCGGGGGGGAGACGGCGGTGACCGGGGGGAGACGGCGGTGACCGGGGGGAGGGGCGGCGGTGACCGGGGGGAGGGGCGGGGGTGACCGGGGGAGGGGGCGGGGGAGGGGCGGCGGTGACCAGGGGGGGAGGGGCGGCGGTGACCGGGGGAGGGGGCGGCGGTGACCGGGGGGGAAGGGGCGGCGGTGACCGGGGGGGAAGGGGCGGCGGTGACGGGTGGGGGAAGGGGCGGCGGTGACGGGTGGGGGGAAGGGGGCGGCGGTGACGGGTGGGGGGAAGGGGGCGGCGGTGACGGGTGGGGGAAGGGGATGGCAGTGATGGGTGGGGGGGAGGGGACGGCTGTGATGGGAGGGGGGGGGAATAGATGGCGGCGCGAGGGCAAGGGGATAGAAAGGCGATAAAACGTGCCCAAACAGCTACATTTTCTTTTTAACTGCTGTGTTCTATATAAAACCGGGTGGGAGCATTTAAAACCCACACTATCTCCGTGGCAAAGGCTAGCCTGCGCACATGCACATGCAGTGACCTTCACACAGCTCCAGTTGGCTCACTCTCAATCGGATTCATACATGATACACTCTGGGGAAGCAGTTTTAAATTCAAAACTCAACCGTCAGTCCTTATATTAACAGAAGTGACTTTGGCAGTGATTATAGCTTTGAATCTTGTTGGGCATTTCTGTATCAGCTTTGCACATCTGGATTTGGCGATTTTCTCCCATTCTTCATTGCAGATTTACTCAAGCCCTGCAAGTTGGATGGGGAGTGTCGGTGAACAGCAATCTTCAAGTTTTTCCACAGATTCTCAATAGAATTTGAGTCTGGGCTTTGGCTGGGCCACTCAAGGACTTTCACTTTCTTGTTCTGAAGTCATTCCAGTGTTGCTCTGGCTGTATGTTGGAGTCATTGTCCTGTTGGAGCGTAAATCTTCACCACAATCTTCGGTGTTTTGCATTCTGAAGCAGGTTCTCCTCAAGGATTTGCCTTTATTTGACTCCATACATTGCTCCCTCTATCCTTAGAGGTCTCCCTGTCCCTGCCACGAAAAAGCATCCCCATGGCATGATGTTAGCATCACCATGCTTCATGGTAGGGATGGTGTTAGATGGGTGATTAGCTGTGCTCGGTTTCCGCCAGAAATGGCGCTTTGTATTCAGGCCAAAGTGTTCAATTTTCATCTCATCAGATAACAGAATCCTTTGCCTCATGTTCTCAGAGTGTTTCAGGCGCATTTTCTAAACTCCAGGTGTGCTGTCATGTTGTACCTTTTTCTCAGGAGTGGCTTCTGTCTGGCCACTCTCCCATAAAGTCTGGATCCCATAAAGTGCTGCAGAGATTGTTGTCCTTCCAGCAGGTTCTCTCATCTCAGCCAAGGAACTCTGTAGTTCTGTCAGAGTGGTCATTGGGTTCTTGGTGACCTCCCTAACCAAGGTTCTTCTTGCCCAGTTGCTTGGTTTGGTCGGATGACCAGCTCCAGGAAGAGCCTGGGTCGTTCCATATTGTTTCCATTTCCTAATGATGGAGCTCACTGTGCTCTTGGGAACTTTCAACACTTGAGAAATTGTTTTATACCCTTCCCCAGATCTATGCCTCCTCAATTATATCTCAGTTATACGGACAGTTCCTTGGACTTCACGGTAGAGTTTCTGCTCTGATGTGTACTGTCAACTGTGGGACCTCATATGGAAAGATGTGTTTCTTTCTAAATCATGTCCAGTGAATCAAATTGGTCACAGGTGGATTCCAATCAAGTCGTAGAGACATCTCAAGGATGATCAGAGGAAATTCGATGCACCTGAGCTCAATTATAACACCTCAGGATGCACCTGAGCTCAAAGGGTTGAATACTTATTGACGCAAGATATTTCAGCTTTTCATTTTTAATTAATTTGAATAAAAAAATTCAAAACGTTTTCACTTTGTCACTATGAGGTATTTTGTATGGATCGGTGACAATTTTTTTTTAAATTCAATCCATTTTAAATTCAGGCTACAACATAACAAAATGTGACAAAAGTCGAGGGATGTCAATACTTTCTGAAGGTACTGCAGCTGGGTTGACATTCAAACCCAGATTAAGACAGCTTTGAGCCGGCGTGCGTCCCTCTCGGCTATCCTGCTGTGGTGTGGGCATTCATTGCTTTGTATTTTGTAGCCACTAAAAACATCTTGAACTTGTTCTAATCCTCCAATTTATTTTGACTTTCCAACTCCAGAGATGTCCCCATGGAGAACTGAGCCGTGGTACCGCATTGGACGCTTGTTGAGATTGAAGCTTGAGGAGCGTTTGCCAAGTGGGTTAAGCACTCAAGCAAGCACGCCAACAAAACGGTTGAAGAAAAACAGGCACAAAAACAAACAAACAAACAACAACAAAAAGAAAAACAGGCGCTTTATCGTTAAGAAACCGCTTTATCGTTAAGAAACCGCTTTATCGTTAAGAAACCGTTCCGGCCAATTCCAAATCATGGCATTGTTGAGCAGGCCAACAACAATGGCAAATTAAAACCCCAGCGAGGGAGCACGATGTGTTTGAGGATGTGCCTTGACAAAGGATAATTAAATAAGGCCGTTAATTATCTTTAAAAGGAGTGTTTTTATGAACCCAAACATCTAATTTTCATTCCTACACTCCCTTGGAGTCCTCTTATAGTATTGTTGCGGCTCTGCAAAACCGCATGCCTCAAAAGCAATGGCACCAAACATACAGTGATCCCCAGGCAGTTATCTCGTTAGTCTTCATGCACAGACCTTCCCCTCATGTCTAATTGGTTAATGGGATGAAGTGCGTTGCGTGGGTCTTATAGCTAGGTCTAAATATATCTCTATCTTCCATTCCATCCTGATTTTCATTCCAACCCTTTCCTTTTATCCATGATACAAATCGAAGCAGGCACCGCACCCAGGCAGCCACCCAATGAGAGACTCTCCACCAACACTGTGTAGGACACGCATGGCGCACCCTTTCATTCAAATCTTCGTGTCGATTTACAACGGCGTCTCACCTTGCTACACCTTCACTCACCAGAAGTTCACCACCTCGACCACCAACATCTCCCGCACAAAGGAAAAATCACCCTGCGCCTCCACATTGATGCAATTTTCCACCAAATGGGCGTGCTGTGCAGCCGAGGCCACTCGGACCGCGTGGCGCGGGGACGGGCTGAGCACATTAACAGCACCAACCACAGCTTTGCTGGGGTTGCCCCGAACACGCATGCGGGACCGACACGACCCTCGTCCAGTCGCCAGAACATGGCCTGGGAGTTCGGTGCATGGCTACGGGCCGTGTCGCGCCAGATGTGCGAATGAGGCCGCTTCCGGCCCCAGGAGCCTGGCAGGGTGGGGCTGGGATCCAATGGAAGGGCACGATTCGGGTCGTCTCCCCAACCTTCGCCCGGGGCTTATAAAAGGCGGATCATGAAGCCGTCCGCCATCTCTCTCCTCCCTCTCGCCTGCCTGCCTCGCACTGTCTCTGCCTGTTTTCCGCACCCACTTCTCCACCTCTCTGCTCCGCCCTCTCTTCACT
Organism: Eptatretus burgeri; assembly: GCF_056783735.1. Taxonomy (NCBI): domain Eukaryota; kingdom Metazoa; phylum Chordata; class Myxini; order Myxiniformes; family Myxinidae; genus Eptatretus; species Eptatretus burgeri. The sequence continues at coordinate 13,172,148 of NC_140974.1, forward strand.
GCAACTCATTGTCTGCTTGTCGCTGCATCCGCACTCGAGGTTGGTGTACGACAGACATTCTTCTGGACCAGTGCGGAGCACATATTTCCATGAGCCGGAAAAGTGATCAAGCAAGAGATAACGCGCCGACTCTTAAGGTGGGATCGCTCAAGCGGAGCGTCCCCCAAACAATACTGGGTTGTGCGGTCATGGCAGGTATTGAGGAGCACGACCGTGCCAGGTATTGAGGCCATCAGTTCTCATCTGCTTTCCTTCCTTCTGGCTAACTAATCTTCATCAGGTGTGTGTGTGTGTGTGTGTGTGTGTGTGTGTGTGTGTGTGTGTGTGTGTGTGTGTGTGTGTGTGTGTGTGTGTGTGTGTGTGTGTGTGTGTTGGTGCCTGTCGTAACCTAAGTTAAGATCGCAGAAGAGATAACGGGATAAGTTGGCTCTGTTTGCTTTTTTTTTTTTTAATTGCTTGCCCTTTTGTCGCACCCCACAAATTTCTTGCTTTCCCTGTTGTACATAATTATAAACTCCATTCACTGTGCCACATACCTTTCCTTGCCCAATTGTAAATAAATGCTTGTGTAGAAATGTTCCCAGCTCATTTTCGTCTTTTCCTTCATTGGTCCAGCATGGTCCGTTATCCTAGCTTAGCCGGGACGTTATCCCCCAACGATCTGTTTTTCTCGCCGGTACGTCCTTGGCAGTTATGCTCGGCTGCATCTGATCCGGTAAGGTGATCCGGTTTGAACAACGCATACTGAGGGTGTGTCCTCCGATAATTAGATCACATGACCATTTCAGGTAACCGGTTTCCATTCGACGGAGGACCCCAAGTTACATGGTTGAGTTATTGGCATTCACGGTCGATTAGCGACCCGCCGCATCACGCAGTTATCAGTGTGCGACAGCCTGCGATTCCGGAGAGTCTGGTGGGAACCCGAGGTAGCTCTCCCCTCCCCCCCCCCCCCATGGTCTTCTCACCCCGACCCGGAGTCCAAAACAGTATTATGAAATGTCTCAGGCTGCCAAGTTTCATGGTTTTGGAGTAATGGACACACACACACACACACACACACACACACACACACACACACACACACACACACACACACACACACACACACACACACACACACACACACACACACACACAAAGATAATTTCATATGTATATAATTTCCACACATGGTATATAGTTAGTTTGATGAAGTGTACACATTACTTTCATTCTGATAATTCCATTCAGGACAGAAATGCAGAGTTATACATTATTGGTCCACGTAGGACGAGTGTTTGTGATCAGTAAGTATTATTCTATTTTGTGGTAAATCAGCTATTTAATTGAGACTTTTCCCCACTTCACCAATTTTCAGCCTGGATATTTGAACATGCATTTACATATTCACTCCCCATGACTAATACAAACAAGCCATTGCTCAACATGGGGCCCCGGCAGTGTTGGTAGGGAAGGTAGCGATTATGGTTTGGCGACACTTCAATCCTTCTTTATGAGTCTGCAATTCAACTGTGCTATTTATACATGCTGCAAACACTCTCAAGAACTCTCCCACTTGTACTCACGACAGCACTTTATCTGATATTTGCACCCTCAAGGATCTTTCACCTCGATGTACAAGGATCTTTCACCACCATGATCCTTTCTTTGTCGAGAATGCTCACAGAGCTTCCCAGCCTGAACCTACTATGTATGCTGTTATTGCCTACGAGGTGATGTTACAATGTTAGTTCTCAGTCAACCTTGGCTGATAACGGTCAATGCTCCCTTGACGTGCTCTTTCTGGCTCTCGCCAAGTGTCCTTCCACCTCCTTGATTTAATTACTCGCTTTACTTTTTTCCTTTCAATCCTTCCACCCACATTTGATTTTATCTCTTGGTATTGTTCTTTAGCCTCCCCTGCTGGTCATCTTTACTATAATGGAGCTAAGTGTTTGTTATCTCCTCCAAGACGAAGCATCAACGGTCCACAAAACTCAGCTGTATTGTCCTTGGTGTACATGACTCTGGATTGCCATACTTTCTCGCTCGCTATCATGAGCGAATGAGCAAAAGTTATGGGGGTTAAAAAGTGAAGCCGAGGCCTCTGAGTATTAGCTATGTGGCCCGAGGGACATCACCGAACATGATTGCTTCAGTGCTATCATGTGCCAACCAAAGAACAGACGAGTGACGGAAGGTTTACTGTATGTATGTATGTATGTATGTATGTATGTATGTATGTATGTATGTATGTATGTATGCATGTCTGCTCTTCACCAATTGGTTGGACAGCTGACCTGACATCACCCACAATTGTAACCTGAAATACTTAACCTACAGTAACCAGAGGATCCAAAGGACCCAAAATATCTAAATGATCCTGAGGACCTGAAAGACCCAAGAGACGCCAAGAACCAAAAAGACCATCAAGACCCAAAATACCCTGAAGACCCTTAAAGACCCAAAATACCCCACAGACCCAAAATAACAAAAAAGGTTAGACCCTTAAATACCCAAAAGACCAAAAAGATCCAGAAGACCCAAAATACATCAAGGACCTAAAATACCTAAAACACCCAAAAGACTCCAAGAACCAAAAAGACCCTTCAAGACCCTGAAGACCAAAAACACCCAAAAGACCCTGAAGACTCTTAAAGAACCAAAAGACCCCAAAGACCAAGGAGACCCAAAAGACCCAGGGGATCCAAAAGACATCAAACATATAGTGGTCCCAAGACAGTTATGCCATTAATATACGTGTACATTGTCCCTTCCCTTTTGTCTTGTGGGACAACAGAGGCGTGCGTTGCGAGGATTTCATAGCTCAGTGTGCTTACATCATTCCTTCTTCATTTAATTTCTAATTTCATTCCTACTCTTCTTTTCTGATTATTCCTGAGGTAAATCTGAGCCACGTGCATCCTTCGTTGTGAGATGGGTCCTCAGCAAAGGCCAAGCAAGCATCACACCCCCACCCCTCTGAAGAAAACACAGCCTGCCAACCGCATGTGCAGCGGTAATTTCCACCCAATGGGCAGGAAACAAACCCAGCACGACGCCCACGCTGCACGGAACACGCACCGAGAAGACGGAAGAAACAGCACCTTAGAAAGGGGCGCTCGAACACCACATGAGTATCGACAGCACAGAGCTCCCATCCTCAAGCAATCCCTCAACCCAACGTTTGCGGCGAGTTATACAGTATGCTCGGCAGCTCGAGATTGTCGATCTAATTATATCGATCGAGTTTCACCCCATGCACACAATAGGAGAATCGGGCGAACACGAGCATTGGCCATGTGCGTAATGGCGGATCTATTCGCACTGTACGGAATGTGCTCGAAGGCAGACAAGCGCTTAGCTCGTGACACCTTATCGGACACATCTTACTGTCTGTGCATGGGTTCGCCATAACATCGTACCTTCGGTCCTCGCTGGTGGCCACGGATGTTCCCCACGGACGGCAAACGCCCCCCGCATCCACGACCAGCGAAGCCGCGATCGGGCGGAGGCATGCGGCACAGCCCGGGCCATGCGGCGCACATGGAGCAGGCATGCAAGACCGACGCCACTCTCGGCCTGTCGTCAGGGCATGGTCCGGGGGTTCATTCAAGGTGATTCATGGCACAGAGTTTGGTGTGGGCTTTTTGTATCATGTCATAAGGTCGGAGCAAGACATTTTTGCGGCGTGGGGTCATCTTGCCGGAAATGGAATGTTGTGGTTTCCGGCCAATGCGGCCGGGCCGCGCAGGGGGTTGGGACCAATCAGAGCGCCCAATTCGGGTGACGACAACGCTTCGAGGTGCCCCCCCTTCCCCGCGGGGCCTATAAAGGTCCGAGCGGAGTGTGTCTGTCTCTCTGTCTCTCTGTCTCTCTGTCTCTCTGTCTCTCTGTCTCTCTGTCTCTCTGTCTCTCTGTCTCTCTGTCTCTCTGTCTCTCTGTCTCTCTCTACTGCGCCTTTTGTCGTCATCACCTCGACTCCTCTTCTCTGCCCACACGACGCTGACTCCACCCACTCACCTGGTCCCACCTACCACTCCATACACTCGCTCTGGACTCCACCCTCCCAACTCAAGCCCCTCCTTCACGCCCACGGTCTCGACACGAGCTTCCCGAAGCAAAAGATGACATGCCAGCTGTCAGGGGGTACCGCACCATGGAGCATTCCCCCCAAACGTATTGGTGGAGCATTCGGGCAAGCGTGCAAAGGTACCGAGAGACCGTAGCCTCAACTCCTCTCCTGCCTTGCTTCAATTCCTCTTCATCGGGTTTTCTGTGTGTGTGTGTCTGTGTGTGTCTGTCTGTCTGTCTGTGTGTGTGTCTGTGTGTCTGTCTGTGTCTGTGTGTCTGTGTGTCTGTGTGTCTGTGTGTCTGTGTGTCTGTGTGTCTGTGTGTCTGTGTGTCTGTGTGTCTGTGTGTCTGTGTGTCTGTGTGTCTGTGTGTCTGTGTGTCTGTGTGTCTGTGTGTCTGTGTGTCTGTGTGTCTGTGTGTCTGTGTGTGTGTGTGTCTGTGTGTCTGTGTGTGTGTCTGTGTGTCTGTGTGTCTGTGTGTCTGTGTGTCTGTGTGTCTGTGTGTCTGTGTGTCTGTGTGTCTGTGTGTCTGTGTGTTCTGGCACCAGTCTATGCAAGTAAGCCTGCAGAAGACTATTATTATTTTCGGGTTAGGTCTGCACTGTATCTGCTTTCATAAGTTGCTTGTTTATTTCCGCACCACACCTTTCTTCCCTAACTCTGCTTGTACACCCCAATAAATCTATTAACTGTACCACATACTTTCCCTCACCTGCTTGTAAATAAATCATTATGAGGAATGTTCCCTGCTCGTTTTTTGCCTTTTCTTTCATTGATCCAGCATGGTCCAAATCCTAGCTTAACCAGGACTTTATTCCCAACGATCTGTTCATTTTAGCCGGTACGTCCTTGGCGGTGTCGCTCGGCTGCATCCGATCCGGTAAAGTGATCCGGTAAAGTAGAGTGATCCGGTTCGGACAAGGCGTACCGAGGGCGTGTTTCCCGGGAATTAAATCACGTGATTAATTCGGTAACCCGGTTAACCCACAGACGGCAGGACCCTCGGTCACGCGGTTGAGTTATTGACGCCCACGGTCAGTTAAGCAACCCGCCGCGTCACGGAATTATCCATGTGTGATGGCCTACAATTCCGGGGAGTCTGGTGGGATCCGAGATAGCTTCCCCCCACCCCCCCCCTTGTGGTCTTCTCACCCGATCCCCGGCCGGCAACAATATATATATATTAATTACAAAGACAGATGGGAAGGCACCCTGAATAAACATAGAAATTTCAGGTGGGGTGCACAATTGTGATGTTAGAGACTGCAGGTCATTTTCAAAATGACAATTTGAACCTTGAAACTGACAGCACATTGTAGATATAGCATCATCACCAACGTCATCATCGTACCAGACTCTTGAGAGAGCGTCGATGGTGCTGAAGCAGTTCCTGGGCAAAGGTTATACTGGGGTGGTTTGCATTGCTTTCCCACCAGTCAGTAAGGGAAGGAATTTGTTATCTGTTCAGAGTGCCGGTGATAGCTCGCCTACTTTTCACGAAAGACACCGAGGAATTTTAAAGGTGCATCAACGACCAGAGCTGGCATACGGGTCCTCTGGCTTCATCTCCTTCTACAACTGACATTGCACATTGATGAATTGTCCTGCCTGTGAAACACCAGGGATATGTTCTTGCGTGGAGCACTCTCCAAGTGGCTCAAGCAAGCGCTGCGTTCTAAACCGTTCGTAAGGAAGGGCTGGCTTGGCAAGCGCGAGCTAGCCACTTGGTAACTGAACACCACTGGATCACAGTTTATAGCTGAACTTCGGGTCGAACCTTGGGTAGACAATTTTAAGGTAGTCTGACAATACCTCAAAGCTATCCTGACAGGCCAGATATAAACAGGCATACCTGACTACATATTCTTCCGTGGCAAAAAATATTGGGACCCTTGCACTTTTTTCAAATAATGTACCATTTCCTCCAGAAAATTGTTGAAATAAAAAAATATATTTTCGTATCCACATATATATCTTTGGTTTGCAGTGGAACAAAACAAAAAAAAGCTGAAAAAATTACTGAATCTTAGCTAATTCCACACAAACCCTAAAATGGCGCAGACAATATTATTGGCACCTTTTAGAAGTTGTTAGAAATAATTAGATTTCAAGCAGGTGATTCTCCTTCACTTTGGAATTGCACTCACCTGTGGGGAGTTGCAGGTGCCTATCATATAAAAATCACTCATTCAACCAGTTTGAATAGAGAAAAGGAGTCATTTTGCCGTTTTGTGTCACTGTGTGTACTGCAATGAACATGGCGCAAAGATAGAAAACCAGAGAATTGTCTGAGGAGGTCAGACACAACATTGTAGCCAAGCATGGACAATCTCAAGTCGATAAGTCCATCTCCAGAGAGCTTGATGTTCCTGTGTCCACCGTATGCAATGCTATCTGGAAGTTTAAAGTCCATGGCACTGTCGCCAACCTACCAGGATGTGGCCACAAGAAAAAAAACTTGATCGAAGATTACAGCGAAGGATTGTTCGAATGGTGGAGAAAGCACCTCGATCAACTGCCAAACAGATTCAAGCTGACCTTCAGACACAAGGCATGTATGACAGTTTCAACTCGCACCATCCATCATCAACTCGATGAAAGGGGGTCAACTATGGTAGGAGACCCAGGAAGACTGCATTGCTGAGAGAGACATGAGAAAGCTGACTGGAGTTTGTCGAAACACACCTGAACAACCCAAAATCCTTTCTAGGAGAATGTCCTGTGGACAGTTGAGACCAAATTGGAGTTTTTTGGTGAAGCACATCATCTCTATGTTTACAGAAAACAAAATGAAGCCTTCAAAGAAAAGAACACCTTCCCTACAGTCAAACATGGAGGAGGTTCAGTAATGTTTTGGGGTT
>NC_140974.1:13181563-13194063 GCF_056783735.1 Eptatretus burgeri
CATTTCCGCACATGTCATAACCTCGAGAATCTCTTAAACTCAGCCGAATTACAAGGTTGAACTCCAGAATTGAACTTAGCAGCAGTTCCGACTGCGAAAAAGAAAACAAACAAAAAAATAGTATCCACTTGTCCAATTCGGACATAGTTTGATATTTCGGCATCTCTGGGAGGTCTTTAATAATATTACGGACCGGTGATCGCTAATCACTTTCCAAGCCAACTATTCTCATCAAACATTTTGCAAAGCCCCCCCCCCCATTTCATCACTCCCCCCCTCCCTCCTCTCTTCCTCCCTCCTTTCCTTTTCCCCTTCCCTCCTCTACTCTCCTTGCTCCCACCCCTCTCCTCTTCACTCCTTCTCCCCCCTCCCTCGATCTTTAACCCTCCAACTCTTCACTCTCTCCTCCCTCGTTTTATTTGGGAGTTGAGTAATATAATCTCCCTTTTGGGCACAAAGAAAGCCAGTTTGGTTAGCAAATGGACACTTGATGTTTTATACACAATGAGAACAGGTTCGGTATGCCACACTCGATGGAAACAAAATGGCTTCTCATCACAATTTGTCGTGACTGTACGTACAGGGACTCCAGTGGGAGCGGTCAAGGTAAGGGGTATAATGCTCCCACAGAGAGTGAGGGTTTCTAGTTTCTAAAATTTGCCAGAAATACGTGTAAAAATTCCGAAAATGTAACGTTGAAGATTTATGTTTCAAGCGGTGAATAAATCCAATACTGGACCACACGTGACAATTTCCACCAATTTCTTTTTCGTCGTCTTTATTATGTAAAAGATGTGAATGAAAAAAAAAAATCTCTCTCTCTCTCTCTTGGTTGGGACACGGCTATGCCACTGATGCAGTGTCCCCCTTACCAGTACACTGGTACTCATTTTGCCAACCTCAGGAGGATGACGGGCTGAGTCAACCTCCTGGTGTATTAATTTAGCAGCCAACGAGGCTTAAACTCAGGACCCTAGGATCCCAAGCCACCACCCTAACGACTGAGCCAACACCGGGCTTAATCTGTGACTATTATAGAGGTACACAAAATAGTCATTGGTTAATAGCATAACTTAACACCACTGGAAACATCCCCAAACCCCCCTCCACCACAACACTGCATAACATTTGGACATACACCTCCTCACTAACCCCCCCTCCCCCCTCCATTCCCGAGCATGACGTAATTTTTTAACGGCCCCCCTCTGCGTATGCAAATTACGGGGAGACGTGGTGAGCTCTCGGTCACACTTTTAGTTTACTGTGAATATATATTTACGTAAATCAAATAAATTACACACAAAAGTTGATGAGGAGGAGGGAAACTTTTAAAAAGAACACATAAATTGACCTGACGACTTTCATGAAGTGGTGAGTGAAGCACATTTTACTGTAGAAGAGGAATTTTACTGGAGTTGTAGAAGAGGAAACAAAAGACGCATGCAGACTGCATTGTGAGTCACAAAGCCGATGGAAATCGGATGCAACAAACCCAATCGGTGAATAATTAGCAGAGGTCAACAGGCCTGATGTCTTTGGCCCACCAGAAAACCAAGATGGCCACCATATAATTTATTCTGGGTGCCATGGTGGGTGGAGTCAAGTGACAACTGTTGGTGGGACGGACCAATCAAAAATCGACCCCTAACAAGAAGAGCAACAGCAGCAGCAACAACCACCACGTGGAGCTCTTGTGGACCTACGACACGTCGCAGGCAAAAGCAGTGAGAACCTGTGAAAATTACAAAATTTGTGTTCCACATCACAAGATGGTGAGGTTTTACAGATTTGGGAGGGAGGGAGGAAATCGGTAGACTTGGAAGTACCTTTACAGGATGTTAGACCTGGACATTTTTTGCGCTGAGGAGGTGGAGACACTTACTTCATACTTTGTAGTTTGTGCAGTCGAGCTAAAAATAAAAAGCAATTGAGATGTTGAAGAAAAAAAACGAAAAAAAAAAGATCCATCAAGTATTTTTTTTTCTTATTATCCACTTATCATGGTCGCATGATGATATCTTTCCAGGATTCTTGATGAGACATAGTATTGACTAAAATCAACACCCCTCAAGCTGGTGTCCTTCTCGATGACGTCTCGCAGGGTTGTGTGGGGGTGACCCCAAGGCCTTCAGAGGAGAACTTTCTTCGCAAGTTCCTCATGTCACGTCACATGACCAGCAAGGCGAAGCCGGCGTTCCCTTACAATAGTAGAGATGTGGGGCAAAAAGCCATACAGATCCCCATTCGAGATATGGTCTTGTCAAAGAAAACGTTCAGAACTTTTTGAATTAATCGGGTGTTGGTACCGGTCCAGCAAGTTCTCCAATTTTTGGGTCAAGGTCCAGGGCTTGTACCCATAGAGAACGATAGACTCAACTGTGGTTTTGAAGACCCTTAGCTGACTCCGTATGCGATTTCGAGATCTCCATACTTTATGGAGGGCACGGACTGCTGCCCAAGCCTGAGCTTTTCTGCATTCTATGTCTCGCTGCATGTAGGTGTAGGAGCAGAGGTATTTAAAGTCATTCACTCTCTCTATCGGACTTCTGCTTCTGGCAACAGTAAGTAAAGCACACTCATTAGAAGGATTGACGTGCATCTGCTTGGACTTTTCAGCATTGAGTAAAAGCCCAATAGACCGAGCAGCAGTTTCAACCTTGTGAAGTAGTTCAGCTTCGTTTGACACGTCTGAAAGGAGCGCGATGTCATCAGCAAAGTCGAGGTCAGAAATGTGCTCCGTTGGATGTCTGCTACTTAGACACCAGGAGAGAGTTAAACCATCCGTCTTCAATCACAGTTTTTAGGGCGTCGTCCAAGGCAATGGTCAGGAGGTAAGGAGGAAGTGGGTCACCTTGAAGAACTTCATTGTCGATTCAAAAAGGTGCAGTCTGATACCGTTGCAGAGGTATCTTCATACATCATTTGTATGGCCTTCACAATCGGCTCGGGGATGCCATATGCATGTAAAATTTGGAAAAGTTTATTCCTATCAATGGAGTCAAAGGCTTTCCTGAAGTCTATGAAGATGATAACTGTGATTGCATACTTCCTCAACGATGCGCCTGAGAGCAAGGATTTGAGAGGACGGAGATCGAAGGGGCTGAAAACCATTTTGATTTGGGTGGAGGATCTTTTCTAATTCAGGGCGAATTCTGTTAAGGAGGTGGTTGTAAATTTTTGCTGCTGTTTGAGTTAAACTTATTCCACGGTAGTTTTCAGGAAGCGTTAAATCTTCTTTTTTGGGCATTGGTACAATACCTGCTTTCGCTCCATTCTGGAGGGCACTTTCCAAGGTATGTTTCGTTGCAGAATTTCAGCAAGATTTTTCTCAACTTCGGAAGTCTCCAGACTTCGATTGGAATACCATCAAGACTGGGGGCTTTTCAAAGTTTCCTTGCCGTGTCAAGTGCTACTGATGAAAATATGCCAGCAGGAATGTTGGAGTTGACCTCAAAAATGGGATCGATTGGATTGTTGGGTAGGTGAGTATTATCAGAAGAGAGTAGTTTTTGGAATTGAGTTTTCCAGGAATCGAAGCGATTTTCACTTTGGATAAAAAGAGTTTTGATTTCTTTCCAGAAAGATGTTTCACGAGGTTCCAGGCGTTACCGAGTGCGCCGATTGATTTCCTCTTGTCAAAGCCCCTCAGAATATTAAGAAACCACTTTTTCCTGGGTTTCATCGTACATATCACATAATGCAGATTGTCTTGTAGGTACTGTACAGTTTGAGGTTGTGCATTGAGGACAGCATCACAGGCAGCATTTATTTCAGCAGTCTTTTGAACACGAATTACCTCCACCACCGAAGGTGAAGGAGGCTATGTTTTCACACTTTTCTGTCTGTTTGTTTGTGTGCAGGATATCTCAACAAGAGCTCAAGTGAGCACAATATATGCCCGAATAAGAAGGTATATACAGAATTGTGTTACGACATGGAAAACAGCATCCTGGTTGCCATGGCAACCACTTTAGATGACGAACGTATGTCACGACACATCATCTCCACAGTCTGTACCTATGTACCAGATATGAAACGTGAAAGTTGAAAACTTTGGGAGTGAGAGTGAGAGCTGTTTTCCATGTCGTAACACAATTCTGTATATATATATATATATATATATATATATATATATATATATATATATATATATATATATATATATATATATATATATATATATATATATATAAATATATATATATATATATAAATATATATATATATATATATATATATATATATATATATATATATATATATATATATATATATATATATATATATATAAAAATATATATAATCGGGCGTATAAAAAGTTGACGGATTTCGACGAAACTTGGGGGACAGGTTGCATGTGTTGCAGGGGCAAATTGATTCGATTTTGGTGAAGATCTGAATCTGAATACGAGAATTATTTAATTTTTAACGTGATTCTTCACTATTGAAAGGACCAAAAACGATAAAGTACTGTCGAGCATGATATTTCAAAAAAATGTATTGGACTCGATATGCTCTCGTGGATCAGGCATTGCATGGCAGAGGTATGTGCTCAACAAAGCCCCTTCTAGTTTTAACAGGTATTTTGTGGTGTCAATGTAGTCAAAGCAGCTTCATCACATATATCAACGAAATAATTATATGTGCATGACTGATTTCTTTTCCAATATATCACATCTCGTCGAAATTTGATTTTCAATTTGGGATGTTATGCAAGGATTGGTAGAGACAATATCCCAATGAAGTCTGGACCAGTTCGTGTTATTTTTTGATCGAACGCAAAGCCTTATATCTTTGCACCAACGATTCTGTGAGCGGATACCAAGAGGGCCAGATGAAGAGAGCTTGAGAATCCATGATACTGTTTCTACATCTTTTACGACACAGGATGAATTCAATTTGAGATGTCATTTTGTTTGGAGCACGGAATGTTCAGAGTCTTGATTTGGGTTTTTGAAAGAGAATGTTAGTTCTTAAAAAGGTTGTGCTGATGGATGAAATCACGAAGGAACTGTCCATATTTTTTGGTGGAGCTATGGAAAGAAAAGCCGTTCAACACCTGGGCATTAAAATCCCTTCCACGTATAAGACAATGTTTAGGGATAGATGTCACTATCCGGTTTAGGTTTTCATAGAACTCAACACTTGATACAGCACCAACGTTGGTTGGAGAGTAGCATGATACAACATATGTTTTCGGGTTCCCTTTAAATATTGCTATTGATACAAGGTTGTTGAGTAAGGAAGATTTGACTATTATTCCAACTCCACCAATTGCTGCTGTTCTTCATATCGGGCCTGTGAAGGATGCTTTGAAGTGTTCTACCTTCACAAAACATCATTTTAAAAACTATTCTTCTAATTAGGTGCAAAACGCAAGTCAAAATGTTTTCCTTCGTACCAGTACCGACGATTTAGTACCGCCACAGACATGGTGCAATCCAATGTTATATTTATGAGTACCATCATTATTCCGTGAAAGGTGGACAAACCATTTGGAAATAACACCAATATACACAGTATAACCAATGCAGGTCAGTGGCCGACAGAGCCAAAAGCAAACGAGCAAGATCTGCTTTCAAGGGAGGGGTTGCACCAGATGAGGTGGGGTGAAGGGGATGTGGAAGGGGTTGGGTGGCTCACCTTTCCACCTGGTTTATAAAACATTAGAATCCCATCCGCTCTCGTATTTTCCTCCATTGTTTCAGCATTAAACAAAGGCACAGCAGGTGCCGGTGGGGCTTGCAATGATTATTTAATGAGTAGATCGAATGTAAACCATAAATGTTTCACAAAGGAGGCAGATATATATATATATATATATATATATATATATATATATATATATATATATATATATATATGTATACATACACCTATATACCAATAAATAATAAATAAAAATTATTAAGTGTTTATTGTCATCATTTCATCATCAAACACATTAGCCTGTTGATGAAATAAAAATTATTGAAATTCAGGGTTTTCAGTCACAAACTGTTCCAACCTTAATCTTCAAATTTAAAGTAGACATTTCTAATGCTCATCATGTTTCAATGGACCAGCTGCCTCAGTCCACCACGGTGACTGCTCCTGAGCAGGTTCAACACCCTCCACCAGCTGCCTCTCCATTGAATGTGGTTTACATGATCTCATCTCCTCGATTACCTGCAAGAGCCAGATGACAAGAATGAACCACAACTTGATAAGGTAACCAAACCATCATGAACATTTTGAATCGACTTATCGTCGATCACTCGATAAATCAAATCGATGAATGAAAGGAGCTGCTCAAATATTGTGTTGACCTGCCGGAATAAAAACCACACAAAATTACTCATTCTTTTATACAAGGCACACGATCTCCAAAAGCAAACAAACAAAAGTAACCAACCAGTCAACAAACCATCTCATTATCCACTTCAAGATTAGTAGCACACACTGACACAATAACATAGCAGTTAAATATTTTCATGACAAACAAGAGACAATTTGACATATGTGAGCTGAAACAACAGACATCTCAACTCACTCGGATCATCAAGGGTCATGTACCAAGTCTTTTTATTGAATGGAAATCATTAGTTATCTGTAACGTCAAAAAAGTGTTAAATCTAGTACTCCGGTTAGCAACAAAGGTATATATATATATATATATATATATATATATATATATATATATATATATATATATATATATATATATATATATATATATATATATTGTTGCGGATCCGGGGTGGCGGGATTCTCACCCGATCCGAGGCGCCACCCTCACCACCATCGTCTCCGGGGTTTATAACGCCAGCCAGCTCAGCACAGGCCTCGGGTCACGCGTCTTCAATCGCGATATAACCGACGTAATCCTTGTACCTTACCAGTTGGGGAAATAGTACCCCGGTTACAGACTGGTTGTGTCAGATGCTGAGCATTTTCTGTCAGTCTGTAACCATTTTTGGTTTTATATGCCAATCGAACAGATCGTTCCTCGATGCGACACAAATTAATCCATAGCGGCAACTTCATACAAACCAACCAGATTTATTGGGGAACATCGGGGATCACGACACAAGCAAAACATTCACAACAATGCTTTTATTAACGATCTTTAACCGGTTCTTAACTAGGGAACTATGTACCAAGTCTTAACTAGGGAACTATGTACCAAGTCTTAACTAGGGAACTATGTACCAACAAGTATACGTGTTATATCCACGTATACAGGTTTCGAGGGGGTCCCTACCGAGATATGCCTTATACAACACGTGCAGACAAAGACAGACAGACAGCATGCATGCAAGACAAGACAGAGTACTTGGTGATGTTTCATGGATGAGAGGACAGTGTCAAAAGCACGAATGTCGCTCGCAACAGGCGGATGTCCACGGATTTGAGCCCTAGCTCGAACGCGCCGCGTGGCAAGATGGTGGCGCCGCACTCTTTCCTTTCCACACCGCATGCGGTCTCCGCGCGCTCTGACCCCGCGTAAGGTCGACAATGGGCCTCAGCTGATTTCTCTCAAGGTCCAGCATACAAATGCAGGCCTGGCCTGTTCACCAGACAAGGCCTAAATCGAGGTGCCGGGCTCCGGCAAGTGGATCGGCAAACGTGTCGAGCCGTTGGTGTGAGCAGGGACCGTCAGAGGCTCCGTCGTCTCCACTCTTGCCTTCCCGCCTCGAAGCCCGACTTCCCAACTCCATCCTCTCAGTTTCTCTCTCTGTAGAATCACCTTTTCTTTCCTTTTCCACGCTCGCCTCTCAAAGCCGGCTGCCATCTCTCTCACGGCAGAATCACCTCCTCATAAGAGTCGATCGCCGACTTGACGTGCAGGCCGCCTCTCCCACTGCCCCAAAAAGGCCGACTCGACGTGCAGGCAGCCTCTCTTACTGCCAAAAATGCAGACTCGATGTGCAGGCAGGTTCAGCGTCTCTCCCAGCAGATCCAACACTGTGCCTCATTCGTTCGCTCGCTTTGAAAACACGAGCGAGCCTCGAGAGCGACTGGTTCCACACACTGAACCTTTTTACGAAGCCTTCGTTTCTCTCTCGTTCGCTCCTTCGACACACGAGCACCCTCTCAACAGACTGCAGTTTTGTACTTCTTCCAAACTGAACCTTTTCACTAGGTCTTCGTGCGCTCGCTGAGAGACACTGGCTCCTCCCCCTTTTCGAAGCCGACAAAACTCCTCTTAGCTTCACTTCCTCTTTTTGGCCACACCCTCTCAGCCGACTGGACGGGACCTATCATCCGGAGAGGGGAGGAAGAAGAGGTAGCCCTCGGCACACCACCACTGTACGACCAATAAAAACATGCATCCT
Organism: Eptatretus burgeri; assembly: GCF_056783735.1. Taxonomy (NCBI): domain Eukaryota; kingdom Metazoa; phylum Chordata; class Myxini; order Myxiniformes; family Myxinidae; genus Eptatretus; species Eptatretus burgeri. The sequence goes on from NC_140974.1 coordinate 13,189,882, forward strand.
ACAACTCCCGACACACATGTCATGTCCATTTTACCACAGAACCTAGCGAAACATGCATTTAATGGGGGATCTGAGCTAATCCTATATTGAGTAGTCCAATAAGGGCCATTTCCGTAACAATGTGTATATATATATATATATATATATATATATATATATATATATATATATATATATATATATATGTATATATATATGTATATATATATCATCATCATCATCAGGGATATGTGTGTATGTATCAGGGATGTGTGTGTGTGTGTGTGCATGTTTTATATATATATATATATATATATATATATATAATGACAAATGAACAGGTAAGAACCATCATAAACATGTTTGGAAAAATTACATGCTCAGACTAGGAATCGAACCCAGATCCTCTAGCCAGCAAAACACACCAGTGCTCAGCCATCTGAGCTTTCTGGGCAACCCACCAGCTGAACAACACAATTCTTCCACGTATATAAGTGACACTCTCTTTCACCCACTGTTTCCAGGGCACTCGCTGCCAAACTCCACTCATGGTATTTCATTGATGTAAATCAGAAAAAGAACAGGGCCCCAAATGCTGTCAAATGGTATCCAAGGCCATCTCCATTCATGACTCGCAGACTTCCTCTCCTGTCGCAGTCAATATGTGGCCCTAAATGGAGTTCTCTCATCCCCTCTTCCTGTCCAGGCTGGAGTTCCTCAAGGTAGTGTTCTGGGCCCTGTTCTTTTTCTGGTTTTCATCAATGATCTCTCCGACTCTGAAAAATCCTCTTTATCTCTTTGCTGATGACTCCACCCTCTGCCATACCATCTGTCATCTCTCAGACCGGCAAGCAGCAGCATCCTCACTCTCTGCAGATCTTGTCAAAATCACAAACTGGTCCAACACGTGGAACATGTCTTTCAATCCAGACAAATCTCACACTCACACTTTGTCTCTCCGAAGGGACTGTTTGGAACCCCCCTCCCCACCCCCCACCCCATCATCTACTTTCTCAACAATCCTCTGGAAGAAGTCCTTTCTTCCAAGCTTTTGGGTCTCACTATCTGCCATGATCTTTCCTGGGAAAGCCGCATTTCCAACCTGGCTTACAAAGCCAGTCGCCGATTAGGAATCCTCCGTCTTGCAAAGTCCTTCTTCGGCCGACCTGAGCTCCTGACCATATACAAAGCTTTCGTCCACAGCCTGATGGAGTACTACTCTCCCCTCTGGGATGGTGCTCCTTCCTCCCACCTTTCTCGGCTACACGCTGTGGAAACCAAGGCATTTCGGATCATTGGTATCTCCCGCGATGAGGCTGAATATTTGTGCCTCTCACCACAGGCAGGTGGGTGGTCTTTCTATCCTCCACCGTCTTCTCTCCGATCTCGCCTCCCCCCCCATCCCCCCCTCTGTCTGCGATTTGTCCCAATCATATTTCCACAGGTCGCTCAAGGTCCGCCAACAACCCCCTTCTGGTAAAACTACCAAAATCACGAATCACTGCTCACCTTCACTCTTTCATTCCTCTTTTTCTCCACCTTTGGAATAAACTCCCTCACTCTGTTCAATCCCATTCTTCCCTCCAGGCCTTCAAAACAGCTGTTCACCACCACTTCTTATCGTCCCCATCCAAATCCTCGATCTTTTCTACCCCCGTTAATCCACCCCAAACCCACCTCCTTCAAATTCCCTACTTTCCTTCCTGAAAGTTCCTGTAATATCCATCTTGTATACCCCATGTTTCCCACCCCATCCCTCTCCCTTCCACAGTTCCCCACTGTTTTGACCTTCCCACTCCTGCCCCCCTTGCTGTGCATTGTGTGTTAACTCTCATATTAGCCTCAACAAGGTATACAAAAAACAAACAAACAAAAAAACAACATAGGAGCAGCTCAGGCCTGCTCTCGAGAGGGTGTATGTATGTATGTATGTATGTATGTATGTATGTATGTATGTATGTATGTATGTATGTATGTATGTATATGTACATGTACACGTACACACATATCTATATACATATTGTTGCGGTTCTCGGAACCGCATGCATACAACAGAGTTGTCCTAAGTCAGTTATTCCATTAATGTGTAGTTAGGTTCCTACCTTTTGTTTAGTGGGAAAGCAAGGGAGTGCGTTGCGATGGGCTACAGTTAGGATTAATAAATCACTTTTCCCCTTTTATTATATTCCCTCCTTTTACCATCCACGGTGCCTTCATCTCGCTTGCTACTCTCGTTTCGCTGGCCACAGCGTACCACCGTCTACCCGGACTCTCGCTTTCTGAGTCAAAATCCCGACGTTCGGCTGGACAAACGCTGTAGCTGTACCACATCCACCTGCCAAAGGCCAGGTATGCACGGCGTGGGCGGACCATACCGTAGTCTGGCTGAAACCCAGTCCAGAAAGGCGGACCACGTGAAGGGCCAGTCCAATCGGGATGCTCGGATCGGACGATGACGTCGGTTTCGAAATGGCTCCTCCCCGAACTCCGGGCTCTATAAAGTACGGAGCAATCCTCAGAGTGGTCGAAGTTGGTTGGTTGAAGTCGTTGTGAAGGTAGTTGGGTTGGTTGGAAGGAGAATTGCAGATGAGAATTGGAGGAGAATTGAAGAGTGAAGGAATTGAAAGGGGTTTGGAGTCGTTGTGAGTGAGTGTTCCTGCAACTTGTCTCAGCCGACACGACGTCGAACTGCCCCCTTGCTTCTCGACCAAGCCTCCTGTCTGGCCCTGCTTTCTGTTCCTTATCTCTGACCTCACGACCTCGACGAACGGTCTATTGCCTGGTCCTGCCTGCTGCTCATCTCTCGCCCCCTTTGGACTCCACTCTTCTCCACTCAAACCCCTCCTGCAGACACGATCTCCACATGTACGGTTGTGGCCGAACAACTCAACCATTGTCGGGTGCCGCACCACGGAGCATGCCTCCCCCGAAACGCTCAGGTACCAAGAAACTGTAACTTCAACTCCCTCCCTCCCTGGTTGCAAAAGTTCCTTTCACAATTGGGTTTACTTTGCCTGAGTACGTGTCTGAGAGTGTTGGCGCCTGTCCGTTAAGTAAGCCTGTATAAGATATTTTATTGTTGTGATTGTTGCTTTATTAATCTCGCGTCAAGTCTGCACTGTCTGCTTTGTAAGTTGCTTGTAAAATTGCCACACCCCACACTTCTCTCATCTTTCCTGCATTACACCCCCAATAAACCTTTATTGTGCCACATGCTTTTCCTTGCTTTTTCTAAACTAGTGCATGCCCATAGATGCGTGGCCGTACGTGCAAACCTTCCCCCCCACCCCCCCCCACAAAAAAAACTCAAACCGCGTACCAGAAACAGCAACCACACAAGCCGTTCCTTCACTTTCAAGTGCCCGTACGTGTGTGGCTGTACGTGCAAAAAAAAATAATATATATATATATACATATACTTTAAAACCGCTTGCCAGAAACAACCACACAGGCCGTTCCTTCGCTCTCGCGTGGCCATACGTGCATGTCCGTACGTGCGTGCCCATACATACAAAAAAAAAAAAAACTTTCAAACCACGTGCCAGAAACAACAACCACACAGGCCGTTCCTTCGCTCTCGCGTGCCCATACGTGCGTGGCCGTACATGCAAAAAAAAAAAAAAACTTTCAAACAAACACACAGGCCGTTCCTTCGCTCTCATAAACGATGACTGGATTGGGGCATTGTGTTTATCTATAAATGCGGAGAAGAAATCGAGAAATTATTAGAATACAGTAAGTCATCACTATCCAAAAGTAATGCGTGCCCGTACGGAATGTTCACATCATTCCACGAATTATCGCTTGCATTGAAGTAAAAACTGCTGTGATACTTACACACACAGAGTTAATTAAAATCAAGTTTACCTCCCTGTCTTTGCTTGCCATGACATTCGCTGCCATTTACCATTGGCACTCCTACCCCACGGTAACTAAGGCACCGATCGATCCCCATCGTAACCAGCATGGCACGTGACGTCATCATCGGCCGGCCGTGCACCGACCTACGCTAGAGTACCTTTATAGAGAGAGGGTAGCGACATAGAGGGTCTGGAAAAATCTAGTCACGTGATTGCGTGGAGCCATTTTGAGTCCATCGCGGACAGGATCGGATGCATATTGATCAGCGTTTTCAACGTTCCCGCTGTACGCAGCATTCTCATTCGTGTTTTACATCGATTTTACGACAAAATGACAGGTTGT
>NC_140974.1:13199063-13204063 GCF_056783735.1 Eptatretus burgeri
CGAGCAATTCGTTCTTCATCCGTTTCAGCTGCACGATGCCTTGCTTCGCATTCAGTGTTGTCTGCCAAGCGAGCAGTTCGTTCTTCATCCGTTTCAGCTGCACGACACCTTGTCACGCGCGTAGTGTCGCGTGTCAACCGAGCAGCTCGTTCTTCATCCGTTTCTTCTGCACGGCGCCTTGCCTCGCGTACAGTGTTGGCTGCCAAGCGAGCAGTTCGTTCTTCATCCGTTTCAGCTGCACGACGCCTTGCCTCGCGTTCAGTGTTGTCTGCCAAGCGAGCAGTTCGTTCTTCATCCGTTTCAGCTGCACGACGCCTTGTCATGCGCGTTGCGTCGCGTGTCAAGCGAGCAGCTCATGCTTCGTTGGATTCCATTGCGCGTGCACGATGCGCAGCTTCGTTCCTTCGCTGTCGTAAACGACGATTGGATTGGGGCATTGTGTTTAAGAAAGTACAGAAATCGAGAAAGAAAGAATACAGTAAGTCGATAAATCAAGAAAAAAAAAATCGAGAAAGAATACAGTAATCGTCACTGACTGGATTGGGGTATTAGAAAAAAAACGTGCAAAAAATAATTTACTTCCTGCTTCGGAGCATACCAGCACTCTGATGTTACCGAAATTTATGCACCTTCTCATATGAAAACGATCATAACTTGCGGCATTGTGTTTATCTATAAATGCGCATAAGAAATCGAGAAATTATTAGAATACACGAAGTCATCACTCTCCGGAAGTCCGTACGTTGTAAGCTGCAATGGGGAACGCGGCTGAGCTTCCCTTCCCCATCGGCCATGCCCACGCAACAACGTGTATTGTCATTGGTTTGATAAATAAATGGCCATAACTTGGGAAGTACTCGTCCGATTAATATCAAACCTTGAAAAGGCACATCCTCAGGTCCCCAGCAATATACCTGGCAAGTTTCAATTAAATCGGACCAGTGGTTGTCGAGAAACAGCGGTCACACACACACACACACACACACACACACACACACACACACACACACACACACACACACACACACACACACACACACACACACACACACACACACACACACACACACACACACACACAGAAAAGGGAAGGGACATTGAGATTGAGCATGTGGAATGTTTTGGGACCCAGTGCGAGGGTTAGGTTAACCTCCCTCCCATAGGAACAAGGGGAGACGATATGCTCCCTCGAGGCAGACCGTGACGAGGTGAGTCCGGTAAGGCTGTGCGAGGTGGAGTGGCTGCATGGTGTGAAAGAGCACATGCCAAGCTTTGGGGGGATAGAAGCCCCGGGATCTCGTGGGCTAACCCAAGCACCCAGTATGATTGTGCGGGAATATGCGTCAGAACGTGCGAGCCGTGCAAATGGCATGGCATGTGTGAGTGCACGTGAGACAATGGGACAAGGACCGACACAGACGGGAGTCGTGGGTAGTGCAACGGACGGGGATAGTGAGCCAAATGCGACGGACGGAATTATTTTGGGAACCGCGCCGGTTCCGCGGGACTCTGCGTGCGAGATCCGTTTCGTGTTTTGCAAACCGCCCAGGCGCGGACGATTGCATGATGGGAAGCCGGCGCTGAAACTATCCGCATCTGGTACAACATCAGAGCGTGGGCGGCTAAAATGGAGGCAAATTGAGGGACCGAGTAAATTTATAAAGCATGTATCCCCATGTGAGCACGTGTACTCGCGGGATGAGTCCCGAGGACGACACGGCCGGGTCCGTCTGCGTGGCGGACCTTGCGGAGCGGGCCTTGTGCGAGTGACGTCGGCAAGGATCTCGCAGCATGAAGGGCAGGTGTGTAATGCACGGTGGTTCGCATAGGGGTTAGCCCAAAAGCGAGAATGTAAGGTGATTAACGGGGCGACGTTACGGCCTCATGTATCGGCCAAATGAAAGGGATGAATGTACTGTAAACCACCGCCCTGGAGACACAAGGCTCGTCGAGCCTTGCCACGAGTAGACAATGCCCGGCCAGGATGTAGCGAACATCCTCATCCGGGGCAAAGGAGCATTAGTTAGGGGAAGGGTTTAGCGTTAGATAGACCGGCCTCATGGGGGTATGAGCAGTCCTCCATGGGGCCCTGTAACATGAGTTAGGAGGAATTTAGGGTTAGAATTTAGAATGGATTGGAGACAAGGACAGACATGGAACGTGTAGTGGGGACGTAGCTTTGCGATATAATGAAATGGAACGTGCATTAAAATAAGGGATGACGGGGAGCACGAGCTCGTTAGGGGAACGTAGTTAGTAGAGTGTCAGTGTTGGAGTCAATTAAAAAAAAAAAGAGATGATGAGTGAACGTGGGTCAGCGAGCCCGAGTGTGAATGGAGTGAATGTGGAATGCATGGTGCGAACGAATGATTGGGGGGAGGAGTGAATCCCACCCAAGGGAACCCGGGGTTAGTGCAATAAAAGTTAGTGGATTAGTTAAATTACCCAAAGGGATGTCGTTTGGTTGTTGGTGTTGAACGAAGGCACAAAACCTTTTTGTAGGGTGCAGGAGACTATTGACCAGCTGGGAGCATGGCTGGTGAAATATGCGTAGAGTAGAGGGCACCCCAGGCACCAAAGTAGTCGGCCAGTCGGCCAATGGGTCCAAGCGACCGAGTTAGTGTAATGGGCACAGGTACCCGCGGGAAAGGGACCCGGAGCGCCAAAATGCCACGATGACCCTCAAAAATGTTCATGCTGATCAGATGTAGCGTTCCACCAATGAAATTATGACATCATAATGAAAGCACCGATGACATCATAAAAATCACACTTATTCCCCATGAGTACTTGCCGTGTGCCAAAGTTTCAATTTTTTTTCCTTGATGCAGTTTCAGAAATACAAAGGTCCAAAATTTTTCCAACATGGCTGCCACACCACATGACTGATGACGTTATAATCATAACATTCTACATGAGTAGTCGTACCTATGATGAAAATTTTGTCTCAATTCGACAAGCGGTTGTGGAGAAAAACACTAAAACTTCTGTGCGGACAAACAAACAAATAAACAAATGCTGCAGACCAACCGACTTGGCAATTTTTTTTTTTTTGCCAAGTAACAATCCCAAATGCAATACCCTCTTCTTCAGCGAGGGAAACAAGAAAAAAGAGCAATCAGAGATTGCAGACCCTCACCAGGACTTGTTTTGTGTGGTGTGTGTAACGTAATTAATAAGACACATCATTGGGATTCGCGAGATATCCGTTATTGTCGGTTTTCCGTGTGTGTGTGTGTGTGTGTGTGTGTGTGTGTGTGTGTGTGTGTGTGTGTGTGTGTGTGTGTGTGTGTGTGTGTGTGTGTGTGTGTGTGTGTGTGTGTGTGTGTGTCTGCAACGCGAGGCTCCACAGCACAAACCAGCAAACCGATTTCGATGAAACTTGGCGAACAGGTGCCATATGAGCTGGGAGTGTGCGCGTTTGAGTTTCGTTGCTAAGCAACCACCCGGCCGAAAAACCGCGTTTTAAGAACCCAAACGGTAACTGACGTAGCGCGGCTTCTATGATAGGTAGAGCGACCGGACCAACTCCAGCCTATTCCTTGCATCCCCATCTTGTTATCGCGACAGCATAACGTTCGTCTATCTCTCATAGTTTCCGAATGGCAGCCCTCCGAATGCGGAAAGGTGGTGAACCAGGGAATATGTTAAGTGACCTTTGACCTCGAAAACAGTCGACGGCGGAACGTTCAAATTCGGTGTATGGATAGAGTTTAATAACAACTACAAAATTGAACCGCAGCATTTTTCCAAATTCAATCACCAAGGGTGTCGGGGCTGAAATATGCAAAATTCGAAAAAATACTTTTTCTCGACCTACATTCACTATTTTCAATACTTGTCCTACAGTTTTGAATGTGGAGAAACGAGACTTCGGAATTAAACACTTTGAGATGTTTAGAAAATTTTACTTGAGCCGATTTTTGATTAAGGTTTTATTTTTCAAATGTTAGTCCTGTGAGGAGTGCCAGTTGGCAAAATACGCAATAGGAAAATCTCGCCAGGCAGAGGAACAATTGTATGTGAACCAATACGTCTTGGCAATAAATCTTCGTCGGTGGATCGGTCAGAATGAAAAGCATCGTATCCAGCACTTCGATCCGAGCAGATCCCTCGTCACCTACCGGCTTGTTGGAACTGTCACTTTATAACTGTTGGCAGTGATGATCCGGTACCAAGACGTCCCGCTTTGATGCAACCCCGCTTTAATTGGACACCTGACCCTGACCCATGACGTTTTTCGTTATTATTCAATTGAATTTGGAATGGGATAAAAATAAATTCAATTCAAATCAAATGGAAGACCAAATAGGTGCAGTGCTGCATTGGAGTCATCAGAAGGAACCCGACCAAGCAAAAAGAAAAGATGAAGTCATCAGGAGGAATCTGGATAGGATTCACATTTCAGCTGCTACTCCTCTACACTCAAACCCATCCAGGCACAACCAAGTGAGCCTTATTCAAAAAAATGAAAACAAATAAAAAAGAACTCGTATAAAAAAATTAAATAATTCTGGCTGCCAGACCATGCGTCCAACGAGGTTGAAATTTAAAACACCTATTCCCATCACTACGAGATAATAATTGTGAAGTTTCACGTCAATCGATGAAGCGGTTCAAGAGAAAGGATTTAAAAAAGATTTTCGCTCAATCCAATATGGCTGCCAGACCATGTGACCTATCAATTATTTGTGAATAGCCTGGTATCCCCAGGGCTTGCAGAACGTTTTTGTGAAGTTCCCCTTAATCTGTCCAGTCGTTCTGCAGAAGATTTTTTTTATTGGTTTTTGGGTAAATCCAACATAGCTGCCAAACCATGTGACCGATGACATCATGTGAGTGAACACAGAAATGCTCCTCAGAGAGATAAAATAAAAAGTAAAAGTTGCTTCAAATTAATCCAAACCTACAGGAAAATTATAATTTTCTTTCAATCAGACAAGGGATTGAACCCGGACGGTGCGTAGGCAACAGGGTTGGGGGGGGGGGGTGCTGCAAGG
>NC_140974.1:13209063-13221563 GCF_056783735.1 Eptatretus burgeri
CTTCCCAGTCAAAAGTTTTCTTTGAACCGATTGCAGCCAACTGTCAAACACAGTGGTTTTTTTAGTGATGGTGTGAGGAGCAATATGGAGTGCTGGTCGGTCAGAGCTTGTGGAGTGTGTTGGCAACATCAACACTACGATACACATTTCTATCCTTGAGGATGGACGTCTTCCTGTTTTCCCCACTGGTCAGATGGTCAAAAACAACACTCTGTTCATGGAAGATGGAGGTTCATGAAGATGGAGGAAAAAGTTCAGGAAACCAACATCATGGGCAGAATTGCTAAACCTTTTGCATGAAGCCTGGGCAGAAATCCCACAAGAGAAAATTTCGTTTCTCTAACTAACTCATTAGTAACTCATTAGTTCTGTGAACTAACTCATTAGTTCTGTGGCTGAAAGAGTAAAAGTGTTGAAATCTGCAAATAGCAAGTCTACCAAATACTAGTGTATGTATTAAAACGGATCAAATGTACTTCAAATGTTAAATAAATAAGTTCTTAAAAAATCATGGTGTCTATTTACTTCTGTCGTGTGTGTGTGTGTGTGTGTGCGTGTGTGTGCGTGTGTGTGCGTGTGTGTGCGTGTGTGTGCGTGTGTGTGCGTGTGTGTGCGTGTGTGTGCGTGTGTGTGCGTGTGTGTGCGTGTGTGTGCGTGTGTGTGCGTGTGTGTGCGTGTGTGTGCGTGTGTGTGCGTGTGTGTGCGTGTGTGTGCGTGTGTGTGCGTGTGAGTGCGTGTGAGTGCGTGTGAGTGCGTGTGAGTGCGTGTGAGTGCGTGTGAGTGCGTGTGAGTGCGTGTGAGTGCGTGTGAGTGCGTGTGAGTGCGTGTGAGTGCACATATATATATATATATATATATATATATATATATATATATATATATATATATATATATATATCCTGTCAAACTTTTATTTAAGGGGTAATAAGTTCTCAATCTGTACATGCACAGCTTAAATCGTTCCAAGAGTATTTTTAATTGGTTCACGGGTGCCAGCAGTGACCACTATTTTCGGTGTGTGTGTGTGTGTGTGTGTGTGTGTGTGTGTGTGTGTGTGTGTGTGTGTGTGTGTGTGTGTGTGTGTGACCCTCTCCAGAGCATAGCTCCGTGACGTTTGATGCGATCTTGATGAAACTTGGACACAAGCTAGATATCATGGTCGAGTTGCGTCTTTTTGTATGAGGGGCGTCCCACGCCCACTTGAACTTTTTATTTATTTTTCTTTTTTTCTCGATTTTTTTCTCGCAATTTCATTTCCTAGAAGCTGTGCGTAATGTCCATAAGTACAACATATAAAAAATCCGATTTGATTTGGTCAATTTTGACGGAAGAGATAGGTTTTTACGGTAGGGCTTCCTCAAAAGATTCCACTAACTCAACTGTACCTATCGTTGCATTGTTCAATAATGTCCGTGAACCATCGTCGCCTCCCGGCTTGTTACTTCTTTTATTCAGTGTGAGAAATGTATTGGCAATATTTTGTTGCAGTTCTTAGAACCACATGCATCCAACAGATAGTGGTCCCAAGACAGTTATTCCATGATTATACGTGTAGATGGTCCCTTCCCTTTAGTCTCGTGGGACAACAGGGCCGTGTGTTGCGATGATCTCATTGCGAGGTTTGCTTACATCATTTATTCTTCATTTCATTTCTAACTTCATTCCTACTCTTGTTTTCTGATTATTCCTGAGGTAAATCTGAGCCACGTGCGCCCTTCGCTGTGAGACGGGACCTCGCTGAGGCCAGCGCGTGCGGCGCCGGTGCGAGGAAACGATGACGTGCAAGCATTAACAGCGCAGAGCCCCCCTTCCCAAACGAGCCCTCAACCCAACGGGTGCGGCGAGTCATACAGTGCACTTGGCAGTTCGGGATTATCGACTCGAGTTTCCGATGATCTGGGGAAGACTGCCGGTTGCATTAAAAAGGCATGCGAATGAATACCTCTTAAGAGGCTGCACGAATGGTGTTTTTTCACAGCACAGAAAACACAGCCAGCACAACGCTCACGCTGCACGAAACACGTACGGAGGCTGATAAAGGCGACTCCACGCCACGTTCGGCAGGATGCGAGTGTGCGAAGTAAAAGCGGCGTGTTCCTTTTCAACCAAATTTCTGATACATATTGGTGTTCGCCCCGCGCACACGCTAGCAGAATCGTGCGGACGTGAGCGCTGGCCACGTGCGTAATGGCCGAACCACACGCACTGTATTGAATGTGCTCGAAGGCAGACACGTACACCGCTCGCGACTTTGTCGTACAAAGCGGGGCACGAATGCACCGCTCGCAACTTTGTATCGTATTTCCTCAATATCTGACACATATCGTTGTTCGTCCCATGCACACGCTAGCATAATCAGGCGAACGCGAGCACTCACCACGTGGGTCATGGCGGATCCACGCGTACTGAACGAAACATGCATTGATTTATCCATAACAATGTACCTTCGGCCCTCACTGGCAGCAGCGGATTCCCCACGGATGGTGAACGTCTTGTCGTCTCTATGGCCAGCAAAGCTGCGACCGAGCAGGGGAATGTTGTGCAGTGCTGGCCACTTGGTGCATGCGGAGTGAGCGCATTGATCAGCACTGGTCAGATGCCCGAGCGGGCATGCGGGACCCTCGGCCAGTCGCCAGGGCACGGCCCGGGGGTTTTTGTGGGAGGATTCGCGCGCCAAGTTCGGTGTGGACGATTTGTGTTATGTCGTGGGATCAGAGCGGAATATTTTCGCTGTCCGAGTTGGCCTTGCCGGAAACGGAGTGTTGCGGTTTCCGGCCAAAGTTAGCGGGCTGCGTGAGGGGTCGGGGCCAATTGGAGCACCCGATTCAGGTGATGACGCTTCACTTCGGGGTGGCCCCCAGCCCCGCGCTGCGAGTCCTATAAAGGTCGGAGCGGTCCCTCCGCCTTTCTCTCGCTCACCCTCGTCTCTCAGCCCGATATCACCACGACCCGCCTCTTGCTGCCTGGACTCTGCCTCTTTGTCTCCACCCACATGACGTTGACCCCACCCGCCGACCTGGTCCCACCTACCACTCCATCTATGCACTGTGGACTCCGCCCCTTCTCCACTCAGGCCCCTCCTTCACGCCCACGGTCTCCACGTGCTGCTGAAGCCAGAGACGACGTGCCAGCTGTCCCCCCAGAGACAACGACAGAGCATCCCCCCCCCCCCCGAAATGTATTGGTGGCGCGTTCGTGCAATCAAGTACAAAGGAACCGAGATGGTGGCCTCAACTCCTCTCCCTTCTTGTTTCAATACTTTCGCTTCATCAGGTTGTGTGTGTGTGTGTGTGTGTGTGTGTGTGTGTGTGTGTGTGTGTGTGTGTGTGTGTGTGTGTGTGTGTGTGTGTGTGTGTGTGTGTCCTGGCGCCTGTCTGCTTAACCCTCTCGAGCCCACAAAATGTTCTGGGTGAACAAAAAAACAACCCCTGGGGCTCTAGAGGGTTAAGTAAGACTGCAGAAGATTGTTATTGTTATTATTTTCGCGTTAAGTCTGCTCTGTGTCCGCTTTAATAAGTTGCTTATTATTTGCTGCTCCACACCTCTCTCCCCATATCTCTGCACAACACACCCCAAAAAATCTTGATCGTGCCACATACCTTTCCTCGCTCATTGTTAATAAATAATTATTATTAGGAATGTTCCCAGCTCGTTTTTGTCTTTTCTTCCATTGATCCAGCATGGTCCGAATCCGAGCTTCGCCGGGATTTATTCCCAACAACCCGTTCCTTTTAGAAGGTACGTCCTTGGCAGTGTCGCTCAGCTGCATCCGATCCGGTAAAGTGATCCGGTCCGGAAGAGTGATCCGGTTCGGATAAGGCGTACCGAGGGCGTTCCCCGGTAATTAAACCACGTGGTTATTTTTAGGTAACCGGATTAACAAGACGGAGGACCCCAAGTCACGTAGTTGAGTTATTGGCGTCCACGGTCGGTTAAGCGACCCTCCGCGTCATGGAATTATCCGTGTGCGACGGCCTCCAATTCCGGGGAGCCTGGTGGGAGCCGAGATAGCTCCCCCCCCCCCCCCCGCAGTGGTCTTCTCACCCGACCCCCGGCCTGCAACAATATTGTAATTGTAATGTGACTTACTTTTCAGCTTTATGTCACTATTTTTATGTATAACTTGCAAATTGTAAAACTCATAAACAACAACAAAAAAAACCCACAATGTCTCGTAGATTTTATACCCCCCCCCCTACTGCAAATCTTACAAATCACACCTTGTAAGTCTCGTTTGACAATTTTGGTTCACCTGTGGCTTTACCTCCAGACAACACCGACTGGCAGGTTCCCCTCCAATAGGCAACGCTACGGTTTGGAATCACTCCAGCTGAGCTTGAGCAACAGCTCACCGTTGCTACATAATGTCAAGAGCTCACTCTCACCTTGATTCAACACTTGAGTTAAACATCGTACTTTCACAAAACAATGGAAAAAAACACCAATGCAATATAGGATCTCAGCGCAAGGTAGTTTTGGACGAACGCAGTATACATATATTTAAATTGGACAGTTTTTAACATGACTCCGATTGAAAAATGATAAGCAATTCAACACTCAAATGTGGCCCATCTCATGACATTCATGTGTAATAGGTAGTTGGATTGTGTTTACTTCCCAAAGAAAGGTACCATGTCAGATATGTTTTGCAAAAAACATTCTACATGAAGAAGAAGAAAAAGAAGACTAAGAAAAGCCACAATCACCTTTCGGCGTTCTTCTGCCGCCTGAAGCTTTTGCTGCAAGTGTTCATGTGTGAGCTGGCCCCGTTCGTGTTGCAGAGCCTCCAGCTTGGCAAGGCGAGCAGGAACTCTTGGGTGCACAGCTTCAGCCATCTGGTGAACAGACGAGGGCATGTTGTTGTGCTTGTGGTAAATTGCTGGCTTTGGTTGTTCAAGTCTACTTTCATTAGTATTTTGAAAATACATCTTCGATTGCTTCTCAGAGAATAATCACAGGAACATGAGGAGTCACACCACACCGACTTTCCAATGCTTTCTTTATTATAAACGAGAAATATTTGAAAAATTCTATGATTATACTGGTGTATTTATGAAATAAATTTGAAAAAGGTACTTTCACCATTGTTTGGTGTTCCGGACTAACAGGATAACTGAAGGATACACACACTCTCTGAGATGTGTCGCCTGGGTTCGATTCCCGACCCAGCTCTACATTGTCATCCCGGTGTTTCACATGCAGGGTGATTCTAAGTGTGTTGAAAAGGAGGGACTATGTGGAAAAATGATGCTTAATTGTAGTTATATTATTCAAATAAAAAAATATATTGCGGATACTTTTTGACTCACCCTCGTACTTCCCATTTTACATTATGTGTATATATTGTTGCGGATCCGGGGTGGCAGGATTCTCATCCAAGTCTTGGCGCCACCCTCACCACCGCCGTCTCCAGGGTTTATAACGCCGGCCGGCTCAGCACAGGCCTCGGGTCACGCGTCTTCAATCGCGATACCAACGTAATCCTGGACATTACCAGTTGGGGAAATAGAACCCCGGTTACAGACTGGTTTTGTCAGATGCAGAGTGTTTTCTGCCAGTCTGAAACCATTTTGGTTTTATATGCCAATCAAACGGATCGTTCCTCGACGCAACACAAATTAATCCATAGCGGCAACTTCATACGAACCAACCAGATTTATTGGGGAACATCGGGGATCACAACACAAGCAAAACATTCACGACAATGTTTTTATTAACAATCTTTAACCCGTTCTTAACTAGGGAACTACGGATTACAGGTTTCGAGGGGGTCGCAACCGAGATATGCCTAATACAACGTGCAGACAAGACAGACAGACAGCATGCATGCAGACAAGACAGAGTACTTGGTGAGGTTGCATGGACGAGAGGAAAGTGTCAAAAGCACGAATGTTGATCGTAACAAGCGGATGTCCACGGATTCGAGCCCCCAGCTTGAACTCGAACACGCCGCGTGGCGAGACAGCGCTCGCCTTTCTTTTCCGCACCGCACGCGGTCTCCGAGCGCTCTGACTCCGCGTAAGGTCGACGGCACAAGACCGTCAGATCAACGATGGGCCTCAGCTGATTTCTCTCAAGATAGAGCATACAAATCCAGGCCTGGCCTGGATTTATATGCTGGAGGCCCAAATCTGGATTTGTATGCTGGAGGCCCACCAGACAAGGCCCAAATCGAGGTGCCGGGCTCCGGAAAGCGGATCGGTAAACGTGTCGAGCCGTGACGTGGGGTAAGGACCGTCAGAGGCTCCGTCGTTTCTTCTCTTGCCTTCCCGCCTCGAAGCCCGACTTCTCAACTCCGTCCTCTCAGTTTCTTTCTCTGCAGAATCACCTTTTCTATGCTCGCCTCTCAAAGCCAACTGCAGTTTCTCTCACGGCACAATCACCACCTCATAAGAGTCTATCGCCGACTCGACGTGCAGGCCGCCTCTTGTTGTTTCTCCTGCCTCCTTCACGAAGCAGATCGCAGACAGACACTCCTTTCCTTTCCTTCTCGCCTCGAAACCTGAACACGCCTCGAGAACCGACTGTTCGCCCAAACTGAACCCTTTTTTATGAGGTCTTCGTTCGCTCGCTGCGAGCCACTCTCTCCTCCCCCTTTACAAAGCCGACAAACTCCTCTCCTCAGCTCCACCTCCCTCTCCAGGCCACTCCCCCTCAGCCGACTGGGCGGGGCCTATCGTCCGGAGAGGTGAAGGAAGAAGAGGGAGCTCTCGATCCACCACCACCGCACAAACAATAAACAGCCTCTTACAACTCCCAACATATATATATATATATATATACATATATATATATATATATATATATATATATACATATACATATACATATATATATATATATATATATATATACATATATATACATACATATATATATATATATATATATATATATATATATATATATATATATATATATATATACATATATATATATATATATATATATATATATATATATATATATATATATATATATATATATACATATACATATATATATATATATATACATATATATACATACATATATACATATATATATATACGTTTCGGATCTGGAAGCCATATGCATTCAAACATACAGATGTCCCAAGAGTCAGTTATTCCGTAAGTACATGTGAGACAGGTCCCTTCCTTTTGTCTCGTGGGAGAATCGAAGGCGTGTGTTGCGATGTCCTTTTAGGTAAGATATTAAATCTTTACATCCAACAACCATCCCATCCCCCATCATGATCCACTGTCCACCTGCGTCTCTGGAGCCTCGTGTTTCGAGGCAAAATCTTTGTGAAGTACCTTTTTGGGCGAGTCCGCACGTGTGGAGTGTGCGGACTTCCCGGTATGGCCGAACCCCGCCCAAAAAGGGCGGACCCATGGAAGCCCCGTCCAATCGGGGCGAACAGTGACGTCAGTTTCACCAAGGCCTCTCCCCGCTGAGGGAGGTCCATAAAATTACCGACGCCATCCTCAGCGGAGAGTTCGGTGGAGAGGAGTTCTGTGGACGAGAGTTCTTGGGGGGTCGTTCGTCGTGGTTGTTGGTTGCGCTGGAGTTCGGAGGGTTGCGAGGAGTGCTGGTTGCGAGGAGCGTTGCCGTGAGAGTCGTGGAGTTCGTACAGTGCTTGCAGTGAAAGGCTTGGAGTTCGTGAAGAATCCCTGAGAGCGGAGCGCGTTGGGCCCTGATCCCCGCCTCGGACTCCGCTCTACTCGACCCGGGCTCCTTCGCAGACACGGTCTCCACGCGTGCGGCCGTGGACCGAGCCGCACGACCATTAACAGGTGACGCACCACAGAGCACTCTTTTCCACAAACACTCTCAGGTACCGAGAACTGCGACCCCCAGCTTGTCTCTCCCTCTCTGGCTGCGGGGGTCTTTTAATAAATCGTCTGGGTGTGCGTTTGAGTGTGTGGGTCAGGTCAGGTCAGGTATGGGAGCATGTGCCAGAACAGCGCGTCGCTGCGTCCACTTTCCGCCGGTACTCCAGGGGCCTCCGTCTGGCCATCCCCCAGGCAGATGCCAGGCCCATCCCCATCTCCTTGAGATGATGGTCAACCTGCTGTAACCATGAGGCACGTGGTCGGCCCACTGGCCTCCTCCACTCATGAGACTCCCTCGCTGATAGAATCTGGTGAGCAGGATCAGCGTCAGGAAAACGAGCCACATGTCCATACAGCCGCAGCTGACGCTCACGGACTATGCAGGTAACAAATCTCATCCGAGTCTCTCTCAGCAACCGCTCGTTGGACACAAAATCCGACCAGCGATAGCCAAGGATTCTCCGAAGAGACCTGGTACCAAAGGAATTAAGTCTCCGTCTCAGATCCTTGGTCAAAGTCCAAGTCTCGCACCCATAGAGCAAGACTGGAAGTACCAAGGACCTGAAGACTCGGACTTTCGTCCTCCCGCACAGGTACCGGCAGCGCCACACCCCATGATCCAGTGAATCCATGACTCCCCAGGCCCGACCCAGACGTCTATTGACCTCCGGCTCACAACCTGCGGAGACATGAATATCACTGCCAAGGTAAGTGAATCTATCCACGACCTCAACATCCTCACCACAAACAGACACAGACAGGACAGCAGCATCCAAGATGTCACCGAAAGCCTGGATCTTTGTTTTGACCCAAGAAATCCGTAATCCCAACGGCTCCGACTCCTCATTCAGCACCTCGAGGGCCCCCAAGAGGATGTCTAAAGTCTCCGCAAAGATGACTGCATCATCTGCAAAATCAAGGTCCGAGATCTTGACATTGCCAAACGATGCACCGCAACTTGATCTCTCCGACATCCTCCCAAAAATCCAGTCCATACAAGTGCTGAAAAGTGTGGGGGCAAGTACACATCCCTGACGAACTCCAGTAACAACTGGAAATAAGTCAGAGGCGGTACCACCACACTTCACAGCACTCTCAGTACCAGAGTAGAGTTCAGACATCAGATCGATCAGTTTCGGTGGCACCCCACGAAGACCAAGAATCCTCCAGAGGACATCCCGATTCACTGAATCGAACGCTTTACAGAGATCAACATAGGCTGTGGGCCCATCTTGTAAGTAGAAACTGTTTCAGTGTTTTTTTCCATCATTGTAAATTCTTGCTTGTATTTTCCACGATAAGTCTTGCTCTGTCTTCTTTATTGGAAATAAATTATTGGAGAATTGTTCCCAGTTCGTTTTCGTCTTTTCCTTCATTGGTCCAGCATGTTTCGGATCTGAGTTTAGCCGGGTTTTTATACCTGATAATCGGTTCATCCAAGCCGGCACGGCCTTGGCAGTTCCGCTTGACTGCACCCGAACCAGAGTTGGTAGTCGGTAGTTGGAACTCTACCACAGTCGGTAGTGTGAATCGGTTCGAGCAAGATGTGCCGAGGGCGTGGTTCCCCGGTAGTCGAAATCGTGTAGTTAATCAGGTAAATTGGTTCGAGACAAAAAGACCCTACGCTACGCGGTTGAGATATTGGCGTCCACGGTTGGTGAAGCGACCCGCCGCCTCACGGAATCATCCGAGAGCGACGGCCTAAAATTACGGGTTGTCTGGTGGGGACGACGTAACCTCCCCCACCTAGTGTTCGTTCTCGCCACCGACCACCGGCCTGCAACAATATATGTATGTATATATATATATATATATATATATATATATATATATATATATATATATATATATATATATATATATATATATATATATATATATATATATATATCGAGCACTCCGCTGATCACCATTGGACAACAGTTGCATCATGGACAACAGTCCACAATTTTCCTTCTGGTCACATCACGTGCCTTCTGATTGAATGGTTTGCATTTGCAGGAACAATTGTCTGGGCGGCAGACGGATGGTTGTTCTGTGTGGATAATGCGGTTTTACCATGTGAGACATAATCCGCGGCGATGCTCACTATAACAGTCAGGAGGTGCGTGTGATGTGATTATATATATATATATATATATATATATATATATATATATATATATATATATATATATACATATATACATATATACATATATATATACATATATATATACATATATATATACATATATACATATATACATATATACATATATACATATATACATATATACATATATATATATATTCATATATTCCGGATATAGTGTTACGGTGCCGGTGGTCGGCCGCGAACCGACCACTCTGACGGAGCCGCAAGTCGAGTCGGCCCGACCGATCGCCCGGAATATAGATCGCCGTCCGGATAAGTCCGAGCCGATGGGTCCTTGCACAAGAACCGAAATACGCCAATGGGCAGACCACGTGGGGTAGGGTCGATTGCCAATCTTCAATTTACCTAAATACCCACGTGATCCAACTACCGGGTATTCCACCCTTGACGGAACTCGTAAGGAACAAGCCGCTTAAGCGAGCCTGTCCCGAGCGCGATTCCGAGCGGCTTAAATCGCCGAGAACAGTCTGTCCAAATGTCCCCATTTTACAGCAAACCAACGGCTTTCTAACTACCAACACACGAAATGCTCAGTCAATGAAAGAATCGACGTGACGAGCTGAAAACATTTAACAATTAGGGTATTTATTAATAATAATGGGGAACTAGTGAAGCACGTAAGAGCAGAACTATACCGACTACATGAAATGCAATGCAATCATTTACAGCACACAAAGCACTTAACAAATTTCCTACTTTTTAGACGGGCCCATGGACACATGTACACACACACACACACACACACACACGAAATGGTGGCTGAGGCCTTTAATAAAGGGCTGCAGCTCGAAGGACAGGTGAGCTGAAACCCAGAACCTATCTCGAACCTCTCCACCTCGTGTGGTCTTCAAGTTGTTCGGACTCGGGCTCCAGCGAGAGCGAGCTGGATCCAATCGCCATGAGCCGCGATCCTTCCCGAGCTTCTGAACACGTGCTGGTGAGACGAGGCGCCGATCCCTCACGTCGATGCGCCGCTTCCCCAAGGAACCACCTCCAAGATGAGGCCGATGAGTCGCACCAAGCCAGGAATCAAGCGGAGAACAAAGAGCTCCACGAACCAAGAAGAGCCAGCAGAGCAACCAGCTCAACTCTTCCGATGAACAAAGCCTCTCTCTTCGACGAACCAAGCCAGAGCCCAAAGGCCTGCTAAAAGCCAAGCCGAAGCAAAAAGCTTACTAAAAGCCAAGCCAAAGCAGAAAGCCTTCAAAAAGCCTCCTCCCTAATCCAAGCCAAGCCAAAGCAGAAGCCGAAGCTCTACTGAAAAGCCAGCCCGAACAAAGCAGAGTATCCTTTTTTATTCCTATCCGCCCCCTCCCTTGCTCCCGGCGTGACTCATGCCCTCGTGATCCATCCCCCCGTTCAATCACGGGTGGGAGGGAGTTGTTGACGTCATGAATCATGGGACGGGAGGGCTCTTCTTCCTCTTCGCAAATGAGGGGGAGGGGCGTCTCCATTGTGTTATGATCGCTCCCTAACTATTAAATTGAATCGCGCAGCGCACTTAATCGATTTCTGCCCATTAAACAATGGAAGGTGAACTATCTAGGGAAGAAGAACTTATCGACATAACTGACTAAAGGAACCTGTATGTTGAGTGCGATCGAATTACTAAATTCGTGACAATATATATATATATATATATATATATATATATATATATATATATATATATATATATATATATATATACATATACATATATATATATATATATATATATATATATATATATATATATATATATATATATATATATATATATTGTTACGGTTGCGGAAATTCGCATTACACCAGAAAGGGTCCTGAGGTGAGACATATCGGTAAGTTCATGTGTAGTTTAGCCCAAACCTGTTGTATAGAGGGATTATGTGTGATTCATCCGGGCTGCGACGCTTTGAGTTTGCCATTTTTCTTCCTCTATTGTTAATTTGGTGCAACAACAACAACGAACATAGCCACAACCAACATCTCAACGATCACGCCATTCACTACACGACGCCACCTTCCACAACTACGCTACCACATCTTCGCCACTCGCCATTCAACGAGCACCGTGCGGTCACGATCCCCGCGGGATAGATGGGAGGAGCGGAGTGGCAGCGGCGGCCGGGGTGCGAAGGGGCATCTCCCGCCCGAGTCCTTCTTCCCTTGTCGTACGGCGCGTGCAAGACCAAAAACCAACAACGCCTGTGGGATTTTCCCTCCTGCTTTTCCCGCGTTTTGGCATGGGGAAGGGGCGATTTGAGCCGGAGGACAAAGGTGAAAAAAGGTGGGGGCCTGATTTTGGGAGAATAATTCCCTGACCACGAGCCAAGACTGACTTTCCTCGCCCCCCGCACGGCGCGGGGAGGGGGGAACAAGAGGGCACGCCCCTTTTTGGGAAGCTTCCAGAAGGGAGGTGGAGCCATAAACGGGGCGGGGCAAAGCGTGGAGCCCCGCGCTACAAAAGGGGTGGACGAGAAGGGTTCGGTTGTTCTTCGTGTGGATCTTCATGTTGGTCTTCATGTTGGTCTTCTGGTTCGGGT
>NC_140974.1:13231563-13244063 GCF_056783735.1 Eptatretus burgeri
TAGAGCGCATAGCTCCACGAAGCTCAAACAGTTCATGTGTTGTATCCCACCAAAAGGCTGCATCTGGATCCGGACCTGAACCAAAATCGAATCGGCTTGTTCTCGTCACCTCCCAAACTCATCCACCTAGTTTTGAATTAACGTGCTATACACGATATCATTTTCACCCGACGTCTCAATGGTGAAGAATCATTTAAGTGGCAAAGGTAATGAGAACGAGCAAATCAAAGATTGCATATCCTCGCCCAGACTTGTTCAATGTGGTTTTATAGTATACGTATTTTATGGACGTACTGTACTCACGTTGTAATTGTACATACTTTATGGACATAGTCGGTTGAATTTTTTTTTTAAACGTGTACTACTGGTTACCACTACGCCTGGTGTTGGCTTAATGGTGAGGGTGGTGGGCTTGGGATCCCAGGATCCTGAATTCAAATCCCAATCAGCCGTTGAATTAATACCAGGTGGGGTTGACTCAGCCTGTCATCCTTCCGAGGTCGGTAAAATGAGTACTAGCTTGCTGGTATCCTGTGTTGGAGTGACGACCCATCCAGGATTGTGTCCAATAAACCAAGGAGACTGCTGAGGCAGCACCGACCCTCTGCACAGAGTATGGTCCCAATGGATGGAATGGATGGCTACCACGAGGTGCTTGTGGCCTACGTGAGCACATTCTGTGCAGACAAACCACACAAACGGACGCAAATGCAATGCCCTCACCTTTGGTGAGGGTAATAAACACATGAAAGAGTCAATCATAGACCGACCAGCAAGACTAGTCCCATGTACTCAAATCTGGGACCTTCACCGTAGCAATGGAAATGCACGAATATTTTATGTTGCCCAAGTATGTTTCATAGCATATCTGAGGGAGGGGGTTCAAGGTGGGTGGGGAAAGACCTCAGTTCTCTCCATGCAAATGTGGATCGTGTAGTACCCCTGGTGGTATCCGGTTTGACAAAACATCTTCTTGTATAAAGAAACATTATGGTGAGGTTGAAATCTGAGTGAGAATCATTCGAAATTTTCAAAATGTTTCATTTGGCTCATTTTAAACAGAGGGTAAAATCAAAGCAAGCAACATGTTTAATGTTCAGGTCCCAAGCAGCTAGCTAGTGCTTGCTAAGCCAGCCGTTCCTTATCAACGGTTTTGAAGGGAGTGCTTGCTTGAGTGCTTAAGCTACTTGGCGCGCACACAAGAAACTTGACAACTGACACACCTCTGAGGTTCAAAGCGAAGCAGAAGTGATTTTCATATCCCCCATATATTGTTGTGGGCCGGGTATCGGCAGCGAGTACGACCGCTAGATGGAGCAGGAGAGTCGGCTCCACCGAACACCTGGAATCTAGATCGTCACCCCGGATAACTTCGGAGCCAACGGGTCCCTTATCGGACCGAAGATCGCCAATAGGTCGACCGCACGGGATAGGGTCGATTTCCAATTTCAATTGACCTAAATACCCACGTCCTCCAAACTACAGGGGAAATTCACCCTCGGCCGACTCTGTCCGATCCGAGTCGCGGTAACGGCTTGGATCCGGCGTAACCGAGCGGAGTTACCAGAGCTGCGCTGGACCGAATGCACAATTTGCCGCTTCCCAATTTCCCAACACGCACCGTGCTAAACCAATAAAAGAAACACAGAAACGAGCTGAAACGTTTAACAGGGGATTTATTTATAATGGGGGGAAGAGGGGAGCACCCAAGGAGCAGAGTTATCCAACTATAAGAAGAAATGCAAATAATGTACAAGCGAAGAGCACTTAACAATTCCTACTTACAGACGGGCCCACACACAGACACAAAAAGAAAATGGACGCGATGGGTCTTCAGTCGGTAGAGCCGGTCCGGGGTACCTGCCCCGCCTCGTGCGGTCACAGCGACTCGAATCACCACGGTGGGACTCGAACCCACGACCCGAAGTCCATGACCACGACCGTCTGCAGGGCGCTCGTCGACAACCACTCACTGGCTTTGAATGCCAGGTTGGAAAATGCCTGGACTGAGAATGTCCTCTCCCACATGATCCTCGTTGCTTGGCAAAATGCCATGATCTCGCAAACTGGCCAACGCTCCTGCCACGAGCACACCATCTCTCCACTCGCTGGTCCAGACCACCACTTCTTCTCCTCAGGAGGGAGGGGCTTCTTTTCCTGGCCACTCGCCTCCTCAGTGGTCGGACCCATCGTACGATTCCCTGGCCATCCTCCATTGGACAGGCCCACGGTAGGCCAGGCAACTCCCACTTTTCTGGGCGGAGTCCCGAGCGGAGGTGTTTGTGGCTCCGCCCACCTTCTCACCTCTGGTCACGTGCGTAATGGCGATCGTGTTGGGTCGGAAATGGGGCGGGTGAGATGCCCGCTCCTTGCCGATTGGCTAAAGAGAGACGCCATGCCTATGTTAGACACCGCCCATGCGCACGCTTGCTGGCGAGCACGCGAAGAATGCCGCGAGCAGAGTGTTGTTGTGAGAGCAAAGGTGGGCATTGTTGTCGTTGATGTAAAAATCCTATCAAAATAACTCTGCAGCGCACGAACATTTAATTCCCATTAGACGAGGGACGGAACCCTAACTAGAAACACATACTTACCGATATAACTGATCTAAATGGACTCTGAATGTTGAGTGCAGTAAGCTTCCAGATTCATAACAATATAAGCAGCAAGGCTGGCTGATGAGGAGGGTCGCAGGATGTCCTAGACCTAGAGGTACACACACACACACACACACACACACACACACACACACACACACACACACACACACACACACACACACACACACACACACACACACACACACACACACACACACACACACACACACACACACACACACACACACACACACACACACACGCCACTAACCTGTCTCGCCTGTGTTCCAATCTCGGCCATGCTAGAAACTGTTTCACATGCAGGTGAGGTATCGGTGTGTGTGCTCTACCTGTTTTAAATGCTGAGTGAAACAATGAAGCAGCACGTAGCATTTTAAAACTCTTTGGTATTAATCAGCTGGGGTTCACACTGACATTCCAGACCCATTCCCAGAGGAGACGCTCTAACCATTACTCCACCGAAGCCTAAGAACATTAACTGATTAAAGATCACAGGGTGTCTTCTGCGAAGAGTAGGAAAGCTATTGCTGGTACCCTGGTCAAATTACAAATTCCTACCCTAACCTTAGTCAAATGTCAGGCCTGGCCAGCCGGTTCCTGAAAGACTCAAGCCAAACCACCCCCGGCCAACCCTGCAATAACGGAGGAATAATTGTGGCTGTTGAGAAGGAGAAAAGAAGAAGAGCTTTGCTGACGATGGTGATGGTGATGTTGATCGACTTCCAAGCAGATGGAAGATGTCCGTCGGTAAATGATAGTGTGAAAATCAGCGAAGCGACGGGGAAAATGTCTGGTTCACCATAAAAAATTCAACAAACAACCAAGCAGCTGATGACCAAGGTGCCATTAACCGGAAGGATATTACACTATTGTGTGAGAAAATTCCACTTAATTGTTCATCAGTTCACCCAAAGCATAGCTGTAAAAGAGACAGATCAACAATTACACCTGAACACCTGAAAGAAAGATTACAAATCAATAGCACACTTTCACTACTTTGTATTGCATTGCATTGTATTGTATTACGAGGGACGTTCAAAGGGTTCTCAGAACAAGACTCTCCCAATAATTCAGAAAAGCCAACAATTGTTTGTGTGTTTTGTATGTTTTTAACAGACATGCATGATTTATTTTCTGAAGTCATTTGTTCCTGCATATTGAACAATAAAAACAACCCCAGCACACCTGGAACCAGTGTTTGTATCTGACAACATTCCTAATTTTATGACCAAAGGATATTAAATAGTATTTTGAAGTCATTTGATGGGCGATGAGCATCAAATATGGGATACCACCACCACATATTCTTTACCTTCAAATCCTCGCAGTTTCCAGCGTTCTGTCCATCGAGCACTTGAACAGACTTCGAGCTTTTGCATCCCATTCCGGCCGCTCGGTTCTGGGAAAAAGAAAGGAAAAGGAACCACCAAACGACAGGAGTCGAGGAGTCTTGACTCCCCTGTGATGATCGGGTCACAAAAAATATATGTAGAAAGGTTTGTTCGAGTGTGAATTTCTTTGCAACCACGTGGGAGGAAATGACACCAGACTGGGGCGTTGAGGTTGTCAAGACCTTTCCACTCCAACATCAAGGTAAGCCGGTATCAGTTGCCAAACTGGTACACTGGGCCATTCATTTGAACCTTGCGTTGGTGCTTGATATTCCCAGACAATATCAACTCCATGAATATAACTGTTGAAACTTTGTGTCCTCACCGAAGAAAGTCCTGCCCAGAATAGACCTTCAGCTAGGCCCGGGTAGTATCTGTTCCCAGTTTATGAAATGCTGCTCTTTCTTCTCCTTTGACAGTCTCCAATCAGCAAACATCACTCCCAACCATAAGAAGGACAAGAACATCCTCTCAACTCCAAGACCATGAAGCATACATACTTCCAGTTACAAGCAGTCATGGAATCGATCAGTGGTGTCAATGAAAAGTCTTTCCTGTTTTCAAACAGCCTGATCTCTGACCATCAGTTTGGATTCTGTCCCATCATTCAACTTGGACATCATGCTGCTACTACTCTCTTCATAATGGCCAAATGCCTAAAATCTCAAACACGAGTTTAGGACAGCTGCATCACATTCTGCTGATCTGGAATTGATTTGTTTCTCGTCAGATAGATGGAACATGTCTCACTCAGAGAAAATCTCTGTCTCACCTCTGGAAGGTTCTTCAACTGAAGCCACTTATTTCCGTGGTCAGCCACTGGAAGAAGTCTCTTGACTTTCTGGATCTCACCATCAAGCACGACCTCTCCTGGGCGAACCATGGAGTAAAACTGTCTCCAAAGACGGGGCATTCACCATCGTTCCACGTCTTTATTTGGAATTTCAGAACTCACACCCTGCAACTGTCTCCAAAGACAGGGCATGCAGCAGCTTCTCCACTCTCTGCAGATCTGGATAACATCACAAACTGGTCCAACACGTGACACATGTCTTTCAATCCTGACAAATCTCACGATATCTCTCCAAAAGGACCATTTAGAACCCCCCCCCCCCATCTACTTTCTCAACAATCCTCTGGAAGAAGTCCTTTCATTCAAGTTTCTGGGTCTCACTATCTGCCATGACCTTTCCTGGGAAAGCCACATTTCCCACCTCGCCTCCAAAGCCAGTCGCCAACTGGAAATCCTGTCGTGCAATGTCCTTCCTCAGCCCACCTGAGCTCCTGACCATATACAAAGCTTTCGTCCGCAGCCTAATGGAGTACTGCTCTTCACTCTGGGTTGGTGCTCCTACCTCCCACCTTTTTCGGCTTCACGCTGTGGAAACAAAAGCATGTAGGATCATTGGCATCTCCCGTGATGGTGCTGAGTCTTTGGGCCTCTCACTCTCTCACCGCAGGCAGGTCGGTGGTCTTTGGCTTCGAGTCTCCTCTCCGGTCTCACCCCCCTCCCCCCCATAGTTCTGCAGGGTGCTCAAGGTCCGCCAACAACCCCCTTCTGGTGAAACAACCAAAATCACGAATCACTGCTCACCTTCACTTTCATTCCTCTTTTTCCCGCCTTTGAAATAAACTGCTTCACTCTCTTCAATCCCATTCTACCCTCCAGGCTTTCAAAACAGCTGTTCATCACCACCACTTATCATCCCTCATCCAAAACCATGATCTTTTCTACCCCCGTTAATCCACCCCAAGCCCACATCCTTCAAATTCCCTGCTTTCCTTCCTGAAAGTCTCTGTAATGTCCATCTTGTATACCCCCTACCCCATCCCTCTCCCTTCCACAGATCTCCTAATGTGTCTGTTCCCCACTGTTTTGTCCTTCTCACTCCCACCCCTCGTCTCATGCCCCCCTTGCTGTACGTTGTGTGTTTGCTCTCATACGAGCCTCGACAAGGTATACAAAAAAATAAAATAACAAGATACACACATTCCCTTCAGGAGCAATGGCAAGTCACCCACCCCCCCCCCCAATCTCCTCACAGGGGGAGTGGGATTTTTTTTTTGTGTCCCTGATCTGTCCCTCAATATTATCAACAAGTGTGCAAAATTTGGTGGAAATTAGCTCAGCCCTGATTTTTTTTCTATGATTTTCACACATAAAATACAAAAATTAATAAATAAATAAACAACCCCTTAATAATATCCTCCCCTTAATTTTGCTTTTCATCTTCCAGTTTCTTTTCCTTTATAATTATTGTTTTTTTGCCTCCGACATTCCACGTTGATAGTAGTCCAGGAATCTTTTTGTGTGACATTGCATTTAATCTCTGGATCATTTCCGCCAGTCATTTAATTCTTAATTAGCGGAGAGACCCGTTCAAGGATGGGTGATGGGGTTTCGTACAACGGAAGGGCCGTATAGAACAATAAAAATCCCACGCCAAATGGAATGGAATGGTGGTGGCGGCAACAACAACCACCAACACCACCACCACCATCACCTCCTGATTATTGGGCTTGAAGCACTTCATGTCATAAGGCTTGAGAAAAGTCTGCTTTCGACGAGGGGTGAAGAAATAGGAGTTTAAAGTGAATTCAGATGCCATAAGCAGAATTGTGAGATACGAAAAACACTGGAGTGGAAAGGGGGGATGGGATGGTGGGGAGAAGGGTAACTATTTATTTTTATACCTCGTCAAGGCTCGTGGAAGAACTCGGACACTGAATGGATCAGGACGCAACAGACAAAAAGAGGACACAAAACCCACATGCATGGAGAAACTTCAAGGAGGAAAAACTGGACAATTAGGAGGGATTTGGGTGGTGTTAACGAGGGCAGAAAAGATCATGGGTTTGGATTGGGGACGATCTGAGATGGGGGTGAACAGCTGTCTTGAAGACCTGGAGGGAAGAATAAGATTGAAGAGGACGTAGTTGTTGATTCTACAGGCAAGAATAAAAAAACAAACAACAAAAAGTAACAAATGAGTGGAGGTGAGCAGTGATCCTGAATTTCGGTAGTTTCACCAGAACGGAGTTGATTGAGGACCATGTGAGGCCTGCAGAAAGTTGAGGGGGTGGGGAGTGGGGGAGAAATCACGGAAAGAGCAGAGGTTGCAAGAGAAGAAAGGAGGTGGTATTGGACAGATTATGAAACTTCCGAGAGTTTGATGAATTTTGTTTTTTTGATAATATCCAGTTTCCAAGTTATGCTGACCAGTGATGCAGGAGTGCAGTAGCAGGCATAATAATTCATCCACTTCTGACGATAATGCCACACTTTAACAAACAAGTAAATATCTAAATTGGAGGTGGCCATCTCAACCTAGTGGAACGTTTCTCAACCTAGTGGAACGTTTCCAGCACACCGGCAGTACAACCATCTTTCAACCGATTTTGTCCAGTGGTTTAGGAGTGCATAAAATACAGAGCACAGATTTAAGCTGTCCAAGTAGTGTTCGATCCCATAAGGTTTTCTCCCGAAGATAATGTTATAATACTATGAATCACTGGGACTTTCACTACACTCTCCCAAAGACTGCAGCACAACACGATACACATTTATATTGTAACAGTGAACAGCCAGGTGGTTACATGGTCAAATTTACCATGCGCAAGATCTCCTTTTCGTGACGGACTGCCAAAAGACATCGTGCATCATCTGCTGGGAAAGCCAAACAGATCTTTACTTTGGTTTCTGGCACACAGTAAACTAACAAGATTCTGCTGCTGCGATAGGTTTCTCGATTAATACTTGGGTCGAGCAAACCTAAAAGAACCCTATCACATTTTATGAGCCTCTCATGGGCTTGGCACCAAAACTCCAATGGTCATGGACTTACCCATGCTGAGATTGCAATGCCAATGAACCAAATCATGCATCGCCAACACACACCGTGAGAACAGGTTTTAATAATAGGGAAGGGTTAGAAGAGCAAGAAGAGAAGAAAGAAGCACATATTACAGTATATATATATACATACAGTCACTCGAATTCCCATGTGTCCACGATACCACCTTTGGCTTAACCACAACCTTATCCAATTCATACCACAGATTGATAAGACAAGGGGGGGGGGGAAAGACAGGACAAGAAAAATATTCCCCCACACTCTTCCTTTATAATTATATTGTAGCTGTAGCTGGCTTGGGGTCAGTCGTGGCTTGGAGTTGCTCATGGGTTTGATTCCAGTCCTGGCTAAATTGCTCCTTCCACAGTCGTCCACCAGGCCAGCTGGCATGAACCTCGGCGCATTGAGAACACCTCAATCACGAAAACCCCAAATCCTCAAAGTCCAACACTGATGCAGCGAGGCTGCAACTCTCCCCTTTTATTACCAGTGCCACACCCACTCTCCCCATGATGGCCCGCTTGATGGCCCATTCATTAGCGCTGCACACAGACCGAACCATTATATGCCATGCCAACCGTTGTTGGTGGAACCACAGCAGCCTTTGCACACAGCGCCCGGCTGCAAGGGATGAGGAAAGCCATGCAGTGAAGCAAGGCACACTTGCTGGCAGGCCTGGTCCGTCAGTTCAGTGAAGACATATTGCTGATTACGGAGCGATGATCCGGGGAGGGTGGGGCAAGAATTGGGGGGGGGGAGTCAAGAGAGGAAGGGATGGGGGAGAGTGGGACATAGACACATATGGGGGAATAGGGTAGGGGAATCCCGATTGTCGCTCCTGATACACATCCTTTGACACATTCCTTGTTGTTTCCACATAGATACCATACTCCGAAACAGTTACTAATGACATAACTGTTCTATATTACTCCCTTTATCCCGAATCACATTCCCACAACAATGTGGACAATGTAAATTGACACTCCTCACCATTCCCGGAAATGTTTTTTTTAATGCATAAAACCTTACTAAGCACATCCCGAGTATAACTGCCAACTTTCAATCAATTCCCTCCAGCGGTTTAGAAGCGCAAACAAGTCAGGCACATACACATACGCACACACACTATTGTTAATTGTGCATACGGAAGTTTGGTGAACATCAGGAGACAGAGACACAGAGACACAGAGAGACAGAGAGACAGAGGATAAGGAAACCAGACAGACAGTCTGTGGAAGAAATGAAATTATGTTCATGTGTTCTCAATTTTGCTACGACTGTTTTTAACAGTATAGAATAAGGTGTTACTTTTGTACTGGAATCAAATTGACTGTCAGTAAAATCTCATTCCAGTCTTTTGATCTCCATCGTGATGTCGATGATATACAAGCAAGAGAAAATGGTATCTTACTAAATCGTATGCGCTTTATCTCATTGAAATATATTGTTACGGCCACGGTACCGAGACACCAGTTTGTTACTCAGGGGGTTTAATCCCCATTTATCCTCGGAAGAGCCGGACCTGGGGCCACCGCTCACAATTAACTTCGTGGTACGGTGGATTGCTTTAGAACCATAAACGCCAAATAGTTAACCACGAGTTCCAGTGTCCACCGTCTAATTATGCCGTTTAACGAGAGGTCACGTGGTTTCTTGAATGGGGAGTGCGCCCTCAGCAAAGCACCAATCTTATCTTGATTAGATCTTAATTAGGGTGGCCGAGCGTTTAACCGCTGGTGCGTGCCGACTATTATTGGTCAAGTCTGTGGTAATTACCTCCCAGTCTATCTCGGTTCGGACAAGGCTGGATCAATGGAAGGAAAGGACAAGCACGGACAGGTTGGAACGTCAACAAGCAATTTATTAACAAGAAAATAATAAATAAAAATAACTTTTTATTTCCGTGAGGAAAAAAATAAATAAATTTCAAATCGATCAAAATGATCGCAAGCAAATAAATAATCAGGCAATATCAATCAAAATTATAGAAAAAGAGACAGAGATCAGATGCTTATCGGGGATTGACTAAACAACTAAACACAGACAAGGGTACCCAGCAGATGATTTAGGGGGGAGAAGGAGAAGGAGAATCATCTCACTCACCAAAGAGAAGTCGTCCATCAAATAAAAACGTCTTGAAATGTGTGAGTGTGCCTTGTCTGTCGCCAGCACCCAGCATTGTCGTGCACCCACTCGCCAACGGGCTTGAACACCAGTCGACGTCACCCCCAAGAAACAGGTACGCCAAGGTCCACCGTCTGACTGGCACGGATGAAGCCAACCGTCTGACTGGAACGATGAAGCGACCGTCTGACTGGAAATGACGAAACTCTCTCGAAGCTGTCAGAACCGCAACCAGCTATCGCCAACTGACTGACAAACTGACTGGTTGTCGGCTGACCCGTGCCTCACTCGTCGTCGACTGACCCACGCGTGTGCCGCTCGCCACTCACGCCAAGAACGGACCTCTCCTTTTTTTTTTAGGCGGCCTGTCTCGGCGGCAGAGACTCGCCCCAAATTCACCCCGCCCCATTTGCGCACCGTTACCATTACAATCCGCACGGCCCGTGGTTATTCCTGCTTACGAGGCCATGTCTGTGGTGCTGGGCGAGCAAAAAGCAGCCATTTGTCAGAATTACCGAGCACAAACGTGAAACACTCATAAAACTGTCAACAACAATTATCACTTCACTGTTCAGCCCGATATGAAAAGAAGCCAGTTAGCGTCCATAGAGCTGCTGGACGGGGTGTCGAACGTCGATGGAAAAAGGCGGGTCTTGGTGTCCGTGAAAGAAATGTGTGTCAACGTCGCTGGAAAAAGGCGGGTCTCGGCATCCGTGAAAGAAATGGGGGAATCTTGCGTGCATGAATGTGTCTGTCGTCAAGAGAAAAAGCTTCCCATAAGGGAGTAGATCTATGCTTTACCTTTCTCAATGCATCACATTTAGAATCCCACCAGACATGAGGATGGGTCAATCCTGGACATGCATTTAGGGAACGAACTATCTGAGGACCTGGATGTTAGTATGCATTCGTCAGATCCGATTCTGAAATCCGTAACAATATATTGTTGCGGAAATGGCCCTTAAAGTGTTATTAAATATAGGATTAGCCCAGATCCCCCATTAAATGCATGTTTAGCCAGGTTGTTCGGTAATTGGACGTGACGTGTGTCGGGAGGTGTAGGAGGCTGTTCATTGTTCGTACGGTGGTGGTGTTCTGAGAGGTTCTTCTCCTTCCTTCCCCTCTCCGAACGAGTCCCCGCCCAGTGCTCGGATAGGGAGTGGCATAGAGAAGCGAGCGCCGGGAAGGGAAGGTGGAACTGAGAGCACAGCGGTGGGGCGATCGGCTGTACAAGGGATGGATGTGTCTGTTTGCGATCGGCTTTCGTGAAGAGCGAGCCGAAAGAAAGGCAAGGAAGGGACTGCAAGAGGTCTGTCTGCCATCGGCTGGGAGAAACTGCTAGCGTCGGTCGGCGATCTGCTGAGTAACTCGCGGTGTGTGTGGTCGGTGATCTGTAAGAGAGGAATGGCCTGAAGCTGAGGGTCGAGTCAGCGATCTGCCGAGGGAGTAACTGAGCCTGAGTGTCAAGTGAGGATTCTGCTGTATAGAAACGACTATTGGGAGGCTGCAATCTGCTTCGGGAGGAACTGGCTCCTGTGTGCGTCGGCGATAGACTTTAGGAGGTCATCGACAGGTTCAACCTTCGTCTAACCATGGAGCCTCTTTCCTTACTCACCTCACGGCTCGATGACGTCTTTTAATCCCGTCGATCCGCCTGCGGAGCCCAACACCCTGATTTGGCCTGATCTGGTAAGCAGGCCAGGCCTGGATCCGTATGCTGGACCTTGTAAAAGGCCAGCTGGAGCACACCGTGGACCTTCCGCTCTTTTGCCGTCGACCTTACGGGGGCTGAACACGCTGAGGCTGTGTGCGTGGGCGGTGCGACAAGAGGACGACGACGCCACCATTTTGCCACGCTGCATGCTCGAGCTGGGTGCTCGAATCCGTTGACATCAGCTTGTCACAAGCCGCATTTGTGCCTTTGACACTTTTCCTCTCATCCATGAAGCATCACCAAATACTCTGTGTCTTGTCTGCAATGTTGTCTCAGGTTTATCTCGCGAGGGTTCCCTTCGAAACCCGTAATCTGCAGCTCCCTAGTTAAGAACGGGTTATAGATTAATATTATAACAATGTCGTGAATGCTTTGCTTGTGTTGTGTTCCCCGATGTGTCCCCAATAAATCTGACTGAGTTATACGAGATTTGCCGCCTTGAATTTATTCGTGCCGGGCCAAGGAATGATCAGCTCGATTTGGAAATAAAACCCAAACGGGCTACAGACTGGCAGACTCCGCTCGGTCTCTGACAAATCCAGTCTGAAGCCAGGGTCTATTCCCCCAGCTGGCAAGGCGCAGGTGTATTTTGGTATCGTGATCTGAGGCAGGTAACCCGAGACCTGTGCCAAGCCAGCCGGCGTTATAACCCCCGGAGACAGCGGTGCTGTTAAGTGACACCGAATCTTCAACATTTGGCTGTCAAGTCGGGTGTGAATCCCGACACCGCTGAATCTTTAACAATATACATATATATATACATATATATATACATATATATACATATATATATATA
>NC_140974.1:13249063-13294063 GCF_056783735.1 Eptatretus burgeri
CAAGAAAATGACCAATCACCAAGACATCAAGAATGAAGTGAAAGGATCCTGGAAGCTGAAGAATAGTAAAGTTGTACCAATGAGAGTTGGAGCTACAGGAATGATGACAAAGAACCTGACAGAGACGTTAAAAACCATCTCTGGGAATATTATTACGAACTAACTACAGTTGGAAGCTGTCCAGGTCTCAGCAACGATCCTGAAGAGAGCCCTCAGCACAAAACTTTGAGAACAGAAAACTTCACAGCTTGGTCCATGAATTGTGACCCCTTACCAAAATGAAGGTGAATATTTTGAGCCTGCCCTGGGAGGACTCCATTTCACATTCTGATACCCTACATGTTTACACACACATACACACACCACACACCACACATGTGGACATGTTGGGTGTGTGACAAGGACTAATTGATAATAATTGATTCGATTTAAGTGAAAATCCGAATCTGAATCCAGATCCGAGAATTTAAGGTGATTCTTCACCATTGAGAAATAGGTCCAAAAACGATATATTGCACTATATCTCAAAAGGTTTCAGATGGATTCATACAAAACTTGATGGACAGGTTGGGAATGCCACCAGGAAGAATTGATTAAATTTGTGAATATCTGAATTCAGATCTTTATTCGAGAATCATTTAAATTTTCAACAGATTCTTCACCATTGAAAGATGGGCCGAAAAACGATATTGCATGATTTCTCAAACAGTGGTGGACAGATTCAGATGAAATTTTGTGCACAGGTTAGGTGGATGAAAAGGACCAATTGATTCAAATTTGGTGAAGATCTGAATCTGGATTCGGATTCGAGAATTTTTAAGTCATTCTTTCACCATTGAGAGACAGGGCCAAAAACATGATATGTGCAGCATGATCGCACCCGACTTGACAGCCAAATTTTGAAGATTCGGCGTAACTTAATAGCACCGCTGTCTCCGGGGGTTATAACGCTGGCTGGCTCAGCACAGGTCTCGGGTTACCCGCCTCAGATCACGATACCAACATTATGTGCAGCATGATATCTCAAAAAGTTGTGGAAGAGTTATGACAAAACTAAGTGGATGAATTGGTTAAGAATTGGAATTGGTGGCTAAGGTGACGAGAACAAATCTATTCGATTTTGGTTTAGGTCTGGATTCAGATCCGACCCATCAGGTAAGGTCAGGTATGGGAGCATGCGCCAGAGCAGCGCGTCGCTGCGTCCACTTTCCGCCGGTACTCCAGCGGCCTCCGTCTGGCAATCCCCCAGGCAGATGCCTGGCCCATCTCCATCTCCTTGAGATGCCGATCAAACTGCTGCAACCACGAGGCACGTGGTCGGCCCATTGGCCTCCTCCACTCACGAGACTCCCTCGCTGAGAGAATCTGGTAAGCAGGATCAGCGTCAGGAAAGCGAGCCACATGTCCGTACAGCCGCAGCTGACGCTCACGGACGATGCAGGTAACAAATCACATTTGAGTCTCTCTCAGCAACCGCTCGTTGGACACAAAGTTCGACCAGCGCGAGCCAAGGATTCTCTGAAGAGACCTGGTACCAAAGGAATTAAGTCTCCGTCTCAGATCCTTGGTCAGAGTCCAAGTCTCACATCCATAGAGCAAGACTGGAAGCACCAAGAACCTGAACTCAGACTTTCGTCCTCCGCACAGGTACCGGCAGCGCCATACCCCATGATCCAGTGAATCCATGACTCCCCAGGCCTGACCAGACGTCTATTGACCTCTGACTCACAGCCGGCAGAGACATGAATATCACTGCCAAGGTAAGTGAATCTATCCACGACCTCAACATCCTCACCACAAACAGGCACAGACAGGACAGCGGCATCCAAGATGTCATTGAAAGCCTGGATCTTAGTTTTGACCCAGGAAACCAGTAATCCCAGTGGCTCCGACTCCTCATTCAGCACCTCGCGGGCTCCCAAAAGGATATCTAAAGTCTCCGCAAAGATGACTGCATCAGCTGCGAAATCAAGGTCAGAGATCTTGACATTCCCAAACGATGCACCGCAGCTTTATCTCTCCAACATCCTCCCGAGAATCCAGTCCATACAAGTGCTGAAGAGTGTGGGGGCCAGTACACACCCCTGACGAACTCCAGTAACAACTGGAAATAAGTCAGAGATGGTACCACCACATCTCACAGCATTCTCAGTACCAGAGTAGAGTTCAGACATCAGATCGATTTTGGTGGCACCCAACGAAGACCAAGAATCCTCCAGATGGCATCCCGATTCACTGATTCAAACACTTTTTCAGAGATCAACAGCCCCTGCCGAAACTCTCGTCTGCGTTCAGTGAGAACCTGAAGAGCAAGGATACAGTCAATCGATGACCTCTTGGGTGTAAAGCCTGACTGCTCTGGATGCTGGTGCTCAAGCAGATGGTGGTGAACCCTCTCAAGAATTATCCGAGCAAAGACCTTGCCCGGTCGTGAGAGCAGAGTCACCCCTCGGTAGTTGTTGCAGTCTTGGCGATCACCCTTCCCTTTCCAGAGAGGGACAACAAGGCTCTCTTCCAGTCAGTTGGGATGATGCCTGTGTTCCAGGCAGAGCACAGAACTGCGTGTAACGTCACGAGTGCAGCATTTGCACCAGCCTTGAGAAGTTCAGCATGAATGCCCACAGATCCCTGGAGCTTTACCCCATTTTAACCGGTTCACCGCAGCCTGTGTTTCCACAAGCGAAGGTGGACCACAGTTGATTGGAGGGTCAGCAACAGGGATTGTAATACCCTGACATCCAACTCGACAGCTGGGGGATCAGCTTCGTACAACCGCTCAAAGTAACCAGCCCAGCGGGCCTTCACTTCAGACTCCTCTGTCAAGAGCATAGCACCCTCTGCTCGAACTGCAGTACAATCAAAATATGGGCTTGGATGAACGCAATGCGCAAATTCCCCTGCAAGCAGGACGAGAATCACGACCACAGGTGATGCTCTAACCCCTCACAGATTCCTCGCACATAGGCCTCCTTCTCCACCCTTAGCGCACGTACAGTTTTACTCCTCAGCTCCCTGAACAGCTCAGCTCTGCCATTCAGCCTGGCCCTGCAACTCTGGTCAAAGGTATCCAGTGTCCCTTGAGAGACAAAATTCTTCTTTGCCCTACGGTGAGTTCCAATACATCCACCGACATACATAAAGGACGGTGGTCTTGAAGGCACTCTACAACTTCAGGACCTCCCAAAGCACCCAGACTCCTCAAATCTCCACTCAGCTTGTTCGCAAACTCCTCAGCTGCCCTCTCATCCTTGAGCTTGCCAACATCCAGCCTCGGATGGGATGGTACCATTCTCCTGGATTTAAGATGCAACTTCAGAGTTTCGACAACAAGCCGGTCAGTATTGAGGAACTGAGCACTCTGGTCGACCCTGCAGTTCTGGATCGTCCTCCAGCGACCATCAATGAGGACATGGTCAATCTCCTTCACCACACCGCCAGCGTTGGAATACCAAGTCCAGCGATGAGCTTGTGGGTGCTGAAACCATGAACCGGCCACCTTAAGTCCATGACTTCTCTTGCAAAGTCAAGGAACTTCGTGCTATTCTGGCTCATAGTTTCTGACCCATGGGGACCAACACACGTCTCATAACCATCCCTTTCAGTTCCAGTCGATGCATTGAAATCCCCCAAGACTAGAGGTGTATCTCGTCTGGGGAACTGATCAACCACAGACTCGAGCGTGGCGTAGAATGCATCCTTCACAGTGTGATCATTCGCCTCAGTCAGAGCATAAACAGAGACCAGGGAAATGACACCTAAGAAGTGACGAATCCTTCGTCTCATAATACGCTCGATGACCGGTGTTACCTTAATTATCATTTGATTCAGCTTATTGGACACAGCTGCAGCAACTCCTTGGGAATGGTAACCATCAGAGCGACCAGACCAATAGTAGGTGTAACCACCCACCATTATCTCGCCGCAATCCGGTCTCCGAAACTCAGAGAGTGCTGCAATACCGATGTCCAAACGCTTGAGCTCAGATGATAACAGAGACAGGTGATCATCCTCTCTTAGGGATAGGACATTCCAGGCACCCACCTGAAGGGACCGCCTCAGGTTAACCCAAGGAGACCACCGTCTGGTGGACGACACCTCAGCACCACTCCACCACACTCTCTCGCAATCTGACCCGGGAATGTTACCCCGTGGTTTCCCTCCGATCATCAAAGATTGGGGGTCCCGAAGGCTTTGCCCCAATCCCGTCACCCAGTGAGCTGTCCTGCCAAGGGAAGCTGCAAAGGAGGTACCTCCCGCGGAGTGGGTTTTCAGATTTCTTTGCGTTTTTGTGTTTTGTGGAATGAAGGGTATTACGGTGGCTGGAGTGCAAATGCTGCCACCAACCTCCTAATAAGAAGCAACCCAACTGCAGGAGGATGTCCACAGACACAGTTGGGCACTAGATATGGATGGCCGTTGGCTCACAAGGAGCTCCTAAGCCCTTTGACATGTTTTGTTTTTAATCCTGCTGGGTGTCCATATCCAAACACCCTCCTCACCACAAAACCTGGTGGGGGAGACTGTATCGTCGCCGACAACCCGACCCTGCAACAGGTTAGTTCAGGTTTACATGATACCTGTCGCAAGTCATAGATCTAATCTGGCCTGACCTGACTGAAAAAATATATAAAATTTAAACTGTTCAACCTGGCGGAGGTATGTGCCCTACCAAGTGTCA
This sequence comes from Eptatretus burgeri, assembly GCF_056783735.1. Taxonomy (NCBI): domain Eukaryota; kingdom Metazoa; phylum Chordata; class Myxini; order Myxiniformes; family Myxinidae; genus Eptatretus; species Eptatretus burgeri. Next base: position 13,253,742 of record NC_140974.1, read on the forward strand.
TTCCGTTTCGCCAAGTTGTCACTGAGTGATTTTTCATTTGTTTGTTTGTCTGTTTGTCCGCACAGAACTATGTTTTTCTCTGCAACAGCTTGTCGGATTGAGACAAAATTTTCACCATCGGAGCGACTACTCATGTAGAATGTTCTATTGATAATTATGATGTCATGTCACATGGTGTGGCAACCATGTTGGAAAAGCAGAAAAACTTTGGACCTTTGTATCGCTGAAATTGTGCCAAGGAAAAAATTGAAACTTGGCACATGGCAAGTACTCCTCATGGGAAATAAGTGTGATTTTTTTAAATGACATCATAGGTGCCTTCGTTATGACGTCATAATTGCATATTATATATATATATATATATATATATATATATATATATATATATAAACATATATAAACGTTACATCTGATCAGTATGAAAATTTGAGGGTTATCTCAGGATAAAATGGTCCACAGAAAAAAAACGAAATTGATGACATCATCAGTCACGTGACTTGGCAACCATATTGTATTTAAAAAAAAAAAAAACCTTCAAAATCTTCTATTCTGAAGTGGCTGGACAGATCGAGGTGAAACTTTCCACCTATGACCGCCTATCCATGAGGAACAAAAGGGACACACATATGATATGATATAGATCACATGGTTTGGCAGCCATATTTGATTTACCCTAAAAACCTATAAAAATCTTCTTCTCCAGAACGGCTGGACAGATTGAAGGGAAACAACAAAAATGTTCCCAAAGCCATGTGTATACAAGTTTAAGGAATAATTGATAGGTCACATGGTTTGGCAGCCATCATGGATTAAAGGAAAATATAAAATAATGTTTTCTCTGGAACTGCTTAATCAATCAACGTGAAAACTTCACAATTTTGATCTCGTAGTAATGGAGAATACATATATTAAATTTCAAATGGATCGGACGCATGGTCTGGCAGCCAGAATTATTTAAATTTTTGATCTGGATTCTTGTTTATTTATTTATTTTAAATAAGGCTCACTTGGCTGTGCCTGGATGGGTTTGAGGGTAGAGGAGTCGCAGCTGATATGCGAATCCGATCCAGGTTCCTCCTGATGACTTAATCTTTTATTTTTGCTTGTTTGGGTTCCTTCTGTTTAATCCAATGCAGGACTGTATGTATTTGGTCTTCCATTTGATTTGAATTGAATTAATTTTAATCCCATTCGAAATTCAATTGCATAATAATAATAAACATCATGGGTCAGGGTCAGGTCGCCGATCAAAGCGGGGTTGAATCAAAGTGGGTCATCTTGGTACCCGGTCATCACTGCCAGCATTTATAAAGTGGCAGTTCTAATTATGTCCCTTGTTAATTACATAACACACCAGTACACATAAAATACACCACACAAAACAAGTCCTGGTGAGGATCTGCAATCTCTGATTGCTCTTTTCTTGTTAAATAATTACAATTGTTAGGATCTACCTAAAAGGTTATAATTGCAGAATATTTAGAGTTTTTGGAACAACAAAAATCATGCGACTCAAATAGAAAGCCACTGCTAGAAAGAAGCACCGAGTAATACCTTTGACCAATCGTAGCTGGAGGAGTATGCAAATATGTTGCCATTGTGGTTGAAACTACAAGCAGTAATAGGCTGGTCCAAAACGTCAGACGTCTTTAGCTTGGTCCGAGCATCCTTGTCCCAGAAGCTGAACCGTCCGTCCGAGCCAACCGTTGCCAAAGTTCCATGTACCGGGTGGAACGCGATCTGATTCACCTGAAAACAAAAGGAAAAAAACATGTGCTCAAGCATCGCATCAGATTGCTTCATGGATGAACTACCAAGAAAAGATCAATCATTTGGAATGCGGTCGAATGAGAGCCCTGCCTCACAATGAAGAATCTGAAGTGAAATCAAGGAGAACAATAAAGAGAACGTCCACATTTTAGATAACACAATACAAGGCCAAGACATGCCTGTCAACACATCTTACTGCATAGATGTCCTGTGGCCCTGTCTGCCCATTTGATCGGTGACACTTGAACGTGAAGTTATCTTTTGTGCTGTGACAAAGAATGGGAAAGGATTAGACCAAGAGTACACGTACACGGTAAGTATTTTTTAAGAGGAATTTATAAGTGAAATGTAGGACCTTGTTCGATATTTCCATTTTTTTTTTTAGGTATTTCTGTTCGTTCAATGTACGTGCATTATATATCAGGCAGAGTTAGTGGGATTGCATTTAAACTCTATAGATTTCGAATAGTTGCCATTTTGTGGGGAAATGGCCCACAAATGACCTCGGGGATAAATTCGGGTTTATTAAACAAACCACGATGACAAGATGAGACGATGATAATGGAATAAATATTTGTCACTTCAGATGGACAAGCAGGAATAAACAAACACAATGGTACAGGAACACCAAATCTCCTTAAAGGCCCAACAATCAATTTGCTCCTCAGAAAAATCGTACCACTTCAAAAGTGTTTTTTCAACTGGTCGTAATCAACAGCGTGGAATTAATATCAAGCATTTTGTTTTTCGTTTCAGCCTATAATCCTATTCTTTCAATCTCTCTCTGTTCAACCATAACTGTAGCAGTTCTTCGCCCTCTAAGCCAAGATTGCTTCCAATCTTCAACTTCTTCATCCTCAACTCAGCACACACTTCAACGAACAGATACTCATTCCTAAGAGCACACTCCTGTTACATTCCCTCTCCAAAGCGGTCATCACTCGTAGCTGCCTTCGATATGAAGTTTCGAAAACACCATAGTACAGTCACCAGATGCAGGCAGCAGCACCCAGCTCGCCCCTTCTCCGCTCACTGTAACTGACTGATGGCCCAATTTCATATGACCTAACAGCAAACTCCGTGAGAATACTTCTCTATCCTTTTTCTCCGTACACATGGGGTCACCTCTTGCTTGAAGACAAACATCGATGAAGGCTTTTGCAGTCTGAAGACATGCGCAGCAAACTGTTGTGCCACTGAGGAGGAATAAAAACAACCTTGTGCAGTCCACGCCACCAAAGGCACTTTTACCTGATTTATGCAAGTTTGTGCCGCAATAGACATTGCCGGTGGGAAGATCAATCTCAGATAAACCACCAAATGTCACAAAACCAAGGCTCGTTAATCAATTGATGTCCAACCAATCATTGGGCAAAGCCCAAACTGGAGTTTATCGAAAAGATAAACACAAAGTGATCCTCAAACATCACCACAGCACTGCACAAATCCAATTAGGACTCACTTCTACCCTTAGCTCTGCTTTGCCAATTATATACACGGTTCATAAGCGTTGTCAAAAGTGCCAGGATGAATAAATTGCTTGCAAATTCGATTTCCACATGGGGCCAGAAACTGCTTGTTACCATTAAATTGCTCCAGATGCGGTAGTATGCAGAAATTCCGCAAACACTCATGATCTTTCCACAAGCTGCAAAAATCCAACTTCAACATATTGTACAGGATGGCCTGAAAGTCGCTTCACCCCTGCTAAATTATCGCACCTACCTCCCTTCCCCTCAGCGTTACGCGGAAACACTGACTCACTGACGCAGGAGGAAGTTAGATGGCATAGCGGACACAAGTTGTTACAGTGTCCAAGAAAAGTTGGTTGCTTGTGTTTGGGTGCATGAAAGGGTACGCACAGGTCAAACAATTACACCAGTGCAGACAGTTTTCACAGATCACCAACATCACCAATTCCTCGAACGTGGCAAACACATAGTCAATATCTAACAACTCCAGACAACTCTTTGTGGGACTTCAACAAGGAGGAAGTGTCGACAAACCGGCATAGGACAATTGAAGAATTGCGCGCTGCAATCGTAGATCCTTTCATACAGGTGACTCAACAAATGCTACAGCAGGTGTCGAAGAAGACTCAGTGGTGCAAGGAGAATGATGGAGCTCATACAGATACAATGACTGATTAATTGTTACAAGTATTGCACAACAAAACCTGTATATTAAAAGAGTTCAAGAATGAATCCTTTACTGGGGAGAGGTAAAGTGACCTTCAGGCCACCCTGTACATTTACAATTCGGTCTAGCATGAATAAAAATTACAGTGATATGTAATACACAATTCATTACCTCCACCACCAAAGGTGGATGGAGATTATGTATTCACACCTGTGCCTGTGAGCAGGTTATCTCAAAAGGTTATGGACAGATTCGGGTGAAACTTGGTGGACAGGTTGGGTGTGTCACAAGGTAAACTGGATTCGATTTTAGTGAAAATCTGGATCCGGATCCGAGAATTTAAAAAATATATATAAAAAAAAAATTCACCGATTCTTGACCATTGTGAGATGGGGCCAAAACGAAATGTAGCGTGAAGTGAATCTTTCAAAACGTTGTGGATGGATTATGACAAACCTATGTGGATGAGTTGGGTCGGTGACAAGAACAAGTCCAATAGATTTTGATTCAGGTTTGGATCCAGATCTGAGCCATCAGTGGAATACAAACCGTAAACTGTTCAGCCTGGCGGAAGCTCCACCGAGTGCCATTATAGAACTTCCATATTGAATCGTGATGATTTCCTTTGATAATATCGTTTTAATGACATCGTCGACAAAATTGTTGTTATGGGATATACTGTAACTGAGCATGCAAGATTATTATTGTTTTGTCATCGAAATTGCTTACCATTTTCAAAGGGAGTTAAGAAATCAAGAGTAGAGATATGTGCACGAGGTTGATATTTTTTCTAAAAACGGCATGCAAATTATATCAACTCATCATGGGTCGAAAGCAGTCATCCTGGTTTGACAATTGCACTGCTGCATGGCAGGGCAGAGAAGTTATGGCCTTGGAAACACACGCAGCCTGTCTGATTGGCAATTGAGGAGGTGAGGGACGCAGCTTACAAAACACACAAACCAGACATGGAGAAAAGAAGATGTTGGCAGATATAATAAAAAGGCAGTGAAGTCACTTCATTGAGATCACATGAATTCCTACTCAGGTAGGTTCTCCCTTAGAACTGAGCACCTTCTTGAAAGCTCAGCATTCAGAGCTCCAGCCTCAGCTGTTGGCACAATCCTTTGTTGGGCTGTTCTGCAAGACTTCTGAGCTCATGTTGGGTCATTTATTGTGCTGGGGATTTACCAAAGAAGGCAGGAGTGGTTATCTATGGTGAGGCTGACATCAATCTGAGGTGGTACCACTTTGCAAGAAGACACGGAACAAAGAACCGCTTCTTAGCATCACTGCGCTACACAGAACCTGAGGTCTACTTCTGCTTTGTCCACCGCTTCACATTTGCTTTCGCTACAAGTTAGTGAAATATACTTCGATATATTTGCTTGGTTAAAGATAGCAGAAAGACAATCGGGGTAATTTGGCTTAAGTATGAAAATTGTAAATATAGTTTGTTTTCTATAAACAACATTGTGGAAAGAGTCCTGCTTCCTGAGTTTTTGGTTAAATGGGCCATTTACTCCAACCGGCTCCATGACTTGGTGTGGTCATCCGATAGTGACACATAGGTGATCGTGACTTACAGACAAGCAAGGTGAAGTGGGGTCGTGGAGAAGTGGAAGGAGGAAGCATTGGGAACGAGCAAAATTTTACGAGGAAATAAATGAAAAGGGGAAGAGGTCACTCACGGATTGGCAGGCTGAATATACTGAATTGCCACTCTTCCCTCAATGCTGCCCAAGGCAAAGCCTGTGGGTTTGCTCTGCTTGTCTAAAAAAATGGTGACACAGCGGTGCTGCAGATCGCAAACACAGTGAGAGAAGTCAACCTCATGGAATGTGAGAACGGTCATGTTTATAAAACAGGGGCAGGGAAGAAAGTCTCACACCTGGTGCTTGAGAGGAGAATCAATGCGTTTATACTCTGAGGGTTGGTTTTCTAACTGGTAAATAACCAGGCCTCGTTCCGCCGTCGCTACAACTGCCATCGGATACACCTGCAAGTATAAATAGTTTTATGCGAACCTTCAATTAAAAGTCACGAATCTAAATCTTTTGTAAATTTAATGTAATACATGTATAAAATATGAATGGTGACCAAAAAAAACATGAAAGGCACCCCTTCATTGTATCAAAATGAACTGCCACAGAGAAGTCACATGTTTACAGCTTCAGTGGCGATTGGTTATTATACAGGCAAATCAGAAAGCTATACCAATATCTCGGCCTCTTATACCTCACACTAATCTCGGACTACAACAATGTAGCACGACAAATGCATAAAACGACAAACGAAAGGTTTGGGCTGTTTAAGGATATTCCATGTGAAAAATTGCAAAAGGACTGCATGGAAATCGATTTGCAGTTGGGAGGATTCATAATCGAGAATGAAAAAAATCAAATTTTACAACCACACAAACTGACACACCCTCCACACGTTAAGGTGTAGAATGAAGTAGCCTTGTGGATGAAGGCAGGTATAGATCTGTGTTGATGAACAGGTAGTACAGTGGATGAAATCAACAAGATGTCAATTGAGGTATGCCAGCTGCTGTGGGAAGCAAGGAGATCCTGACGTTTCAGACCTTAATCCATTTGCTCCAACAAAGGGTTAACGTCAAAAATGTCAGCTGCTCCCTGCTTCCTACGGTGGTTGATATACCTGTCATGTTGATTTCATCTACATGTGAAGGCGACCCTGGTGCATCCAACATCGTTTTTATCTACTGTGGGCAAGGGATCCCGAGTCCCACTCCCCTCCATCATGGCATTCCTCCACCCCTCCCCCCAGCAGAGACAATGGAGCCCCAGACATTAAATTTTATAGTCGTGAACACACACACACATTACATCACAATTGAAGCTGTGTAACTTTTATTACAATCCAAAGGTATAAATGTAATCAAAGTTTTATTTTTTCGCACCCCCCCCCCCCAAAAAAACACCTTGTGGAAATCCCTCAAAGGTATAGGGTATGAGTCCTAGGAACCAAATGTATTGTTGCGAATTCGCGCCCACCGGCGTGCGGACGGCCACGTGACTCGAATCGCGGCACGTCGCCCACGGACAATTCAGTCATGACCCTCTCGGACCAACGCCAGGAGCTAGTCACGGGTGGGGGTTTAACCTCACCACGATCGTGCCAATTGCCCACCCGCGCAGGATAGGGTTGCGCGCCAAATTCGATCCACCTAAGTACCTACGCGAATGGTCGACCGGGCAATCGCACCACGCCACAGGCCGACTCCAGACACGAACCGCTTAAGCGGTCCGTTCCGTGCTACAGTGATAACCGAGCGGTGTTATCGTCGGCCTCGACGGTTCCGATTAATTATCGGGCGTATTAAGCCCACTACGAACCCTTTACATGAAGCAGGATGGAGGGTCAATTAAAAGGAAGGAGACGAAGCGAAACGGGAAAACAGTTCAACACAATGCACATTTATTCCGCTGCACATGGAAAGCACACATATACAGCCATACACAATCAAAAATGCACATATAGCAATGAAAACAAAAGAAACAATGCAGAGCTCCAACCGAATATGACCGACACACGGCAACACTTAAACAGTTCTACTTTACAAGACACGGCGCCACCACACATCCATACAAAAACCCCGAAAAGAAAATGGTGACTTCCCTTTGGGGCCGTCGAGTCCCTCTCCCACGTTCGTCGGCGTGGTCGCGCCTGGCCGCGACTCCGTGCCCTGGCGTGGTAGGCGAGTCCTCTCCGGCGTGCCTCGCACCGGCACGTGTTGGCCACTCGACGCCACGGACGGGTTTTCCGGCGCTATTCCAGCGCGGATAGAAGGGGGGGGGGAAACGTAGTTACTCGAGGTCGCGGTGTGTGGAATGGCAGACGCTCCGTCCCACCAGCGGGGTCTCGGGACTGCCCCACAGAAGACCAGGCCAGCAGCCACCACAAAGAGAAGAACGAGCCGGAAGAGCGAACAGGACAAAGAGAGCAAGAACACCACCAAAAGCGCTCCGCCCGTGTCCGACTTTAATAGCCCGGGGCTCCGCCCTTCATTCCACCCCCGTTTTCGGCGCTGCCTCCCCTCGAGCTTCTTGGAGAAGCTTCTCGAAGGGGGCATGTCTTCACGCTTTCCCTCCACCCCGCTCCGTCCGGGGGCCAAGGGAGTCAGTTTTTGGCTTGGAGCCAGAGCATTATTCCCCCAAAAAGAGGCCCCCACCTCTTCTCACCTTTGACCTGCATCGCTCTTCCGCCACTCCAAAGCACGGGGAAGTCAGACGGGAAAAACAGGTGGGAAAAATCCACACGCCATCGTTGTGCCTTCTTCTTTCCCTCCTTGCGTTCGACGGTTTCCAACGCGGAAACCGTCATAGTGTGGACCGTGGAGTATGGCGTTCGTCAGCGGGGGTAGTGGCGAAGATGGTGGTGGTTGTTGTGAGGGTAATTGTAGCGCGGTTGGCGTTGTGGCGTTGTTGGTGCCGGTTGTTGTTTGCGTGGAGGTTTGCGTTCGTCAGCGGGGGTAGTGGCGAAGATGGTGGTGGTTGTTGTGAGGGTAATTGTAGCGTGGTTGGCGTTGTGGCGTAGTTGGTGGCAGTTGTTGTTTGCAGGGAGGTTTGTCGTTTAAAATTACAATAGAAAAACGGCTATCTCAAAGGATCGCAGCCCGAATGAATCACATTTATTCCCTCGAAACAATGGGTTTGGGGCTAACTACACATGTACTTACAGAGATATCTCACCTACGGGACCTGAATGGTGGTTTGCGAATTTCCACAGCCGTAACACTATAATAGGCAATTGTTGAGAGTGGAAACATGCAGACTCCCCTTTATTCAAGAAATCTAAAGTGCAGCAAGTCAAGTCTGAATGTTATGCATGACTCACCACGTCGGCACAGTAACACCTCTCGGGTAGCTGCAGTACCAGCATGGGGTTCGGTGTCCGTGCATCCCAAAACTGAGGTGAAATTAAATACATGTCAAAAAAAAAGAAAAATTCAATATTCACCAGCAAAGTCTGGAACATCAAGTATCCACAATATCCATACATGGTAAAAGTCTGAAAAGGGTAGGTCATTGTGGGCTGGTATCCTGGACAAATTCCATACTCCTGCCCCGACTATCGCTAGGAAGAAGAATGGCAAACAACTCAGTGCATTCTCTGCTTCGTGACCGCTCGAGCAGCACAGACACTCTGGAAAGAGCATGGCCATAAACGGAAAGGACATGACAAATGTTACTCTTACAATACCTCGGGAAAATTAAATAATTCCACAACGTACAGTCAGATTTGAATATCATACGTGTTAAAACTACAATTACTTGTTATAAAAAAAAAATATGCTCTCCGCTTAATTCCACATCAATAACTCGATCACCATCGCAAGAAGAAGTTCAAGGTGTCTACAAAACGAATTGTCACCATTTAACACATGGACGTGAAGACAGGTATTGGTCAAACACACCTTTAATGCCTTGTCCCACCCACCAGTCATCACGCAGCTGTAGTTTGGAGCTTTTATCCAGTGGATGGTTTTAATGGGGGCATCGTGCTACAATGGGGATAAAAAGAGTAAAATCAGGCACTTGCGTAAATATTAAGCAAACTCCATAACTAAAGAATCCACCGTAATGATAGTGCAACCTCGATGGACTCCTCCCCCTTGTATTTCTTCCAGGACTGTGTCATAACAAACTATAATTACTTCAAACAATGCAGTTTGCAAAATCAACAGAATGGAAGGTTATGTTCAAAGCAATATTTAAAAGCTGAAACCCTGAAATACTCAAAGTTTTCATCACACGACCCATAAAGCGAGCCTGCAACTTCAGTAGAGATATTGAAAGGGTGATAAAAGGTAACCAAACTGCAAGTACAGTTGACCCTCACAAATTCCAACAATGAAGGCATCACAAGTACCCACGTTTCCCACCTCAATCATGGTTGAAAGATGGCAATAAGAAACAGTTCCACCAGGAATGACCCAAAATCAAAATTTGACTTGAAGAACAAACAAACAAGAAGAAAAAAAATTTTCTGTTATGACCACTGTGATCCCAGGTCCCCCCCCCCCCACCAGATACTGGGATATGAACCGGGGGTCGAATCCAAAAACATCATAACATATTCCATGCGTACCCCCCCCCCAATGTTGATTGCAAAGTTTCATTAAAAAAAAAAAAGTTTTAAATTTGACGGAATTGCATCGGTTTATATTTTACCGTTTGACCCCACCCCAGAGCCCCAGCAGGCAGGGCCAAAAGTGATACTGCTCTTACACATTCTTGCATTGTGGTAAAATCACTGAGTTTGGTGAATTTCTGCACAACTGTTTAGGAGGAGATAGTGTGACAGCAGACGGACTGAGCCAACTACAATATCCCCCCCCCCCACTTCTTTTAAAAAGTGTGTGTAAAATAATTTGGCAAGTGGTTGTGTGGCAAATACAAGTTGTATGCACTGCTAAACTGCTGGATGGAACGAGTTGAAATTTTGTGGTTGTACTTGGGGTGAGCCTGGGAAGGATTCAGGTTTTTTTTGTCGTTGAGGTTTGGGAATGAGGGAAGACACAAATTTGTAGCGTATAGTGTCACCCGGTGGTGGGAAGAGGGGATATTACAAGTAAGCTGTGGAGGAGACTTGCAATATACACATGCCATCGTGAAAGTGCTTTCCTAACCCCTGCCAGAGGGAGGAGGTATTACTCTCCCACAAGTTAGCACGCGTTTCTAGTATTGTACAATCTGGCAGTGTGCCAAGTGTAATGTGAATCCACTCGCTTATGCTAATTTATTGTACCTTTGCCTCTCCTCGGAGCTTATATGAACTCTCAAAATCAATAGACAAACAACCACAAAATGGGAACAAAATAAGATTAAAATGTGTTTACCTGCAGAAATAATTAAAAAAAAAATTCCAACGGATTTAACGGAGATCAATATGTGATTGAGAATGCCAAAGACGTGATGGAAAGACAATTCCAAAGCTAAACCAACAGCAGAGTCCTGTACAAAACTTGCTTCCTGTCCATCGACTCAAGAGTTGTCATATTTAAACGCATACCATGATTACCTCTGCCACCGAAGGTGGACGGAGATGATGTTTTCACCCATCTGTTTGTGAACAGGATATCTCAAAAAGTTGTGGATGGATTTGGATGACATTTGGTGGACAAGTTGGGGTGTGACAAGGACTGGATACTAGAATTTTTAAGTGATTCTTCACCAGTGATCAGGCAAAAATGTACATATATACATATATATATATATATATATATATATATATATATATATATATATATATATATATATATATATATATATATATATATATATATATATATATATATATATATATATAATTCGATATCTCAGAACGTTATGGACAGATTTGGACAAAACTTGGTGGACACGTTGGGTGTGTGACAAGGATGAATCAATTCGATTTTGGTGAAGATCCGAATCCGGATCCAGCTTATCAGTGGGATACAAAACGCAAACTGTTCAGCCTGGTGGAGGTATGCACTCTATCGAGTGCCGTTCTAAGTTGGAGTCTGTAACCATATGGAATATGCTCAAATTACTTAAGGTGAATCTGCGTTCAAAGGAAAGGAAGCTTTGATCGAGTGGCTGTAGTTTATCACAAAGGCAGAAGGGTTTCAAAGAAGATGGTGACATGTGACACCTTACAAGTGCTCACTTATTCAGTTGCCTTTAAAACCAGAGTGCCAAGAATGGAAATGTCACATTTTGTGCACCAAAATGGCAAAAAATAAGGTTAAACTGGTCCTTGTTTACCCATTTTCCAAGATTGTTCCATGTGCTCTGCTGTGCATTTCACTTCACGAGTTCCAATAACGGACAGACTAATACAAGTTCCAAAAATGGACAGACTGGTTAGTACATGAAGCGCCACTTCATTGTGTTACGGTTTAGCAGGGCTTTGTACATGAGATGTACGATGTGTTTGTGAAGCAACCATTTTTCTGAAGCTCTCATGTTGTATATTTTGGTTTTGTACAGCTCTGTACACCTTGCCATCAATTTTAAAAATTATATCCTGTTCAACGCAGGGCGTTAGGTTTCTGGAAAACAGCACGTTCGGCAAAACCGTGTTGTGCAAGCCTAAACCCTTGTGAGATAAATGGGGATAGGGGAATGTGGCCAAAAAACGCAACACATGGGGCAAGCGAAAAGTGGGGTTAAGCAATTGGTTCACTTTGTCTGTCTGCCTGTCTGTCTGTGTCTACAAACGTCAGTTTATGATCGAGGATCAACCTAATTCTCATTGAATATTATATTTTCAACACAAATCGGTACGTGGATTGGAAAACGAACCTGCAGTTCAGTAATACTTTGGCTCTAAATTTGGCAAATGGTATGGAATCTCATCAAGTCAAGCAAAATTTAAAAATTATTCCAAACAACAACAAAAAAAAACTTCCTGTTTATAGGGGTGTCATAAAGGACACAAACAACAGTCACAAATAATTAACGTAACATGTTAAATAAGGTAGTGTAAAAGAGAATGCATCAACGGTGGTAAACTTCCAAAAAAATTTTTCTCCTACCTTTACCAACCTTTATTTTATTTCAAATGAGTTATGTCCAACACTGGAGAGCACAAATCACCTTATTGGAATTTTCAAAAAAACTTCAGCAGTTCTCAGACAATATATTACAGCATTTTACATCATCTTGACCAATCATATTTGCCGCTCGCAGACACCTCCCATGTCCTATTTTTCTCAAGACTGTATGGGATAGGGTGTTGTATGAACTCTCCAGTTTATAGATTTTTTTTTTGTTAATTAAACTTCAGAGGGAATACATATACAAATATATTGTTGCGGTTTTGCAAAGCCAGGACTCCTCCGAGGAAATGGCACCAAACATAAAGTGATCCCGAGAGCCATTTCTTTAATATTAGTTTAGTTGGCACTTTTCACATAAATAGTGGGTACAAAGGACAAGATGTATTGCGGAGGGCTTTTAGATAGGTCTTCAATATCCTATTCTTTCATACATTTTACTTCCATTTATTTCACACACAAACCTCACCATCCCTGCATGGAAGCACACCACGGGCCAGACAGTGACGGGCTATGAGGTCATGCTGTAACATCCCCGTTCAATCTCCTGTTCAAACGGCGTGCCATAAACCAACCGACACCTCATCTCAGACCCTCACCACAACAATACAACCCTCACAATGCCTTCTAAAAATCCGCACAACAACCTATGCCCGACCTGTCCACCACAATCCCCTCAACCACTCCCAACGCTTCAACACCATCACCACAAACGCTACAGCGCTTCCTCCACCTCACTACAACCGCGAGAAACCTCCCCAACCACAGTTAGCTCCCTGGACGCTCACCAGTCTCTGAGGATGCTGGGGGAATGAAGGATATTACGAGCCGGGGTATTTTGACGTGCAACTTGAAGCGCAAATATGCACTGGGGCTCTTCAACAACATCCAGATAGTCTTGGCGCTCCGCCAAATGAAAACGTTCATGGCCGGAGAGCGCTCCTGAAGACCCTTGGCTAATGTTAATTATGGAGCTGTGTCACGTGGCCAGGCTGGAGCATAACTAAAGCCTGTATCCCAGTGGGCTGCAACAGCTCGCCACTAGTTGGAGACACAAAATTGCGATAAAATAGCGATAATTTTCACTTAGAATCACACTGAATTAATTTTTGCGTATGTCTCACGAATATCTCACATTTTGTGTATGTCTCACGTCATTGAGAACAAATTGCGATACAATTACGAAACTCTCAGGGGTCCCAGGACAGATTATCATTTTTTTCTCCAATCAGTCACAATTTCGTTTCATAGGTCGCCAATCCCTCACAAAGTTGTCTCACATTTGTCGCACCTTCTGACTCATGGAAACTAAATTGAGAAGGGTTCGAGACAACCACGACGACTCTGCGACTATTTTGAGAGAAAATTTGTCGCACGAATTTTTTGAACATGTTCAAAATTCAAGCGACACCAAAACGACGTCCTGCGACTCACGCGAGGAAATTGAGAACCACCGCGAACGTTTCGAGACATTTTGGAGAATCCCGTTCGCATTTTGTCGCGAGCTGTCGCAGCCCAGTGAGATACAGGCTGAAAGCCATTTTCAGCTCTGGAGTCTGGCCGGGGGGGGGGGGGGGCGTACGGCTCTGCGCCAATAGGGGAGCTTGGAAATGTCAACAGGGTTTTTTATCTGCTTTATGGCTCCTCCTTCACTCCGGGCTCTATAAAAGAGAGCAAATCGGGCTCAGTCGGTCTCTCTCTTTCGTCCCGTCTCTCTTGAATCTCGAGTGGAATCTTTGTCCTTCGTCTGGAGCCTTTGCTGAGCTGAGCGTCATCCGAGCTAAGACAGCGCAACCGAGTGAAACGAGAAGGATGGAGCGAACATTGCTGGGGTCGTTGCTGGGTCATTGGCGCTCAGCATTGAAGGCGTTCCAATCATTTGCAGACTTTCGCACGTGCACCGTTAAGCTGTCTTCCGATACACTCAATAACCTCTCCATTTTTTCAATGAGAGGATTTCTCCTCGGACCATGAGACACCTTTGCACTTACATGTGTCGAAGCTTTCACACCAGCGCGATTCTTATCCTCACTTGAACAAATGGTGCATGATGGACTCATTCACATGATAATCATGGCTGAGCAACGCTACACTCATTCGAACATGCCACTTGTCGAAAAATCACGATTTTCTCTGCTAATGTCAGAACCTTACAGGATTTATTCACTCCATTACCACTTGGAGAGGTATGACGTTTCAGTGCCATACTATATTTAAGGGTGCAGTATATGGCAAAATAACAGAGGAATATAAATCGTCCGCACACAAGCTCACTCGATGGCAGCGCTATGCAGAATGAAAACAGCACGGGTGGTAGAAAATGGCAGGATACATCACTCTGCGCATGACATGGTCACAGCGGCATATTCAAACCCACGTATAATAAAGTTTGAGGAGCGTTCAGGAAATAAGCTTCAAATTTATTCCCATGCCTATAAACGAATCAGTGTCGGGAAAACCCACATTGGACAAGAGTTCCTGTAAAGCATTTGAGGCCGAAAGGATAGCATAGATATGCGCATTCGCCTTTGAGCTGTCTAGCCTATAAAGTGTCATCCTGGTTTATCGCATGCAGGGCAATGTATTTCTCAAATTGATGTTAAACTGGTGGACCCGTGTGCTATAATTGGTCGTTGGGAGACACTAAATATCCTACCAGTGTCTTTCACAAAGAGTAGGCGAGTTAGCGCTGTTATCCTGATCAAATTCCAAAATTAATGCTTGGCATACTTGCAGGTAAGGCAACGGTAAACCACCCAAAATAACCATTGCTAAGAGACTACTTCGGCAGCACCAATGCTCCGTCAAAAATGGTGGACGACGATGATGACGTACATTGTTGCAATAAGTACATTGATGATGATGATGACAATGACTATGATGTATTTGGCATGGTGAATTATGCTGCATCTGCCAATCTGTTTGCAGAATGGTTATGCAAAAACACAAATTGGTGAGTCAGCTGTACTACACAATATGACAATTTCAAAAGCAAGAAATGAAAGATTGCTGCACAACAAAAAAGGGTTAATGTACAACCCTGGTTTAAGTTGGTGATACTGTTGCGAATTCGCGCCCGCAGGCGTGCGAACGGCCACGTAACTCTAATCGCGGCACGTCGCCCACCGGACGGACAATTCTGTCGTGACCCTCTCGGACTAACGCCGGGAACTAGTCACGGGTGGGCCGTTCGGCCTCACCACGATCGTGCCAATCGGCCCCCCGCGTGGGATAGGGTTGTTCGCCAAATTCGACCTACATAAGTACCCACACGGAGGGTAGACCGGGCGATCGCACCTCGCCGCAGGTCGACTCCGGACACGGGCCACTTAAGCGACCCGTTCCGAACTATCGGGATAACCGAGCGGTGTTATCGTCGACCTCGACGGTTTCGATTAATTATCGGGCGTATTAAGCCCACTACCAACCCTTTACGTGAAGCAAGATGGAAATTCAATTAAAGAAAAGATGAAGCGAAACGGGAAAACAGTTCAACATAAGGCACATTTATTCCGCGGCACACGGAAAGCACACATATACAATTACAACAATTATGCAACAAAAGCAGACGTTACAAAAGGCACACAACAATGCAGATCTACTACCGACTACGCGAGCACACGGCAACACTTACACAGTTTTACTTTACAGACGGCGCCGACAACACATTTACTCAAAAGCAAAAGAAAAGGGCCACCCTCAAAGACAAGGGGGCAGACGGGGTCTGTGGGCGCGAGACCGGGTGGAGCCTACCCGTTTTGTGATGAGCCGCAAATGTGGCGGCGGAGCCCCGACTCCGCGCTCCTTCGCGGGTTTCGTTGGCACTGCTTGGAGTGGGATGGGAACGGGGCCCCCTTTTCGCACTATCTCAGCGCGGGGGGGGGGAAGGGGGGAATTGTTGATGCTCTGGGGAAAGAGGATAGCTGGCTTGCTTGGGTCCCGCGACGAGCGACTCCACTGCGACCTCGTCGCCGACCGCCGTCTTCCTTGCCTCGGACCCGAGGTATCCGGTCCCCTCCGCAATTCTCCTCAGCCGACTGCAGCAAATCACCTCGACCGCGCTCCAGGCTTCCTCTCTCTGCAGCTCCCCGACAGACTCCGAACCCCGACAGACTGCCACTCTCCAGACCCGACTTGACTGCCTCGACCTTCCTGACTCCAACTCACTGCCTCCAACCTTCTCCGACCCAAACTGACTCGACCTTCCTGACTCCAACTCACTGCCTCCAACCTTATCTCCAACTCAAAAACTGCCTCGACCTTCCTGACTCCAACTCACTGCCTCCAACCTTCTCTCCAACTCAAAACTGACTAAATTCGCCCCGCGCTCGGCGCTTTAGAGTCCGGCAGGAGAACCCACATGCAAATTTCTGGATCAGAACGAGCTCGGGGGTGGAGCCACGCTCGCCCATTGGACGGAGAAAAAGGGACGTGAGTCTCCCCGATCCTCGAATTTGCATATATCAATTCTACTCCAACGCGCCTGGAGGCGGGGCCAAACCGCCCCGCGCTTGCTGATTGGACGGATCAGAAGTGGGCGTGTATCATTCCTGATCCGACTTCCCCTCGGAAAGGCCGCAATTTGCACCCGCGGCTCGGCGCGCGTCCTGCACGAGGCCAGGACAGCCTGACGCTCCGTGCCCACAAGCGGTGCGGGAATGGCCGCAGAAGGAGAGGCGAAGGTGGTGGAGGGTTTAAAGTGCTGGTCCATGGCCATGGCGACGTTTGGAATGGCGGTGATGCGATGTTTGCGGGAGCGAGTTGTGAAGGTAAAGGTCGTGGCTGTTGGCGTTGTTGTTGTTGTGAAGCGGCGTTGCGGTTGGTGGTTGTTGTGTGATGGCGGTTGAGACATGGTTGGTTCAAAATAAAGATAGAACAGAAAAACGGCTATCTTAAAGGGTCGCAGCCCGAATGAATCAAAATTATTCCCTCTCAACAACGTGTTTGGGGCTAACTACACATGTACTTACAGAGATATCTCACCTACGGGACCTGAATGGTGGTTTGCGAATTTCCTCAACTGCAACACTACCCCCTCCCCTTTTTACAGACTCGTCCCGAGTCGTCAAATTTTCGTGTGCCATCATGTGTAGTTCTCCCCTAGTACGTTTTACCTACGGATCCCTGAGTGCGACATTCATGGTATTCGTGTCCCCAAAATAAATAACCTGAGGGCTGAGTAACTAACTAAACAAACCCACTCACACGGACGACTTAAATAAAATTGCCTGCGCTAAGACAGACATGCCGGGGGTGCACTCATATGTACAGTACATCTTAACCTTAACTTACAAATTTTACACTAAACCATGGCCCAGGATCAATGGACTCTGCAAAAAGAAAGCAGTTAGCAGGGAGCCAGGCTGCTCGCATGCAGTCTCTGGCTCAAACAATGCAGGTGACAGGGAACGTTGCCGGCTGGCTTCCCTTTTGGACTTCCCAAGGCCTTCCCTTTTGAACTGAACACAGTGAACCACAACGGTGCATGGGCTGCACAAACGCAGTCTCCGTGCCAGCTCAAGTGGCACACGCATTGAACACAACGGATGGATGGATGGATGGATGAATGGATGGACGCAAACACGGTGCATGGGCCGCCACTGCAGGCCCATGTTGTAGCTGCCAACAGGGCAGTTCTTGCAGCTTGCAAACTTTTGCCACACGGAAGGTGGGCTCGGACCGACCCTACGGTCTCCCTCCCAACCTATCGCCTTTGCCTGTCACTGTCCATACCCACTCCCTTAATTTGTCAAACCCCATTTAGCCCCAACTTATTTTTTTGTTGTTTTTAATTTTACTTCCCCACTATCAATCGTCCCCTAACCCCCTTTATCGTCCTTGTTCGGCTAACCTATCCTCTACAAGCCTACTCCCAACCCCTAAGTTCCCTTCCCGGAGGGGAACAAGGGAGAGCTCGCGTCCTGTGTCGAGGCCCAACGAAGCCTCAAGATGGCCTCCCCAGAGTTCAGCGATCTTAACCGAAAGTGGGTCCAGCGGCCCACATCGAGAGCGAGGGGATGGATGGTGCGGAGGGTACACTTCCTAATCTACCCCAACCATTAACTCTTAAACTACCCCGGGGCTTTCAACAAGCGCCTCTCACTTAAACTATTGGTTCTATAAACCCAGATTACCGTCGCCTGTGTTGGTGTCCTCTCAAATTTTGGGCCTCGCCCCCCAATTTTCTTTCTGTGCCCTCACACGGTCTCATGGCTGGGACGCGTGGCTCCCCTTGGCAGGCACGACACTGCCTCCGAGCCTACCAGCTCCCTAAACACCGGGGAGTGTCCCCCCACCCCCCATGGCACCTCCCCTGAAACGCACACGTGGCAGGCTGGCTTCCCAGGCCCCTTTCCAAGGGTCACCCGTGCCCACAACACTGCCCACGCGGATAATGGCGCCCCGGGCCCTGCACCAAGCGGGCGCACCCGTGCCCACTACGCTATCCCGGCCCCCCATGGGCCCTTGGCCTACTACGGCCGACGAGCCTGGTGCCCGGGGTACCCACTCAGCGATACTCACCGTTCGCAGCCACGCTCCCAGCACGTCAACAGGGCTCCTGCACCCCTCCAAATGGGTATCGAGCCAACTTCCCCACCAACAACAAAACGGCCTCCATTTTTCAATTTAACTAACCCAGCGACCTCACTTTACACTGACCCTGGGGTCCCTTGGGTGGGAGTCACTCCTCCCCCCAATCACTCATCACACCATGCATTCCACATTCGCTCCACTCACACAGACCCGCTGGCCTCACTCACTCACCAAGCACATTTTCCACTCAAACTCATCAACTCTTCAACACACACACCACTGAACTCAGCCATCCTTCTATCTGCATCCCCTAACTAACTCGTGCTCCCACGTCGTCCCTTACACTATAGCACGTTCCTTTTAACACTACGTAGCTAAACTACGTCCCCTCGACACATCCACAAGTCTGTCCATGTCCTCAAAATCAAAAAAAATCATTTCCCATCCTAAATCTGGCTGCAATCCCTCTAATCCATTCCACGGACTCCATGAGGACTTACCCCTGCCCCATGAAGTCGGTCTAACTAAGCTAACCCTTCCCCCTAGCTAGTTTCATCCTGTGCCCAGGCCAAGGGGATCATCCACCCCTTGCCTGGGAATCCTGTCCACCTGAAAGCGAGGCTTGCTTTTTTTTTTTTCACATGCGCAGCACCAGCGCGGTAACTCGCAACCTGCGTACCAGCGCGGCAATTCACAGCCGCGCACCTGTGGCGTGACGTCATGGCAGCTGTTCGCGTCAATCGTCCCTCTTGGACGGTACCATCAGGCAGGGATTCACCCTCCTGCCGGATTCCAACCACACACGCAGCCATGACGTCACCCGGCGCATAAAAAAAACACAAGCCTCACGTCTCGAGGGGTTCCCCACGTGAACACATGTGCCCTGCCCGTTGGAGCTGAACACACCCGCTCGCGTGGAGAACCCGTCCGGTCCAAATCGGTAATCCTGCCTAAACTTTGTCCGTCCGCGGGATCGACAAATCCACCGCGTGCATTTCCGGACCAGGACTTCACTCCCGCAAGCGAGCACGTGGGGGCCTCGTGCGTTGCACAGCACGGACCTCGCGCTCGCTGCTGGGTGAACCCGGCACGGTCCCCGAAACAGCTACAGCCGCTACCCGGCTTTTGTCCCTCACATGTCGCCGTTGTCGCCATTCGACCCACGCACACCTGCGTGTCACGACGCTCACACACCACTCCATCAAACTCACACCGGGAGACGCGGCTGCGTGCTCCCGCATGCCGACCGACATCTCCCTTACACACAGCGACCTCACACACGCTGTCTCCCTCACACTCGGCCGCTCACTCACTCGTGCCATTACCCTTGCACACGTGGTGACACTCGCCCACAGTGTCTCACTTACACATGGCGTGCTGAGGAACACGCCCTTCGGCACACTCACCACACCACTCACCCACGGGGTCGCTTCCACACACGGGGACGCACTCACACCTTGCACCATACACACCGGGACAACCACACTGGGGATTCGTGTCCCCACAAGAGTCTCTGGGGCCTCTATACCCCCCCAAGCTCGGCGTGCACCCGTCCACAGCACTCCTCCCCTTGACCTCGCTCGACACGACTGAACTCACCTGGTAGTGACTCGCCTCAAGGGGGCATACTCCCTCCCCTCGTTCCCGAAGGAGGCCATCCCGCTGCTCGCACTGGGTCCCGACACGCTCTGCGAGCTCCCCCTCATCGTCCTCCACGACATCCGTGTGTGTGTGTGTGTGTGTGTGTGTGTGTGTGTGTGTGTGTGTGTGTGTGTGTGTGTGTGTGTGTGTGTGTGCGTGTGTGTCACTAACCCCGTCTTCATCGTGTAGTCTTCCCTCTATCGTTCCCATCTCCCGTGTCTCCACCAACTCAGTCACCTCTTCCCTTGTTATCTCCCTTGTCTCAACTATTATTTCTTTCCTCCTTTCCGTCGTCACCTCGTGTCTCGTCTCACACGGTTCGGTCTCCCCTTTTATTTTTTCCCTTTCGGTCACCGTCACTGTTGCTCTCTCAGTCACCTTTACCAGTCTCGCCCAACACGCCCCCCAAATTATTTTGTCACCCGCCCTCATTGCAGGCCTGACAGCCGTTGCACCCACTCCCAGCTCGTTCGCTCCCACACGTGGCGTCGCCATTTTGAGTTCCCTGTTTACTGCCTTCATGCCCGCCTGCAGGCTTCGGCCCATGGTCTGCGTCTCACCCCGCATTTCTTTCAATTCTTCCTTCATTTTCAGTGCGTTTGTTTCCATATTCGTTTTCATTTGTTGTGTATTCGTATCCATCTTTTCGTTCATGCCTTTTATTTCGTTTTTCATTTCATTTGTGTTTGTATCCATTTTTTCGTTCATGCCTTTTATTTCGTTTTTCATTTCATTTGTGTTTGTATCCATCCTCGCTGTCATTGCCGCCAGCATGGCACATAGCTGGGCCATGTTGGATGCACTCAGCTGAGCCGATTCGGCAAGGATCGGGGGGTTTTGGCGGAGAGGGGAGGGGAGGTGTCATACACCGCGGCCGCCGCCGCACCTATTTCGGGCTCTGGGTTCGGTTGGGGGAGTTCGTGTTCCTGCACAACCAACATTTCCTGCTCAGGGTTTTCATCCTGGACCATGGATTCTACACATTCTAAATCCATTTCTAATACCCCCGGCTCCCGCTCGCCTTGAGACGCCATCTTATTTCTCGTAAAAGGTTAATTTGAATCGCTCGTAATTTGGAGGGAATCGGGGGTCGCTCCTCTCACCTCTGGACCGATTCCCGTGAATTGAGCTGGAGATAGGAGAGCCATTTTCCCGTTCTCCGACACAAGTGCCGCGAGGAGGGGGATGGGTTTGTGTCCCACGACCTGACACCAGTGTTGCGAATTCGCGCACGCTGGCGTGCGAACGGCCACGTAACTCGAATCGCGGCACGTCGCCCACCGGACGGACAATTCTGTCGTGACCCTCTCGGACTAACGCCAGGAACTAGTCACGGGTGGGCCTTTCGGCCTCACCATGATCGTGCCAATCGGCCCCCGCGTGGGATAGGGTTGTTCGCCAAATTCGACCTACCTAAGTACCCACACGGAGGGTAGACCGGGCGATCGCACCTCGCCGCAGGTCGACTCCGGACACGGGCCACTTAAGCGACCCGTTCCGTACTATCGGGATAACCGAGCGGTGTTATCATCGACGTCGACGGTTCCGATTAATTATCGGGCGTATTAAGCCCACTACCAACCCTTTACGTGAAGCAAGATGGAGATTCAATTAAAGAAAAGACGAAGCGAAATGGGAAAACAGTTCAACATGAGGCACATTTATTCCGCGGCACACGGAAAGCACACATATACAATTACAACAATTATGCACCAAAAGCAGATGTTACAAAAGAAACACAACAGTGCAGATCTACTACCGACTACGCGAGCACACGGCAACACTTACACAGTTTTACTTTACAGACGGCGCCGACAACACATTTACTCAAAAGCAAAATAAAAGGGCCACCCTCAAAGACAAGGGGGCAGACGGGGCCTGTGGGCCGCGAGACCGGGTGGATCCTACCCGTGTCTTGTGATGAGCCGCAAATGTGGCGGCGGTGCCCCGACTCCGCGCTCCTTCGCGGGTTTCGTTGGCACTGCTTGGAGTGGGGTGGGAACGGGGCCCCCTTTTCGCACTATCTCAGCGCGGGGGGGGGGAAAGGGGGGAATTGTTGATGCTCTGGGGAAAGAGGATAGCTGGCTTGCTTGGGTCCCGCGACGAGCGACTCCACTGCGACCTCGTCGCCGACCGCCGTCTTCCTTGCCTCGGACCCGAGGTATCTGGTCCCCTCCGCAATTCTCCTCAGCCGACTGCAGCAAATCACCTCGACCGCGCTCCAGGCTTCCTCTCTCTTCAGCTCCCTGACAGACTCCGAACCCCGACAGACTGCCACTCTCCAGACCCGACTTGACTGCCTCGACCTTCCTGACTCCAACTCACTGCCTCCAACCTTCTCCGACCCAAACTGACTCGACCTTCCTGACTCCAACTCACTGCCTCCAACCTTATCTCCAACTCAAAAACTGCCTCGACCTTCCTGACTCCAGCTCACTGCCTCCAACCTTCTCTCCAACTCAAAACGGACTAAATTCGCCCCGCGCTCGGCGCTTTATAGTCCGGCAGGAGAACCCACATGCAAATTTCTGGATCAGAACGAGCTCGGGGGTGGAGCCACGCTCGCCCATTGGACGGAGAAAAAGGGGCATGAGTCTCCCCTGATCCTCGAATTTGCATATATCGATTCTACTCCGACGCGCCTGGAGGCGGGGCCAAACCGCCCCGCGCTTGCTGATTGGACGGATCAGAAGTGGGCGTGTATCATTCCTGATCAGACTTCTCCTCAGAAAGGCCGCTATTTGCACCCGCGGCGCGGCGCGCGTCCCGCACGAGGCCAGGACAGCCTGATGCTCGGTGCCCACAAGCGGTGCGGGAATGGCCGCAGAAAGAGAGGCGAAGGTGGTGGAGGGTTTAAAGTGCTGGTCCATGGCCGTGGCGATGTTTGGAATGGCGGTGATGCGATGTTTGCGGGAGCGAGTTGTGAAGGTAAAGGTCGTGGCTGTTGGCGTTGTTGTTGTTGTGAAGCGGCGTTGCGGTTGGTGGTTGTTGTGTGATGGCGGTTGAGACGTGGTTGGTTCAAAATAAAGATAGAACAGAAAAACGGCTATCTTAAAGGGTCGCAGCCCGAATGAATCACATTTATTCCCTCTAAACAACGGGTTTGGGGCTAACTACACATGTACTTACAGAGATATCTCACCTACGGGACCTGAATGGTGGTTTGCGAATTTCCTCAACCGCAACAATACATTCCTGAAATGTGCGAGGAACATCGACGATGAAAATGAAAGCAGTTTTTCTCAAAATAATTGATGGAATAGTGAGAGGGAATGCGTTCCTCACGTCTCACACTTGAGGTATTATATTTAGCTTTTTCCGATGATATTATCGCTTTTTTATTAATGAGAGTTACAATCAAGTGTACATGTGTATAAATATGCCTGGTGTTGGCTTAATGGTTAGGGTGGTGGGTTTGGGATCCGAGGATCCTGAGTTCAAATCCCACTCGGCTGCTGAATTCATACCAGGTGGGGTTGCCTCTGCCTATCATCCTTTCGAGGTCAGCAAAATGAGTGTCAGCTTGCTGGTATACTGTGTTGGAGTGATAACCTATCCAGGATTGTGCCCAATAGCGAAGGAGACTGCTTAAGCAACACTAATGCTCTGCACAGAGTATGGTCCCATTGGATGGATGGATATGTATAAATAAAATAAAAACCAATTATCAGACATATTTAAATAAAAATAAACCTCTTGTGGAAATGGGTGAAGTTGGCAGTATGTTTTGTTCCTCCTCCTTCAATGAACGTGGACATAATATTTATCAGTTGGAGGCATAGTTAATAACCGGGAAATATCAACAGCATGATTACAAGCATCCATTTGACGAATAACATCAAATTTCACTTCTGGAGTAACACTTGTATAATGCAGGCTCGAAGCCAATCTACAGCATGGTACATTTCTTTCTGTGCGAAGCAAAGTAAAGTTGTTCTTTCGGCAATTTTGCGATCCCCTGATTTGGTACTTTTGCGATGTATTCTGGTGTCCTTATCAGTCTTGTAAGTTCTGAAAACGCTCGAGAATAAAAGGTATGGTTTTTAAAACGATGCAAATGTGAGTTGAGACAACAAATATCGAGAATTGGTGTTCATGATGTGATGACGCATTTGTGAAACGATACAAAATGGGGAGACTTAAACCGGGGTATTACTGTATTTTTTTTTCTTTTTTCAGATATCATATTACATCAAAATCTTAAAGATATCTCAGACAGCAGCAAAGATTGCAACATACAGTAATTATTTTTAAATATTAGTGTTCAACAAAGAAAAGAAAAAGCATGTAGTGTAAATATCAAACAGCTGAGTCAACCACGGTGATATCAAGACCGTCAGTGTTTCAAAAATAAAAGTTAAACGTTCCCGATTGTACATTTAATTGTGAATCATGTCCTATGCTTTGTTCTGAGGAAGTTAGATACAAAAAAAAAAAATGAATTAAAAAATAGAGTCTTCAAACATTATTCCAAGTTACCGACCTTGAAGACAAGTTACTGATCTCATTGGTCTTCTAATAGTCTGCCCAGGTATTGCATCTACTGCTAATGTACACTATTATACAATCTCATAAGATGTCACATATTTAGCACTTTCTATGTCCATCTCCACAATCAAGGCTGTGGGCTCAACTCCTCCTGTAATAATGTCTGAAAATGATCCGTCAAGGTTTTTGATCGAAACATCCCCCAGATGCAAACATTCCAACATAAGCAAGTTAATTGGAATGCAAACTTGACATTACAACCCAAATTAAAAAAAAACCTTTATTGTAATTGTGTTATAAAAGACCAAAAAAAAATGATGCATCTGTCGCTCACAATAAAGTTTGTGCATGCAAAATGATGAATGACCGAGGGATTACAAATGAATGATTGATTAATTTACCTGTGCCACCTGGATAGCTTGGTTGCTGTTGAGATCCCACATTTTAGCGGTTTTGTCACAAGATGCTGTAAAAACCTTCGTACCATCCTGGAAGGCAACGTCATCACATGAAAATGAAAACCCATTTGGAAAAATTGGTCATTGGTTAAAATTATTTTTGCCTAAGACACTTCGAAGCATTTCAGTTCAGGTGACACTGGTTCCTTGTACAAATCAAATGCAAAAAGCTGACATCGTCAAGCTGAAGTGCATTGTGTATGTGCAAGATGTTTTGAAAAAACACAAAGGCCAATGAGCACAAAATTAAAACGAGAAGGGCACTCGGTAAAGTGGATAACTCCGCAACGCAATGCCTGATCAAATAGAAAATATTGGGGCCAAGAAAATTTTGAAATATCATGCTATCCATAGTTTTTGGCTCCATCTCTCAGTGGAGAGATGATTTGTTAGGGTCTATCTAACATCTATCCATCTAACAAAACATCAAAATCGTGTGTGGTTTCGGAGAAGAGAGCAAACACCTATTTTGAGGAGGGGTCAAAACCCTCCCATAGACCCCTGAAATAAGGGCAGATTTTGATGCGGTCAATACACTTTGGTCCATCATGGGTGATGAATGCTGTGGTCATGTTTCATAGAAATTGTGTGTGGTTTCAGATGAGACAGCAAAAACAAACAAACCCGAAGACCCCCTTCATGAGTGCAGATTTGAATGCGGCGATTTGAAGGCGACCGCATTCCAATTATGGTCATTTTAAAAATAAAAAAAATTCGGACCATCACATGACCTTAACCTTAAAAATTTCGGACGAGTGTAAATTAAGAAAATGTGCCCCCATATATACAATCTATCGATAAAAATCAACCTCATGAAAATCTGAGATCATGATGAAATTATTCAAGTCATGATCAAAAAGGTGTTTTTTGTTGATATGGTCACAATCCGAAAAAGGTAGGTCAAGGACACAAAACAAATCAGGTGCACAACTTCAATGCAGGTACACTTTTATGATGCAAGAACATCTTGGAACGTCAAGCGGTCTTTGAGATTCCGCATTGGCAAAATTGTGTGATGACAAGTTTGTCTGTTTTGGGTTTGTTCACCATTTGACCTTGTCATTGAACTCAGAGGGGTATGATGTAAATCAAGTGTAAGGAGTCTTGCTTGACACCATTCAGAGGGGGCAATTTTGTTCCCAATGGGAAAAAGTTATGGTTAAAAAAAAATTAAACGTAAAACTTCCTGTAATTAGGTAATGACCATAAAAAGTATGTCTAGGTCAAGGTCAAGGTCAAGGTCAAGGTCAAAAAAAAATTGCGTCAACCCCCATATACTTTTAATTCCCATTATTAATGTAACATTTCATTTGGAAAATCCTAGCCGGCTCCAAGATACAGATCATACATTGGCGGAAAAAAAACCTAAATGGTGGTTTAGTATACATTTGGGTCTAAAGCCAGGTTGCATATAGCATTCTTCAGGAAGATTTAAGGATTTACTAAAATATTTCCTCAAGTTTCCCCTTAAAGACATCCTAAATTTGAGGATTGTTGCATATTCGAATATTCCTTAAGCTTTTCCTTCAACTCGAGGAAGCACTCCCTCGTCCTTAAACACCAACCTTTGAGTTTCCAAATGGTACTCTTCATAGAAAATGGTTCCTTAGAAGTCAATTATCGCCGAGCAAGACGTTGTGAACGTGTTTTCGGAGAACGCCTCAACACCCTTGACGTCTATGATATTATCCCGATCTAAAACATGAATGAAGGAATAATTAGAATTATACTCAGGATCTTTGATCCCTAGTACTCATTTCAACAACAATATGGTTTAAATAATGTATTTATAAACTCCAGCGAACTGACAATCCCACGATGTCACACGTGATGTCTGAGCCATGTAAAGGTGTGTTCCGGTGCAGGTACCGCATGTGCAACTGAACAAGTTGTTTGTCCGTGCTGCTAGTGTCGTGGTACTTTCACGGTGCAAACATTTTTTACTTTGTGTTCAGGTTATTGAGATAGCAATTCAATTGATACCGACGCTGACCCCAGGAAAAAAGGTCAACCGTGTATGTACTAAATAGATTGACCGCAGCATGCTACTTGGTCCATAACTCGTCGATCCTACATCGTAGAGACGTGTGGGGCCTCATTCGACTCGGGGGGGGGGGGGGGAGTCCCATTTTACCCTGTGGACCTAGGTCTTACCCAAATCAAGGGATTCTTAAAAATGATAAACTATTTATCGTTACAGAGATGTAATTATACATTAAAGTACTTCAACAACACACAACACACATCAATATATTGTCCCTCTTGTACTTCAGAAAAAGTCTCCACTAGTGCTTCTGTCTCTTCCTGAAGCCAGTTTGTAGATCACTTTGTCACCATCCTGCTTTCAGACACTTCTTTCTATGTCCAATCTGATTGGTTGCCAAGCATCCTAAGGATTTCCTCAACCTTATGCAAGTCCTTTACTCAGGAATCACTGTACTTTAAGGGGGATCTTTTCTTAAGGACGAGGGGATTTTATGCAACTGGGCCCCCAAGACCTTGCTTGACCTTTAACCCGGATGGGTATGATGTAAATTAAACGTATATGTGCCTTTCTCGAGGCTATTGAGAGGGCAATTTTGTTCTGATCGGATAAACCTTAGTTGAGTTGTGATGAAAAAAAAAAGCAAAATATTCTATAATTCGGTCATGACCGAAAAAAATGAAGTCAAAAAAAATCATGTCAATCCTGTATACTTTCTATTCAGGTGATTGATGAAAAATTTCATTCTGAAAGTCCCAGCCAGATTTGAGATACAACTGGGCCCCCAAGACCTTGCTTGACCTTTAACCCGGATGGGTATGATGTAAATTAAACGTATATGTGCCTTTCTCGAGGCTATTGAGAGGGCAATTTTGTTCTGATCGGATAAACCTTAGTTGAGTTGTGATGAAAAAAAAAAGCAAAATATTCTATAATTCGGTCATGACCGAAAAAAATGAAGTCAAAAAAAATCATGTCAATCCTGTATACTTTCTATTCAGGTGATTGATGAAAAATTTCATTCTGAAAGTCCCAGCAAGATTTGAGATACAACTTATACATTAGCACCAAAAAAGCAGAACCCCCCCCCCAAAAAACCCCCAAAATTTGGGTTTAGTACTCTGGGGTGGGGGTTGAATAAATTCTGGTGTACCATCAGAAACAGGGGGCACTAATTATACAAACAAACCCTGCAAAAGATACAAGCCTCCTATCCTACAGGAGGAGGCTTAATAAATAAATAAATGAATAAAACAGATCAATGATGCATCGTGAGCACTGTGAAGCACCAACATCACTCCAGCAAACATCCAAGATGGGTCCAGTATGCATCTGCTGGGCCTTTGGGATGGTCTGCCCAGTGTCCTGCACTTCCCAGCACCGCACCTGCAGAGGCACACAAAAAATAATAAAAAAAACAATGAAATAAAAACAAAGAAGAGCAAACATCCCTTGTGCACGACACAAACTGTTCGAGACATTCCATCACAACCTGAAGCTCAAGAATCACGTTTCTAAACGAGATGGTATTTATAGAACACTTATCCCACGCAGTATTGAGGAGGGCTCGGTGCGAGCCGACACTTTCAGCGGCAAATTTGGAATTGCGTCCATCTCCACTTCTGAGGTAAATGTGAACAAATTACACCTTGAAAAGTCTTCTATCGAGTACATTTATAAGCCTTTACAAAAGTAGCGTTTATTCTTGTTCTCGAGTGTTTTCACGAACTACCAAGGCTGATAGACGCCATCATAGATCGCTAAATCGTTAAAACGCCAACTTGGACTTCTTCTTCTTCTTGTTCTTCGCTTTTTCCCCCAGCAGAGCAAAATGAAGGCTGAAGCGATTACGACGATTCAAATTTCTCATGTGAGGAAGTGAGATATAGTCTCTGGACATTCGGCTTTATTTACTTCAGCATGTAAGTTTCTGAGGGGGACGCGTCATCGAAGTAATATGTACTATATAATCAAATGGTCACGTTACATGCGGTAAAGTTTAAATTTCCTCCGTTAAACGGTTTCCGATGTACACGCGGACGTGACAGACACAAAAACACAACTTTTCAGCGGGACGAGCGAATAAGTAACTGATAAAAGGGGGAGAGACCCTCACATCGTTTGCCCACGAGCCAGCAACGAGGTAGTTTCCAGGTAGCTGTGCAGGGCTGAATGCAAGGCATGATATGCTGTCATCCGGTGGTGACGTCACCTCAATGTCCTGTATATAAAGCGACAGTTAAAGAATGAACAGCTGAGGTTTCATTATAATAACAGCTCCATTGACCCCCGTCTCTCCCGGCATTATAACAGAGTTGTAAGGTTATACCACCCAAAAAACCCCCACATCGACATGGTTATACTTTCAGCTGAGACTTCATTTTAATAACAGCTCCATTGACCCCCCCCCCACCCCCCGTCTCTCCCGGCATTATAACAGAGTTGTAAGGTTATACCACCAAAAAAAAATCCCACATCGACATGGTTATACTTTCAGCTGAGACTTCATTTTAATAACAGCTCCATTGACCCCCCCCCCCGCCCCCCGTCTCTCCTGGCATTATAACAGAGTTGTAAGGTTATACCACCAAAAAAAAATCCCACATCGACATGGTTATACTTTCAGCTGAGGCTTCATTTGAATAACAGCTCCATTGACTCCCCGTCTCTCCCGGCATTATAACAGAGTTGTAAGGTTATACCACCAAAAAAAATTCCACATCGACATGGTTATACTTTCAGCTGAGACTTCATTTGAATAACAGCTCCATTGACTCCCCGTCTCTCCCGGCATTATAACAGAGTTGTAAGGTTATACCACCAAAAAAATTCCACATTGACATGGTTATACTTTCAGCTGAGACTTCATTTGAATAACAGCTCCATTGACTCCCCGTCTCTCCCGGCATTATAACAGAGTTGTAAGGTTATACCACCAAAAAAATTCCACATTGACATGGTTATACTTTCAGCTGAGACTTCATTTTAATAGCGAACGCAGTGAGCTTCATACTTAACGCGTGCACATGAGAGAATAGGCAACAACAACAACAACAACAACAACAACACAATACCCCTGGCAATTTGGAATTCGTGTCTTTGGCTATGACCTTTTGCTTCCGGGTTTTTTTTAAACACTGTGTGTTGTATAAACACAATTGCGTTTTATTTCTATATTGTGAATATTACTCAACGCGTGCACATGAGAGAATAGGAAACAACGCAACACCATGGCAATTGTGCATCCGTGTCGTTGCCTATGACCCTTTTGCTTCCGTTTTTTTTTTTTTGCTTCCGGTTTTTGTCATGGGGAATGATGCATGCCGGGAGATAAAGGCATCGTCGGAGACATGAAAGACCCAAATAATATCAGACATGGTGTATATTTCCTCCACTGATTTTAATAAAGATATCTCCCGCATCATCAAAAAAAAAATTTTCATCGTGATTTACGTTATTTGATCGCTGATCCCGAATCCAGGCCGAAGTAACCGGAAATTGCGTATACAGTTATAAACAAGTTATAGGTAAAGTCAGAAGCGAATGTAAGAAGAATACTACGTTTGCTTCTCGTATTTTTTTTTTTAGATGAGATCCTGTTCTTGGCGGTGTAGAAGTTGTGATGAAGGTAATGTTGAGGTATAATGTTGAGGTAATATTTATTTTTTTAGATGAGATCCTGTTCTAGGTGGTGTAGTTGTCGCTGTGAAGGTAATGTTGAGGTATAATGTTGAGGTAATATCTATTTTTTTTAGATGAGATCCTGTTCTAAGCGGTGTACTTGTCGTTGTGAAGGGGATGTTGAGGTATAATGTTGAGGTAATATTTATTTTTTTTAGATGAGATCCTGTTCTCAGCGGTGTAGTTGTTGTTGTGAAGGTAATGTTGAGGTATAATGTTGAGGTAATATTTATTTTTTTAGATGAGATCCTGTTCTAGGTGGTGTACTTGTTGTTGTGAAGGTAATGTTGAGGTAATATTTATTTTCTTAGATGAGATCCTGTTCTCAGTGGTGTCGTTGTCGTTGTGAAGGTAATGTTGAGGTAATATTTATTTTTGTAGATGAGATCCTGTTCTAGGCGGTGTACTTGTTGTTGTGAAGGTAATGTTGAGGTAATATTTATTTTTTTTAGATGAGATCCTGTTCCAGGCGGTGTAGTTGTTGTGAAGTTATTGTTGAGGTAATATTTATTTTTTCAGATGAGATCCTGTTCTCGGCGGTGTAGTTGTTGTGAAGGTATTGTTGAGGTATAATGTTGAGGTAATATTTATTTTTTTTAGATGAGATCCTGTTCTCGGCGGTGTAGTTGTTATGAAGGTATTGTTGAGGTAATATTTATTTTTTTTTTAGATGAGATCCTGTTCTCGGCGGTGTACTTGTAGTTTTGAAAGTAGTGTTGAGGTATAATGTTGAGGTAATATTTATTTTTTTAGATGAGATCCTGTTCTAGGCGGTGTAGTTGTCGTTGTGAAGGTAATGTTGTGGTAATATTTATTTTTTTTTAGATGAGATCCTGTTCTAGGTGGTGTAGTT
Source organism: Eptatretus burgeri (assembly GCF_056783735.1). Classification (NCBI taxonomy): domain Eukaryota; kingdom Metazoa; phylum Chordata; class Myxini; order Myxiniformes; family Myxinidae; genus Eptatretus; species Eptatretus burgeri. The sequence continues at coordinate 13,285,859 of NC_140974.1, forward strand.
GTCGTTGTGAAGGTAATGTTGAGGTAATATTTATTTTTGCAGATGAGATCCTGTTCTAGGTGGTGTAGTTGTCGTTGTGAAGGTAATGTTGAGGTAATATTAATTTTTTTAGATGAGATCCTGTTCTAGGCGGTGTAGTTGTCGTTGTGAAGGTAATGTTGAGGTAATATTAATTTTTTTAGATGAGATCCTGTTCTAGGCGGTGTAGTTGTCGTTGTGAAGGTAATATTGAGGTAATATTTATTTTTTTAGATGAGATCCTGTTCTACGCGGTGTAGTTGTCGTTGTGAAGGTAATGTTGAGGTAATATTAATTTTTGCAGATGAGATCCTGTTCTAGGCGGTGTACTTGTCGTTGTGAAGGTAATGTTGAGGTAATATTAATTTTTTTAGATGAGATCCTGTTCTAGGCGGTGTAGTTGTCGTTGTGAAGGTAATGTTGAGGTAATATTAATTTTTTTTTAGATGAGATCCTGTTCTAGGCGGTGTAGTTGTCGTTGTGAAGGTAATGTTGAGGTAATATTTATTTTTGCAGATGAGATCCTGTTCTAGGCGGTGTGGTTGTGAAGGTAATGTTGAGGTAATATTTATTTTTGCAGATGAGATCCTGTTCTAGGCGGTGTAGTTGTTGTTGTTGTGAAGGTCATGTTGAGGTAATATTATTTTTTTTAGATGAGAACCTGTTCTCGGCGGTGTCGTTGTCGTTGTGAAGGTAATGTTGAGGATTTTTTTTTGTTTTTTCAGATGAGATCCTGTTCTCGGCGGTGTCGTTGTCGTTGTGGAGGTAATGTTGAGGTAATATTAATTTTTTTAGATTAGATCCTGTTCTTGGGGGTGTAGTTGTCATTGTGAAGGTAATGTTGAGGTATAATGTTGAGGTAATATTTATTTTTTTAGATGAGATCCTGTTCTAGGCGGTGTAGTTGTCGTTGTGAAGGTAATGTTGAGGTAATATTTATTTTTATTAGATGAGATCCTGTTCTAGGCGGTGTAGTTGTCGTTGTGAAGGTAATGTTGAGGTAATATTTATTTTTGCAGATGAGATCCTGTTCTAGGTGGTGTAGTTGTGAAGGTAATGTTGAGGTAATATTTATTTTTGCAGATGAGATCCTGTTCTACGCGGTGTAGTTGTTGTTGTGGAGGTAATGTTGAGGTAATATTATTTTTTTTAGATGAGATCCTGTTCTCGGCGGTGTAGTTGTCATTGTGAAGGTAATGTTGAGGATTTTTTATTTTTCTTTTAGATGAGATCCTGTTCTAGGTGGTGTAGTTGTTGTGAAGGTAATGTTGAGGTAATATTTATTTTTGCAGATGAGATCCTGTTCTAGGCGGTGTAGTTGTCGTTGTGAAGGTAATGTTGAGGTAATATATATATATTTTTTTTTAGACGAGATCCTGTTCTAGGCGGTGTAGTTGTGAAGGTATTGTTGAGGTATAATGTTGAGGTAATATTTCTTTTTTTTTAAGATGAGATCCTGTTCTCAGCGGTGTAGTAGTTGTTATGAAGGTAGTGTTGAGGTATAATGTTGAGGTAATATTTTTTTTTAGATGAGATCCTGTTCTAGGCGGTGTAGTTGTTGTTGTGAAGGTAATGTTGAGGCAATATTTATTTTTTCATAGCAAAAAGACGGTTTAATTTGATATATTTAAGAAGCGAATGCAAGAAGAATTCTACGTTGGCTTCTTGGCTTTGCCTATTCCGTATTAAGGTTATACCACCATAAAAAACCCCACATCGACATGGTTATACTCTCTCTTCAGACACACCTTCATGGGGTTATGAGTGCTTGGGGTTGTGCCGAACATTCCTCCTCCACCACCACCACCACCTCCTCCAAATCCTGTGGAACCTCCAAACAGGCTCATGTCTCACCTGCGAAGAAAAAAGGACGTTGCGTTCGAAACATAAGGGCCCAAGTGGGGAGGGAAGAGGTGAAGTGGGGGCACAGGTGAGAGATCCTTGCAGTACCTCGACGTGAATATTCCGTGAATCCGAGAAATCGAAGCAGAAAGCGAACTGACGAACACTTCCTCCGCGAGCTCACGTCGCGCGCCGGGCCGCGCCGAGGACGACGTCACGTGGAGAATCTTCTTCTTCGTTTTTTTTTAATCCGACGCTCTTCTTGCGTTCATTGCACGAGGGAAATTCGATTGTTTTACCGAAGCTGAAATTGTATCGTTTATTCAATGTGTGTTTTGTGGAAATATTCTCAATAACAATTTGGAACGAGGCGGAATTAAATTTCCTTGCCGAACGGGGGATTCGACCATACATCGCCTAACATCCTCGAGGGCGTTATGAAAAAAAAGAAAAACTAAATAAGGAACAGGAATAGTAATAAAAAAATATATAAATGAGGAAATGCAAAACAAATGAAAGAAAACAAAATATTTTGATTCTTACAGATGAAAAAGGAGAAAGCAGCCACGCTCGCCATTATCACTGCATACATCCCAAACCTTGAATTCGTCTAATTTTTTTTGTCACCAATCAGGTGGAAACGAGAAAAGGAAAAGAGGTTTTTTTTCCAGATTCACCACTTACGTGTAAACGGGGGAGGGGGTGATAGATCCGTGCTTCAGAAAGATTGCTCAGATATTGGCGTCTCGTGACATTGTATCGCTTTGATTCTTGGCAATAAAACATTCAATGTGTGTCTGTCAACTCGCACTCAATTCCTTTTGCAGACAATTATAGATGACGTGTCGTGGAGATCAGGAAGATGTAACTTGGTTTTCTGTCGTTCTCCAGATGCCGCAGGAGAAGGAACCGAAGATTAATCAGGCAGCAAATTTCCAGCGATGGGTATTGTGCGATGTAAGAATGAGATGGAAGGAATGCGATGGAAGGAATGCGTTGTACACGCTTTTGCTCCTCAATCTTGGCGCCAAAATTCACGTGGTGCTGACGTCACATGTAAAGAGCAACTGTCCCAATCTTCTTCTTCCTCTCAATCTTCCGATTGGTGTTCACTGGCGTCGTCAGAGCCGCGAGGCTCTATATACGCCACGCGCCCAAACTCATCGGCCACAGGCAAATACAAAATAAATAATAATAATAATAATAATAATAATAATAATAATAATAATAATAATAATAATAATAAAATACAAAATGATAAGGACTTTATACTGTTCGGCCCGTTTCCTTTTTTAATTTTAAGACCAATTTGAAGAGTCGAGGGTACATCTGACTCAGTTGGCAAAATGGGGGAGGGGGCATGAGACAAGAAGGGAGGGAGTGGGAAGGACAAAAGAGTGGGGAACAGAGACATAAGGAGATCTGTGGAAGGGAGAGGGATGGGACGGGGAACATGGGGAACACAAGATGGACATTCCAGGGACTTTCAGGAAGGAAAGCAGGGAATTTGAAGAAAGCGGGCTTGGGTGGATTAACGGGGTAGAAAAGATCGAGGATTTGGATGGGGGATGATAGGAGGTGGCGGTGAACAGCTGTTTTGAAGGCCTGAAGGGAAGAATGGGATTGAATAGAGTGAGGGAGTTTATTCCAGAGGTGGAAAAAAGAGGAATGAAAGAGTGAAGGTGAGCAGTGATTCATGATTTTGGTAGTTTTACCAGAAGGGGGTTGTTGGCGGACCTTGAACGCCCTGCGGAAATGTGGTGGGGACAAATCGCAGAGAGAGCGGGGGGGGGGGCGAGGCTGGAGAGGATACGGTAGAAGACAGAAAGACCACCAACCAGCCTGCGGTGAGAGAGTGAGAGGCCCAAAGACTCAGCCTCATTGCGGGAGATGCCAACAATCTGAAATGCCATGGTTTCGACAGCGTGAAGCCGAGAAAGGTGGGAGGCAGGAGCCCCAGCCCAGAGGGGAGAGCAGTACTCCATCAAGCTGTGGACGAAAGCTTTGTAAGTGGTCAGGAGCTCAGGTGGGCCGAGGAAGGACTTTGGACGACGGCGGATTCCCAGTCGGCGACTGGCTTTAGAAGCGAGGTTTGAAATGTGGCTTTCCCAGGAAAGATCATGGCAGATCATGAGACCCAGAACCTTGAAAGAAAGGACTTCTTCCAGAGGATTGTTGGGAAAGTAGATGGGGGGGGGGGGATCCAAACAGTCCCTTTGGAGAGACATAGTCAGAGTGTGAGATTTGTCCGGATTGAAGGACACGTTCCACGTGTTGAACCAGTTTGTGATTTTATCCAGATCTGCAGAGAGTGAAGAAGCTGCTGCTTGCCGGTCTGAGGGATGACAGATGGTACGGCAGAGGGTGGAGTCATCAGCAAAGAGAAAAAGAGGATTTTCCAGAGAGTCGGAGAGATCATTGTTGAAAACCAGAAAAGGAACAGGGCCCAGAACGCTACCTTGAGGAACTCCAGCCTGCACAGGAAGAGGGGATGAAAGAACTCCATTTTGGGCCACACGTTGACTGTGACAGGAGAGGAAGTCTGCGAGCCATGAGTGGAGATGGCTTTGGAAACCATAGGAAGAGAGTTTGGTGAGCAGGGCAGGGTGCCAGACTGTCAAAAGCATGCAATATTTCTTGGGATTATAAGTGGCTCTGATTTCCTGTCTGGCATTGAGGACCTCCATCCATTGTTGGGAGAGCAGGTGCAGCATATCCAGGGTAGAGTGACCTGGTCTGAAACCAAATTGATGATTGGAAATCAAGCCATTGGAGAAGAGGAAGGATTTAATGTCTGAAGCGAAGATGGATTCCATCACCTTGCTGATGATTGGGAGAAGGCTGATTGGTCTGTAGTTACAGGGATCTATTTTCGCACCTTTTTTTTGTGCAGGGCAATAATGTTTGCTGATTTCCAAGCAGATGGTAGATGACCTTGAGCAAATGAGAAGGTGAATAGAACAGAGAGAAGGTGAGCAAGAACAGAGGAGCAGGTTTTTCGGACACGTGGGCTGGTGCTGTCTGGACCGGTTGCAGAATCTGAGTTGAAGTTCGACAGCAAGCTCTCCACCTTGTCAGGAGAAAAGGACACAGAGTCCACGGACAGTTGGGTGCGACTGGGTAAGGTGGGTACAGAAAGCGATGGGTTTCGACACAAGATTAAGATGCAAACACTGAGTTTAGTCATTCAGCCTTTTCATGTGCAGTATCAGCAGTGCGGCCATTTGAGGTAAGGGAGAGGATGAAGCGGGAACGTACACCAGAAACAGATTTGATTGGACGCCACCAGGATTTGGAGGAGGGAGAGACATTGAGACCACAGGACCCTGTTTTCGTGCTGGCTTGCCGAGGAGCACCCGATAAATTATGTATCGCCCGCCAGGAATTTCATTGTATGTTGCAACGTGGGATCATCAGACCATCGTCAAGCAGTTGGGCTTCACCACTACAGAGTACCCAAAAAGACACCTGGAAATTGGCATCCTTGTAGGGATTACCGGTCCTAAAACAATGTGACTGTTCCAGATCATTAGATTACCCCATTCCACACATTCAGGTTTTTACCGCACCACTCCACGGCACAACAATCTTCTCCAACATCGAGCTCATTCGTGTGTACCATCACATTCCCATGGATCCAGATGATATCCCATTGAGAGCAGTCACCACGGCTTTCAGCCTTTTCAAATTCCTTCAGATGCCACTTCGCCTACGCAATGCCACATAACCTTTCGACTTAAATCATGAACTCGGTGGCCGGCACCCTCTCGCACATCGAGGTGTTGACGTTGTCCTCTACCAACACACTGGCCATCAATTTTAATGCACTTGCAGCAGCACAAATTTGAGGACACAGACATTCACATGTATAGTCTGCAGCCGGTTCGCTTACATTTCACGAGGTACCACTCCCAGGGACACATCGACGGGACAGCCATGCCCTCTCGTTCCTGCGGCATTCCGTCATACAATCTAGGACACTTTTCATTCACTCACACACCCGGGTATTCGAGCAACCCAGCGATTCATCAACGCGCTACGTCTGGCCACACATCAACGTCGACATACGCCATTGGACCAAGTACTGTCTTCAACGTCGATGCTCCAAGATGCATCGTCATACTGTTACACCACTCGGTAACTTTTCAACACCAGATAGGCATTTCGACAGGGTCCATGTGGATCTTGTCGGTCTCCTACCACTTTCAAACGGGCACCACTATTCACTAACTTGTGTTGACCATTTTACCCGTTGGCTACACTCATAGCTCACATCACCACATCTGCCATCACCAGGGCCTTTGTCCACACCTGGATCGCACATCTTGGGTGTTCCATGAACCATCACTATGGATCGTGGTGGCCAGCTCGAATCAGTTCTATTTCGCAAGCTGAATCAACTACTGGGTATCGACCGTGTGTGAACCACAGCTTACCAACCAGCAGCAAACGGTGTGGTGGAGCATTTCCACCACCAAATCAAGTCTTCCCGAAAAGCGCATGACATGTCCACGCACTGGACAGATGTCGTACCTATGGTCCTGCTTGGTACGCGAGCTGCTCTGAAAGACAACCTTGGGTGCTCTATTGTAGGGTGCACCATTTCACCTCCCAGGAGAATGATTCTCAGTGTCTGATTACACCCTACCCAACATAACCAACTATGCCAACCAACTTTGTGTGGCCATATAATGCCTATGGGCAACACAACATATGTACACCTTCATCAAACCCGGTTTTTTTTGCCAAGGAATTTTCTACGCGCACCCACGTATTTGTACAATGCGACACTGTCCGGAAACCCTTGCTGCAACCTAATATGACGGACCTTCAAAAGTTCTACAGCCCATCGGAGAAGACCTTTATCCTTGATATTAATGGTCGGCATGAGACAATCTCCATAGATCGCTTGAAGCCAGCTATTTTTGACGCAGCACCACAGCTGACCCTCCCATTGACCAACGGGTCGACACCGACGACAACAATACCCTTACTGCCATGTAAGATTCGCTCTGGGCATCATGTGCACTCCCAGCACAATATTTATGAGAGTACATTTTGCTTGATGACCATTTCTCTTTCCTGTGACTTTTATATTTCATAAACATTAAGTGCAGTATCATCATCAATCAGTTGTTACCCAGAAACCTGGTGTTGACTTATCGGTTAAGGTGGCTGGCTAAAGATCTTTGAATCTTGAGTTTGAGCCCCTGCCTTTCTGTTGAACTAACATCAGGAAGGTTGACTCAGCCCGTCATCCTTCCAAGGTTGGCAAAATGAGTACCTGCTTCCTGGTAACAGGGGCACTGCATCAGTGGCATAGCTATGCTTCCAGAAATGTTGCAACCAGCAGCCACAAACTGAAAATGAAACAACAGGAAGAAGGAGTTCCAACCCATAAGGCAGTGCAGAACGACAAGATAGTATATCTTTTTGCTGCACAGTACTGTCAGACCCCCGCTATTCATGGATTCGCTATTCGCGGAACCCGTGTATTCACAGGTCATAAAAATGTAACCTGCTTCAACATGTTTGATATCATCAGACATGATATCAGGGCCATCTCTCTGGCCATATTTGGAGCTTTTGATATGAAGTCTGGCATCCTGCCTTACTCTACAAACTGTCCGCCTCTGGAATCCAAGGCCAACACACCACTCTTGGATAATTATTGACTTCCTCTACTCTCGTAGCCAACATGTGACTCTCAACAGAACCCTTTCATCTCCTGTCCCTCTCAAGGCTGGTGTACCCCAAGGCAGTGTTCTCAGCCCCATACAATTCCGCATCTTCATCAATTATCTCACTGATTCTCTGAAAAATCCTCTTTATGTCTTTGCTGATGACTCAACTCTCTGCTATGACAACTCTCATCCTTCTAACAGACAGGCAGCAGCCTCTTCCCTTTCCTCTGACCTTGACAAAAATCACAAACTGGTCAAACAATTTTCCTGATGCATCCATATTGTCCACCCTTTGTGTTTTCCCTTACCCCTCATCATCACCTGCATCCCTTGCTTGTCTGTCTACTTTCTCTCTCTCTCTCTCTCTGCCCTGCTGTAGCTGCTTCCCTCTTTCTCCTACTGTTCCCTTTGTTATGTTGTGGTCTGATGTGTCCTGTGTAATCACTCTTCTATGAGCAGAGACCATGGTAATTTTTTTTTTATATACTGTGTGTATTTTTAAACAATTGCCCCGATCTTCGCAGCATTTTTCAGGAATGTAGCCCCGCAAATACCGGGGTCCGACAGTATATAAAAGTCTGTGCACATTTTATTGAGACACCCGGTGTATAACTTTCTTTGCTCAGTGTCATTTCCTACTAGGTACTTGGAATATGTGAAG
>NC_140974.1:13299063-13434063 GCF_056783735.1 Eptatretus burgeri
AATTAAAATAAATAAATAGTAATTGTAAAATAATCAATTTCTTTATCCTTTGGCTAAATGCATACCAAAACCACCATTTCATCCGAATCTGTAACTTTTTGTAAATTAAGTAATGCATCAAAAAATGAATTATGAATCGATTAATTGATTCGTCAATAAATCAAAAATACTATTTATAGCGAAATCACTTGTTCACTGTCATGTCCAAATATCAGCTTCTGAGCTCAAAAGATGCCTGAGATATTGTCCTGATGAGAGAGAAAGAATATAAAATAAATAAATTTAAATAAATCGATAATAATTACGAAATTCATCAATTAATTGATTAATCAAAAAATAAAAAAATTTTTTTTTGCAAAGCACATCTTCACTTTTGTCCCCAAATTTCAGCTTCCGAGCTCAAAGGATAGCCGAGATATTGCCCGGACAAACGAGAAGGAAATGAATTCCATCAATTAATTGATTAATCAATTAAATGTAAAATACCCTTTATAGCCAAATCACTTGTTCATTGTCGTGTCCAAATATCAGCTTCCGAGCTCAAAAAGTGCCTGAGATATTGCCAAGATGAGAAACAAAATAAATAAGCAACTGATAAAGCATTAATAATTAAGTAATTAATCAATTAATTAATTATTTAATAAATCAAAAATACCCTTAATGGCCAAAGCACTTGGTCACTAGTCATGTCCCAATATCGGCCTCCCAGCTCAAAAGGGAGTTGAGATATTGCCAGGATGAGAAATAAAATAAATAATTAATAAATCGATAATAATTAAGTAATCAATCAATTTATTTATTAATATATATAAACAAAATTAATGTTTTTGCCAAAGCACATCTTCACTTTTGTCCCCAAATTTCAGCTTCATAGCTCAAAGGATGGCTAAGATATCGCCCGGACGAACAAACAACAAGAAAGAAAACAGACAAACAGAGTAAAAACCGAGTACTCCCTTCTTTCGGCGCCCGGCGACAACGTCATGCATCGCCTGGATATGGAATTGGAAAGGAGCTGCGTACAACCACTAAAAGTGAAATAGCTACATTTTATTTACATTCACATAAACATAGTAAAAAGACCAACGTACAGAATAATCGGAAGCATATAGTCTCGCACCATTCCCATGCAGCCTTCCTTGCACAGATAACGTTGAAGTGCAGAAAACATCAGTAGTTTATAAAACAAAATCTGAACGAGAAATAGAATGAAAGCGCAAGAAGAGTAAATCGTGGAATCGTTTTGGAACATTTCGGAGTTGACGGATGCAGCAGCTCGAGAAGAAAAATGTTTCTTTAAGATTATGCCATGAATGTCTCTTGCGTGGGTTCGGTGACCATCAGGGCAATGATAAAGCCGTGCCATTTGAAAAAAAAGCAGACAAGGAAAAGGGTATAAAAAGTGTTGCAAATGATGAATCCCAAAACAACTGGGATGCATGGTGGGAAAAAAAATCATAGCATGCTCAGTGCTCACTCAAGTCACATTCAAGGCAAGAATGGTCCTGATGAGGAATACAGAAGGTATTTTATTGAAAACCCAGTGGGTTGTTGTTGCTTTTAATGGTCAGAATGGAGCGAATGCAATCATTTGGCTTTTTAAATGCAAACCCATCTCAAGCAGCACAGTGTGGCAAGCCTGGTGTTGGCTTTGAGGCTGGGGTGGCTGGCTTAGGATGCAACCAAAGGATTCGAGTTTGAGCCCTGTTGGCTGCTTTACTAAAACCAGGTGGAGTGGATTCAGCCTGTCATCCTTCCGAGGTCAGTGAGATGAGTACCAGTGTACTGGTAGAGGGGCATAGCATAAGCGGCACAGCCGTGCTTCCAATAAATGATAGCTACCCGACAGCCAAGCCGCCATACGCAAAAACAGAACAGTTTGTGTGGCTTTAAGAAGGAGACCAGATCGTGCATCTTTGCAATGCTTTCGCTCTGGTCGTTCATGTTAAGCGAGTCAATCCTGGGAGGGTTCAGCTGCATAACGTTAGATGGTTACACCATATTTTGGGTTAATGAGGGTTCAACCTAAGTAAGAGACTTGGTGGGTCCAGTGGTTGTGGTGGGTAAAGCCTTTGTTGCATTGCTTCGCTTTCCCACGGCTGTCCCGCACAGTGAACTTTCCAGTCGTCCTGCCTATGATCTGGTGTGGACATGAAAAATGTAGTGGGTCACATTCAAAATGAGTCGGTCCTTGCGCTAATGTCATGTGTAAAAATCTCAACCTCATTCCTCATAAGGATGGTTTTCGATGTAATATCAAAAGAAACCGGCAACCATTCCATGAGGGCCTTCATGAGAGTCGAGCAAGCATCCAATGGGGTGACATCTTGACAAAATAGTTGTAGTGGAGGAGACAGTTTTAAATAAGGATTCTTGCTCTCCTATTTGTACCTCGTCGGATGGTAAAATGTTGCGCAATGAAAGTAAATTTTTTGTGGATCAAAAAAATCAAAAGGAGAGAAATTCAATATATGATTTTTGAATAAGGAATATTGAATCTTACTGTCTTTATGCACCCTAGACTAGATTAGAGTGATCCAATGGGCAAAGGGTGATTGAAACTGGGGTCATGACGGTGTTATTTCAAGCAATGTTTCTGGAAAACACAACAATCGAACAAACAGTGGGTTTGTATGGTGTTAACCATCCAGAGACAATGCTTAGACATTTTATAGATGGGGGAGGTTATGGACTGGTTTGAAGGGCAAGCATCAAATGACGTCATTTGAGTCGTGAACTCTGTTGTTATAGGGCAACTCATCTCTTCCGGGTGTGGGTTAAAACCTGAGTCTCAATTAAAAGTTCACCTCAAGGCTTTACATTTTCAACGACCTCACCTAAGTAATTAGACTTGTGATGTCACTCGTGGATTATCTGACTCGGATGTTGGAAGCATATCAAATGCACTGCAAGTACAGGTTCTTCAGCTCCGGTCTATACTACTTTTGCGGAACTCTTCACCGTATCTGAATCTAAAACAGTTGCCTCGTAACTTGAAAACATAAATCCAAGTGGGCAATTTTAACCTGAATACAGAACCAATTTTATGTATTATATATACATATATATGTATATTAATTATTATTATTAACAATACTACAATTTCGTGGTGTCACTATCAGCCAGAACCTCTCTTGGAGAAAACCATATATCAAAACCGGCCTCAAAAGTTTGCCGCAGAATGGGTATCCTTCGTCGTTCCAAATCATTCATTCATTCATTTATAAAAAACCTGAACCTCTCAAAGCAAACAAAGGACTTTGTCGATTTCTAAAATGGAGTGCTGCTCTCCCCTTTGAGCGAGTGCCTCCACTTCCCACCTTTCACTCTTGGATGCTAAGAATCCAAAGTTCTCACCATCTTTGGCATTTGCTATGAAGAAACAGAATCACAGGGCCTGTTGCTGTTTCATCAGAGGTTCGACAGAGTTTTCGTGTAATATCGCCTTTCTTCTGGTCTCCTCAATCTGTTCCTTCAACCCTCCACCATATCCCAGTCCTTCCACGATGCAGTGCTTCAGCTATAATCCCCTCCTTATTCAACTTCAAAAGTTCAGAGTGAGTGCTCAGCCCCTCTGCTTTGTCCATATTTTGTCCCATCAGTGGAACTGCCTGTCTGAGTCGGTACAATCCTTCTCTTTGCTCCACAAGAGCAGTACACCGCTTTGTACGTCACCTCCCCTCTCTCTATCTGTGATCTTCTTTCCAGCCCTCTTAACTGTTTCCAAAGCACATTATTTACCAGGTCTACGTCCACCCCTTTCTCCTGCAGGTTACTGCATCTTACTTTCTCTTTCACCCGCCTGCTCGTTTTTTTCCTCCACCATCCAAAAGGCACGATGAAAGCCGTTCCATCACCAAGCACCTTGCAACCCCTTGAGCCTAGTTTATATATATTGTTGTGGTTGACGAAATTCGCAAACCACCATTCAGGTCCCGTAGGTGAGATATCTCTGTAAGTATATGTGTAGTTAGCCCAAACCCGTTGTTTAGAGGGAATAAATGTGATTCATTCGGGCTGCGACCCTTTTAGATAGCCGTTTTTCTTTGACTATCTTTATTTTGGACCAGCCGCCATTACTACCACCACAACCACCACCAACCACGTTGCAACAGCCATCACACAACAACCACCAACCGCAACGCCGCTTCACAACAACAGCAACGCCAACAGCCACGACCTTTACCGTCACAACTCGCCCTCGCAACCATCGCATCACTGCCATTCCCGCGCCGCTTGTGGGCACCGATACTGGACTCGTACAGGGCGCACACCGAGCAGCGGGTGCAAAAACACCAGCCTTTCCGAGAAATCGGATCAAGAATGATTCACGCCCACTTCTGTTCCGTCCTATCAGCGAGCGTGGAGCGATTTGGCCCCGCCTCCAGGCGCGTCGGAGAATAATCGCTATATGCAGATTCGCGGATCAAGAATGATTCACGCCCACTTTTCCTCTGTCCAATGGGGAGCGTGGCTCCGCCCCCGAGCCATTCCTGATCCAAAAATCTGCATATGGTTTCTCCTGTCAGACTATAAAGCACCGAGCGCGGAGCGAATCGAGGCAGTTGGAGGCAGTTGGGAAGAGTTGAAGAGTTGAGCAGTTGGGAAGAGTTGAAGAGTTGAGTTGGGAAGAGTTGGAGGGAGTTGAGTGTTTGGAAAGAGTTGGAGAGTTGTGGCGGCGGCGAAATCAGTCGAGAGAGTGTCTGTCGGGGTCCAGAGAGGCTGGAGAAGCCAAGAATCTTTGTGGAGGTCGGTGCTCGTGTCAGAGTCGGGGAGCTGCGGAGAGGGGAGGCCGGTAACGCGATCGAGGTCGCAGTGGAGTCGCTCGTCGCGGGACCCAAGCCAGCCAGATATCCTCTTTCCCCCGAGCATCAACAACCCCTCCCTGTTTCCCCCCACGCTGAGATAGTGTGAGAAGGGGGCCCCGTTCCCACCCCATTCCAGGCAGTGCCAGCGAGGCCCGCGGAGTCGGGGCGCCGCCGCCATTTTGCGGCTCATCACCAGACGGGTAGGCTCGAAGCGGTCTCGGCCCCAGGCCCGTCTGCCCCCCTCATCGTTGAGGGTGGCCCCTTCCTTTTTCTTTTGCTTTGAGTATATGTGTTGTCAGCGCCGTCTGTGAAGTAAAACTGTATAAGTGTTGCCGTGTGCTCGGTAGTCGGTAGTAGATCTGCATTGTGTCTCTTTTGTTACATTTGCTTTTTGTGCAGAATTGTCGTGTTACTTTTACATTTGCTTTTGGTGTATAATTGTATATGTGTGCTTTCTGTTTGCCACGGAATAAATGTGCTTTATGTTGAACTGTTTTTCCCGTTTCGCTTCGTCTTTTCTTTTATTGAATCTCCATCTTACTTCACGTAAAGGGTTGGTCGTGGGCTAAATACGCCCAATAATTAATCGAACCGTCGAGGTTGACGATAACACCGCTCGATTATCCCGATAGTACAGAGCGGGTCGCTTAAAGTGGCCCGTGTCCGAAGTCGACCTGCGGCGAGGTGCGATCGCCTGGTCTACCCTCCGTGTGGGTACTTAGGTAGGTCGAATTTGGCAAGCAACCCTATCCCACGCGGGGGGCCGATTGGCACGATCGTGGTGAGGCCGAAAGGCCCACCCGTGACTAGTTCCCGGCGTTAGTGCGAGAGGGTCACGACGGGATTGTCCGTCCGGTGGGCGACGTGCCGCGATTCGAGTTACGTGGCCGCTCGCACGCGAATCAGCAACACTGTTGTCAGGAGTGGGACACAAACCCATCCCCCTCCTCGCGGCACTGGTGTCGGAGAGCGGGAAAACGGGCTCTCCTGTCTCCAGCTAAATTCACGGGAATCGGTCCAGGGGTGAGAGGAGCGACCCCCGATTCCCTCCAAATTACGAGCGATTCAAATTAACCTTTAACGAGAAATAAGATGGCGTCTCAAGGCGAGCGGGAGCCGGGGGTATTAGAAATGGATTTAGAATGTGTAGAATCCATGGCTCAGGATGAAAACCCCGTGCAGGAAATGTTGGTTGTGCAGGAACACGAACTCCCCCAACTGAACCCAGAGCCCGAAATAGGTGCGGCGGCGGCCGCGGTGTATGACACCTCCCCTCCCCCTCTCCACCAAAACCCTTCCCCGATCCCTGTCGAAACGGTTCACCCAAGCGCACCCGACATGGCCCAGCTATGCGCCATGCTGGCGGCAATGACAGCGAGGATGGATACAAACACAAATGAAATGAAAAACTAAATAAAAGGCATGACAAGCACATGCACGAAATGAAAACAAAAATGGATACAAACACAAACGAAATAAAACGCATGAACGAAAAGATGGATACAAACACAAACGAAGTGAAGGTGAATATGGAAACAAACGCACTCAAAATGAAGGAAGAAATGAAAGAGATGCGGGGTGAGACGCAGAACATGGGCCGAAGCCTGCAGGCGGGCATGAAGGCCGTTACCAGGGAGTTTAAAATGGCGACTCCACGTGTGGGGGCGAACGAGCTGGGAGGGAGTGCAACGGCTGTCAGGCCCGCGGTGGAGGCGGGTGACAAAGTAATTCGGGGGACGTGTTGGGCGAGGGTCGTGACGGAAAAAGTGACGGTGACCGAGAGGGAAAAACTAATTGGGGTGACGGAGACGTGCACGAGGGAGATAACAAGGGAAGAGACGGAAATAATAGTTGAGACAAGGGAGGTAAAGGGTGAAGAGGTGACTGAGTTGGCAGAGACACGGGAGATGGGAACGATAGAGGGAAGACTACACGATGAAGACGGGGACAGAGACGCACACACACACACACACACACGGAGGTAGTGGAGGACAATGGGGGTGAGCTCGCGGACTGGGTAGAGACCCGGTGCGAGCAGCGGGATGGCCTCCTCCAGGAACGAGGGGAGGGAGTATGTCCCCTTGAGGAGAGTCACGACTAGGTGGGTTCGGTCGTGCTTTGCGAGGTCGAGGGGAGGAGTGCTGTGGACAGGTGCACGGAGAGCTTGGGGGGTATAGAGGCCCCGGAGACTCTTGTGGGGACACGAATCCCCAGTGTGGTTGTCCCTGTGTGTGTGGTGCAAGGTGTGAGTGCGTCCCCGTGTGTGGATGAAACCGCCAGTATGGATGAGACACCGTGGGCGAGTGCCCCCGCGTGTGTGAGTGAGACACCGCGGGCGAGTGCCCCCGCGTGTGTGAGTGGTGTAGTGGCAAGTGTGCCAAAGGGCGTGCTTCCCAGCATGCCGTGTGTGGATGAGGCACGATGTGTGAGTGTCGCCGTGTGTGTGAGTGAAACGGCCAGTATGAGTGAGACACCGCGGGCGAGTGCCCCCGCGTGTGTGAGTGGTATGGTTTGTGTGAAGGAAATGGCACGAGTGAGTGAAAGGCCGCGAGTGAGTGGAGCCACGTGTGCAAGGGTAATGGCATGCGTGAGTGAGCGGCCGAGTGTGAGAGAGACAGCGTGTGCAAGGTCGCTGTGTGTGAGGGAGATGTCGGTGGGCATGTGTGAACATGCAGCCGTGTCTCCCGGGGCGAATGTAATGGTGAGGAGTGTTAGCGTCGTAACGCAGGTGTGCATGGGTGGAATGGAGACTACGACGGCGACATGTGAGGGACAAAAGCCGGGTAGCGGCTGTAGCTGTTTCGGGGACCGTGCCGGGTTCACCCAGCAGCGAGCGCGAGGTCCGTGCTGTGCAACGCACGAGGCCCCCACGTGCTCGCTTGCGAGAGTGAAGTCCCGGTCCGGAAACGCACGCGGTGGATTTGCCGATCCCGCGGACGGACAAAGTTTAGGCAGGATTATGGATTTGGACCGGACGGGTTCTCCACGCGATCGTGTGTGTTAAGCTCCAACGGGCAAAGCACATGTGTTCGCGTGGGGAACCCCTCGAGACGTGGGGCTTGTGTTTTTTTTTTATGCACACGGTGACGTCATGGCTGCACATGGGGTTGGAATCCGGCAGGAGGGTATCCCTGCCGGATGGTACCGTCCAAGGAGGGACGAGGTACACGTGCAGCTGCATGACGTCACGGGCAGGTGCAAAGTGCGCGAGCTGTGAGTTGCCGCGCTGGTGCTGCGCATGTAAAAAAAAAAAAAAAAAAAAAAAAAAAAAAAAAGCAAGCCTCACTTTCGGGTGCACAGGATTCCCAGACAAGGGGTGGAAGACCCCCTGGCCAGGGCACAGGATGGAAACTAGTTAGGGGGAAGGGTTAGCTTAGTTAGACCGGCTCCATGGGGCAGGGGTAAGTCCTCATGGAGCCAGTGGAATGGATTAGGTAGAGGGATTGTAGCGAGATTTAGGTTGGGAAAGTTATTTTAGAGATTTGGAGACAGTGACAGACTTGTGAATGTGTAGTGGGGACGTAGCTTAGCTACGTAGTGTTAAAAGGAACGTGCTGTAGTTTAAGGGACGACGTGGGAGCACGAGTTAGTTAGGGAAGGTAGTGAGAAGAATGGCAGAGTTCAGTGGTGTGTGTTGAAGAGTTGGTGAGTGAAGTGGAAGCATGTGCTTGGTGAGTGAGTGAGGCCAGCGGGTCTGTGTGAGTGGAGCGAATGGGGAATGCATGGTGCGATGAGTGATTGGGAGGAGGAGTGACTCCCGCCCAAGGGACCCCGGGGTCAGTGTAGAGTGAGTTAGGGGGTTAGTTAAATTGAAAAATGGAGATCGTTTTGTTGTTGGTGTGAATGTAGGCTCGAAACCCATTTGGAGGGGTGCAGGAGCCCTGTTGACGGGCTGGGAGCGTGGCTGCGAAAAGTGAGTATCGCTGAGTGGGTACCCCGGGCACCAGGCTAGACGGCCGTGGTAGGCCAAGGGCCCATGGGGGGCCGGGATAGCGTAGTGGGCACGGGTGCGCCTGCTTGGTGCGGGGGCCCGGGGCGCCATTAGCCGCATGGGCAGTGTTGTGGGCACGGGTGACCCTCGGAAAGGGGCCTGGGAAGCCAGCCTGCCACGTGTGCGTTTCAGCGGAGGTGCCATGGGGGGCACTCCCCGGTGTTTAGGGAGCTGGTAGGCTCGGAGGCAGTGTAGTGCCCGGGGGTGCCATAGCTGGAGATTCGGCAGAGGGTCGTGCCTGCGAAAGGGAGCCACGCATCCCAGCCATGAGACTGTGTGAGGGCACGGAGAGAAAATTGGGGGGCAAGGCCCGAAATTGTGAGGACACCAACACAGGCGATGGGAATCTGGGTTCTTAGAACCAATAGCTTAAGCGAGAGGTGCTTGTTGAAAGCCCCGGGGTAGTTTAACAGGTTAATGGTTAGGGTAGATTAGGAAGTGTACCCCTCCGCACCATCCATCCCCTCGCTCTCGTTGTGGGCCACTGGACCCACTTTGGGTTAGATCGCTGAATTCTGGGGAGGCCATTCTGAGGCTTGGATTGGGCCTCGACACAGGACGCTAGCTCTCCCTTGTTCCCCTCCGGGAAGGGAACGTAGGGGTTGGGAGTAGGCTAGGTGACAGGATAGGTTAGCCCAACAAGGACAGTACAGGGGGTTAGGGGACGATTTATAGTGGGGAAGTAAAAATAAAAAAATAAGTTGGGGCTAAATTGGGGGTGACAAATTAAGGGAGTGGGTATAGACCGTGACAGGCAAAGGCGATAGGTTGGGAGGGAGACTGTAGAGTAGGTCCGAGCCCGCCTTCCGAGTGGCCAGCACCACCGCGCTCCCTCCACCAACCTCCACTGAACGGCGAAGGCTGGCCAACTTCATCGGCAGCTGTTGTTTTGCTGCAAGGCCTGTGCCGGCTGGATCGGCTGCAGCTGCTGTGCTTCAAGGCCTGTGCCGGCCAGTTCATCTGCCGGCTGTGTTTGCCTGCAGCGGCCTTGTTCTGCAGGCTGTGTTTGCCTGATCACCTTTGCCATGCCATGCCCACTGCCCCTGTTCACCAGCGCCGTTCAATTTTTGCTTTGCCCCCCCCCCCTGTTCATTGCCATGTGCGCCAGGATCAGAAAGCAACAGTTTGCAAGCTGCGAGAACTGCCCTGTTGGCAGCTACAACACGGGCCTGCAGTGGCGGCCTGTGCACCGTGTTTGCGTCCATCCATTCATCCATCCATTCGTTGTGTTCATTGCGTGTGCCACTTGAGCTGGCACGGACACTGTGTTTGTGCAGCCCATGCACCGTTGTGGTTCACTGCGTTCTGTTCAAAAAGGGAGGCCTTGGACTGCTTGTGAGCAGCCGGCCACGTTCCCTGTCACCTGCATTGTTTGAGTCAGAGACTGCATGCGAGCAGCCTGGCTCCCTGCTAACTGCTTTCTTTTTGCAGAGTTCATTGATCCTGGGCCATGGTTTAGTGTAAAATTTGTAAGTTAAGGTTAAGATGCACTGTAAATATGAGTGCGCCCCCGGCATGTCTGTCTTAGCGCCGGCAATTTTATTTAAGTCGTCTGTGTGAGTGAGTTTGTTTAGATAGTTACTCAGCCCTCAGGTTATTTATTTTGGGGACACGAATACCATGAATGTCGCACTCAGGGATCCGTAGGTAAAATGTACTAGGGGAGAACGACACATGATGGCACACGAAAATTTGACGACTCGGGACGAGTCTGTAAAAAGGGGAGGGAGTAGTGTTGTGGTTGACGAAATTCGCAAACCACCATTCAGGTCCCGTAGGTGAGATATCTCTGTAAGCACATGTGTAGTTAGCCCCAAACCCGTTGTTTAGAGGGAATAAATGTGATTCATTCGGGCTGCGACCCTTTAAGATAGCCGTTTTTCTTTTACTATCTTTATTTTGGACCAGCCGCCATTACTACCACCACAACCACCACCAACCATGTCTCAACAGCCATCACACAACAACCACCAACCGCAACGCCGCTTCACAACAACAGCAACGCCAACAGCCACGACCTTTACTGTCATAACTCGCCCTCGCAACCATCGCATCACCGCCATTCCCGCGCAGCTTGTGGGCACCGATACTGGACTCGTACAGGGCGCGCAGCGAGCAGCGGGTGCAAAAACACCAGCCTTTCCGAGAAATCGGATCAAGAATGATTCACGCCCACTTCTGTTCCGTCCTATCAGCGAGCGTGGGGCGATTTGGCACCGCCTCCAGGCACGTCGGAGTATAATCGCTAGATGCAGATTCGCGGATCAAGAATGATTCACGCCCACTTTTCCTCTGTCCAATGGGGAGCGTGGCTCCGCCCCCGAGCCATTCCTGATCCAAAAATCTGCATATGGTTTCTCCTGTCGAACTATAAAGCACCGAGCGCGGAGCGAATCGAGGCAGTTGGAGGCAGTTGGGAAGAGTTGAAGAGTTGAGTTGGGAAGAGTTGGAGGGAGTTGAGTGTTTGGAAAGAGTTGGAGAGTTGTGGCGGCGGCGAAATCAGTCGAGAGAGTGTCTGTCGGGGTCCGGAGAGGCTGGAGAAGCCAAGAATCTTTGTGGAGGTCGGCGCTCGTGTCAGAGTCGGGGAGCTGCGGAGAGGGGAGGCCGGTAACGTGATCGAGGTCGCAGTGGAGTCGCTCGTCGCGGGACCCAAGCCAGCCAGATATCCTCTTTCCCCCGAGCATCAACAACCCCTCCCTGTTTCCCCCCCCCCGCGCTGAGATAGTGTGAGAAGGGGGCCCCGTTCCCACCCCATTCCAGGCAGTGCCAGCGAGGCCCGCGGAGTCGGGGCGCCGCCGCCATTTTGCGGCTCATCACCAGACGGGTAGGCTCGAAGCGGTCTCGGCCCCAGGCCCGTCTGCCCCCCTCATCGTTGAGGGTGGCCCCTTCCTTTTTCTTTTGCTTTGAGTATATGTGTTGTCGGCGCCGTCTGTGAAGTAAAACTGTATAAGTGTTGCCGTGTGCTCGGTAGTCGGTAGTAGATCTGCATTGTGTCTCTTTTGTTACATTTGCTTTTTGTGCAGAATTGTCGTGTTACTTTTACATTTGCTTTTGGTGTATAATTGTATATGTGTGCTTTCCGTTTGCCGCGGAATAAATGTGCTTTATGTTGAACTGTTTTTCCCGTTTCGTTTCGTCTTTTCTTTTATTGAATCTCCATCTTACTTCACGTAAAGGGTTGGTCGTGGGCTAAATATGCCCAATAATTAATCGAACCGTCGAGGTTGATGATAACACCGCTCGGTTATCCCGATAGTACGGAGCGGGTCACTTAAAGTGGCCCATGTCCGGAGTCGACCTGCGGCGAGGTGCGATCGCCCGGTCTACCCTCCGTGTGGGTACTTAGGTAGGTCGAATTTGGCGAGCAACCCTATCCCACGCGGGGGGCCGATTGGCACGATCGTGGTGAGGCCGAAAGGCCCACCCGTGACTAGTTCCCGGCGTTAGTCCGAGAGGGTCACGACGGGATTGTCCGTCCGGTGGGCGACGTGCCGCGATTCGAGTTACGTGGCCGCTCGCACGCCGGCGGGCGCGAATCAGCAACAATATATATATATATATATATATATATATATATATATATATATATATATATATGTGTATATATATATAAATAAATAAATAAATAAATATTACAATTGAAAGTATGAAGCAGTTACATCATTGTTGTTCATTTGCAAAATGAGCAAGAGAAGTGACATAAGTGACTTTATAACTAATGTTAGCTACAATGGAATTACATCTCATATTCGGTTTAAAAATAAAATAAAATAAATACTTGTAACTGAACATCGAAAGTAAAAACAAATTGTTGGTCCAATATCACAGAGTGGAGAAGAATTTTTTTTTAAAAAGCCAAACTTGTTGAGGCTTGTGTTGCATCGAAATGACCATCAGAATAAAGGACTGTACCGGATGCCTTCCCTCGTAGAGATCGAGACAGGGAGATGGAGCAGGATCCGGGAAACGCAATACAAATCATGAAACGGGATGGAGAGACCCTTCTTGCGGAGAGAGACATCCATCTTTGCGTTTCCTGTTACGTTCTCACCATGAGGGCCCCATGGCTGCACCGAGTCCAAAAATAAGTGAAGTACAACAGCACTATATGTATGAAAACGCACAAACGCAACAAAAAAACCCACAGAAGAGAAAAATAAATACACACAGTCAATAATATGCGAGTCAGAAGGGGATGTTGTTTTGAGCCTCTGAGCCATCTCATCTTGAAACGCCGTTACGTGGCCGGCAATGAACAGGACGCATTCATTCGTTTGAACACGACAAGCAACGGTGCAAATGAATCAAAGTACATTCAAACATATCTGTCCACCACGTGATAGGCAATTGGTGAGTCAACCGCGTGGTCTCTGAGGCTTTCCGGTTCCCGTGCGGTTTTCTGCGGCAGGGCTTGAGAGCGGGATCGTGGATGAACCGTGTTGTCATCCCAATGAAGACCGCGTGTGCCGTTCTCTTGTCGGAGAGGGGATAGCATGGGTGGAGACAAGCTGGGAACCGAGCTCGAATCCGTACTGCTCGGGATAACAGAAAACGTTGGGTTGACATCATCCGCGGTGTCACCGGAAGTGGCCATTTGTGCTGTGGTTTCTATGATCCTAAAGTGTGTGCTTTCATTATTCCGAATCTTTGGTTGCATAGCATGTGCTGTTGCGTCGAGTGAACAGTTCGACGGTATCGTCTCTACTTCTTGACCGT
This sequence comes from Eptatretus burgeri, assembly GCF_056783735.1. Lineage (NCBI taxonomy): Eukaryota > Metazoa > Chordata > Myxini > Myxiniformes > Myxinidae > Eptatretus > Eptatretus burgeri. The sequence continues at coordinate 13,312,579 of NC_140974.1, forward strand.
TATTGTCCTCGCTAAGCTGGTTTTTCGGTGAAGACTTCATCGGTGGTTTTGACATGGGGAGCGTGCCGACAGAGATGGAAAGCAGGCTGACCTCGCCATCCTCTGCGGACACTCCAGGAAGATAGGATTTTGCGTTGGTGCCATGCCACCAGGGAGAGCTGGACTTGAGTGAAGTGAATCCCTTCAACGGGTCAGCACTGCAACTTGCAAAGCTGTCCATGCTTGAAAAAGTCCTCACATCAGGTGCGAGGGAATGGAATTGACAGCCAAGCATTTTGCTTGAGACGTTGGCTGAGGAATCGGCGGAATTTGTCGTTCTTTGACGATTGGAACAAATTTCTTTCTCGGGCTGTTTTTCCATCACGACGCTGCAAGAAGAATCGACAGCTGCAGTTTCAATATACGACTCCCGGTTCTGTGCAACTTGAGTCAAAGATGACTTTAAGGCTTCGGTTTTGTTTGGTTTTGTTTCAGAATCGCTGTTCATTTCCCGAAGCTCAAGACAGTGGTTTGACTGGGCGTCCAACGTAGCAAGTTGCTGCATGCCGTTGGGATCTGGTAATGGCTGCCTGTTGTCTGCCACTTGCTCTCCGAAATCCAGACCATGGAGCAGTGAGTCATGAGAGTTCGTGGAGATGATGCTGCCATTCCTTTTGGCCCTCTCAATGGCTTCACGCCTCTTTACCGCCTTCTCTTGACGCTTCTGTTCCTTGTAAAATTCAGAAAAGTTGTTGACAATGATTGGGATGGGGAGAGCGATGACCAGAACACCAGCAATGCAGCACAGTCCGCCCACAATTTTCCCCAGCAGCGTCTGCGGGTATATGTCCCCATAGCCGACCGTCGTCATCGTTATGGTGGCCCACCAAAAAGAGGCTGGAATGCTGCTGAACTTTGTCCTTGGCTCATCCTTCTCTGCAAAGAACACCAAGCTTGAGAAAATCATGATTCCCATGGCGAGGAAAAGGATGAGGAGACCCAATTCATTGTAACTTCGACGGAGTGTGAAACCCAAGGATTGGAGCCCCGTCGAGTGTCGTGCCAGTTTGAGGATCCGGAGGATCCGCATGATGCGGAAAATCTGGACCACGCGGCGCACGTTCTGAAACTGAAGAACATTCTGGTTGGACTCTGTAAGAAAAATAGTCACGTAGTACGGTAGAATGGCGAGTAGATCAATGACGTTGAGTGCACCCTTGAGGAATTTCCACTTGTTGGGAGCAGAGACGAAACGGAGCACGTATTCCGTGGTGAACCAGGCGATGCAAACGGCCTCAACGTGTGCAAGCGACGGGTTGTCCACCTGATTTCCAAACTCGTCGCTATGATGCAGCTCGGGCAATGTATTGAGAGACAGAGCAATCGTCGACAGGATGATGAACAGGATGGACATAATGGCCAGCACCTGCAAACGAGACATTATTTTCAGAGTCAAACATCATTTTAACACAAAGAACACAAAGCACTGCAATATGCACTTATTCTTTAGTTAACGTCTCACAATTGTTCCCACGTTTTTGTGGAGTTAGCCAGGCGGAAGTTTTTGTCTTTCACGAACCGGCTGACCAGGCCTGATGTTCAATCAAGTAGTTTGGGCAAGAATTTGTGATTCGTTTCAGGGTGCCAGCAATCGCTCGCATACTCTCTCGCGAAGGACACCATGGGATATTCAACGTCCAGCAACTAATGTTGGCACATGGGATGCTCAGTTTAACGTCCATCCGAGGGACGAGACACATCGATGAATGTGAAACACCGGGATGGCAGTTTATAGGTGCGTCGGGATTCAAACCCAGGTTCGAAGGCTTCGAGGTGAGAGTGTGCCGACCTCTCAGCCATCCTGCCAACCCCACTCCAACATGAACGTGTTCTGGAATCTAGCATATCAGGAAGAAAAAAAAATAGAGAAATAGTTTCTGTATATTTTTCGATATAATCCAGAAGCAAACTTCATATTATGTTTCTGCAAGTTATCATGGATTTAACCATTTGTTGTGATAATGATGGAAGTTTGAAAACAACACAAATATTAAAGAACATTCCTGGAAGTCCACAGTGGAGGTGGAAGACTTCACAAACAGCGTATAATTTGTGGAATCAAACTCTAAATGGGATCGAAACATTCCTCAATTCCAAATTATTAAACCCAATTTAAAGAGCTTGATTTCTCGTGAAAACACAGGTCATTTGCCGAAGGCGAGATTGGTGATACCTGATAATTATAAGCGTGTGACATAGTAAACAGTAGTTAAGTCTGGTGGAGGGCCATCTATTTATTACATACTCAAATGTGGTAGAAGTTTGGATCCTGCTTCCATCCTCTCCTCCCTTGGAGGATATATAAATGCTTCTTTCACTCTGTCCCCGTTTCCTCCCAACAGTGGGCACATAAACAGATGTCCAAGAAAAACAAGCTCGAATGAGCTAAGATCCTCGTCTTCTTAATGATGACGTCATAAAAACGAATGTGACATCATTGTGATGTATCAGGTTTGCGATAAATTATCTGTGCTAATGCCCGGCTTGATTCCCGCAAACAGAATTCAAAAAGCTTGCCGAGTTTCGGAGATAATTTTTTGGCGATTTCCATTAGCAGAGATATTTTGACGTCATAACTTTTTTTTCTAGGAGGAATTTTCAAAATCGAAGATGGTTACTGTCTGCGCAGGGTATTTTTACATATATATTGTTACGGTTGTGGAAATTCACAGAGCACTATATAGGTCCTTAGATCAGTTATGTCGATAAGTCTGTGTTCAGATAGATTTCCCCATCAAGGTCTAAGGGATTTATTCGTGTAACCGGGTTGTAATCTTTGAGGTAGCCGTTTTTCTTTTATTATCTTTAATTTGGACCAACCGCTTCACAACAACCACCTTCACCACCAACATCGCTCTCATCAACCGCTTCACCACAACCACCTCCACCACCAACATCGCTCTCATCAACCATCTCCACAACGACCACCATGACATCCCCTCACAACCTACGCAACAACGAACAGCAACGCCTTACCGTCATCTCCATTGCGCCGCCATCTTTACGCCAGAGACGGCGAATTCACCCACGTCCGCTCCTTCGTTGGCACCAGGGTCGTTGATTTCACCCACGTCCGCTCTCCTTCGTTGGCACCAGGGCGTTGATTTCACCCACGTCCGCTCTCTCCGAGCTTCGCATTCTAATTGGATCAGGAGATCGAAGGGGGGCGGAGCCAGCGGGGGGTCAGAGGTGAGGGCTCGGAGATCAAACCTCGCCTCACGGATCCCATAAAAAGCACGCAGAGACGCCAAGCGCAGTTGTGAGGAGTTGTGCGGGGCCGCGTTTGGAGCTGGATCAGCCTGGAGCCTGGAGTCTGCAGATGGATGGGAGCTGGAGAGAGCGGAGCCTGGAGCGCAGCCTGCCATTCTGTGCCGAGCTGTAGGTCGCTGGGAAGAGGCCGGAGAGGAGTCGCCAACCAGCGGCATAATGGTCGGAGGTGATCGGGCCCCGGGACAGTCCAAACAACACGGAGGAACGGACGGGCTCTTAAGAGAGCATCAACTCTGAAAGAGCAAAGGCCCGTTCGTTCCTCTGAGGCGTTGTCGACTAGGCCCGATTGATTGGGCCGCATGACGAGGCCTGGGCCGCGCCACGGTCACGCCAGCTGCCATGTGGACGGGACGCCAAGGAGCACCCAGCGAGTCGCCATGAAGGTGGCAGGTAACCAGCGCGGCCTCTCGGAGCTCCTTCAGTCTCCCAAGCTCTGAGAAACATTAAAGGCTTACGAGCCCGGGCCTTTTCTTTTCTGGGGTTTTGCATGAACGTTGTGGCGCCATGTCTTTAAGTAGAACTGTATAAGTGTATGTAATTATTATAACGGTGGTAGTTCTTTTTCTTGCTTGTGTTTTGTCCCATACGTGCATTGGCTGCATACATGACTGCATGATTGTATACGTGCATTGGCTGCATACATGACTGCATGATTGTATATGTGTCGTTCTATCAATAAATGTCCTTGTGTGAACGTTAACGCGTTTGTCGCGTCCTTTTCCTTCAAATTGAACTGCCGTATTGCATTCAAAATAATTGCTGGCGTTTTAATAGCCGATAATAGAATCGGATCCAACGGGGCTTTCGCGATAATACCCCGCTCGGTTATCCCAAAACGGAGCGAGCTGCTTAAGCGGCTCGTTTCCAAGCAGGCCTCGTTGAGGAACAGTCTCTCGGTAGTCTGCCCGCGCGATTAATTAGGTAAATCGACCATTCGGCTATCGGACCCTGCAGCGCGGGTAGAGTGTTGACTAGGCTGTGGTGTGCATTAAAAACACACCCGTAGCGAGATTTTGGCGTTGTTCCGAAAGCTGTGACTGGATTGCTCGTCCGGTGGGCGTACGGCCGCGATTCCGCTAAAATCGGCTGTCCGCACGTCGGCGGGCGGAAATCTGTAACAATATGCCAAGTTTCAGGAAGTTTCGATGAAAACTGTAGGCTGTGAAACAAACTAGTTTCAGAAATAACGGTACAGGCGATTTCCATTAGCGGCGATATTATGACGTTAACTTTTTTTCTAGGAAGAATTTCCAAAATCGGAGATAGTTACTGCCTGCGCGTGGGCTTTCTGCATATACACGGCAAGTTTCACGAAGATCCGGTGAAAACTCTGGGTTGTGAAACAAAAAAGTCAAAAATAGGAATGACGTCATAAAAATTGATATGACGTCACAGCGATGTATCATATGTGCGGTAATTCATCTCTGCTAATGCCCTGTTCGATTCCCGCAAATAGAATTTAAAAAGCTTGCCTAGTTTCGGAGATAATTTTTTAGGCGATTTCCATTAGAGGAGATATTTTGACATCATAACTTTTTTTCTAGGAGGAATTTTCAAAATCGGAGATGGTTACTGTCTGTGCAGGGTATTTTTACGTATATATACCAAGTTTCAGGAAGTTTCGATGAAAACTGGAGGCTGTGAAACAAAAAAGTCCACAAGAAGAGGATGAAGAACAACAACGTGAGTAAGACTTAGAGATCCTCCACGAGAATCTTAAACAATACAAGGGTCCTCACTAAACTCTCTGTTTAGCTCATGTTTAGTTTAAAAAGTGCTCATGGATGGACTTCATGTGAACTCGTCGTCACAGCCGGAGAACTAACTTCACTGTATTGCGTTCGACACAAGGACAACGAACGCATGACCCTCAAAAGTCCAAGGAGTTCCAAAAAAAATTCGATAGAAAATGATTCTTGCGACCTCAATGCGCACTCTTGTTCGTCTCCACTGATTAGAACTTGAATTTGATTTCCAACCGGAAGCAAGTTCACCAGCGGCCCCCAAAATCAAACAGTTTACTTGCTCAACGACACCTCTTCCCAAATTATTTGAAGGTTCTTTTTTAAACAGCACCGCTCGTTCACAACACGTGATGGCCATTCTCCTCGTGAGTGGCAGCGTGGAAGGGCTCATGTTTCCAACATCATTCGAGCAAACGAATGCGCTGTGGAACTTGCTTCGCTGGTCGACGAATGGCGACCCCACTGACTGCCAACTCACCGTTCATCATCCCAACATTGCAAATAAATCAGCTCAAGGGGATTGGGGGTGATAATGAAGGAGAAACTGAAAAAGGAGTAAGATTGTCCTTTGTGTCTGATTGGCTGATGTGCTAAGCTGGCTGCTAATTATAGGCCCATCTGCACAGCACAGCACAGGGTTTAATGGAGCTTAGGAAAAGCCCTGGTACCACCAGCTCGTGCCAGCATAGATGTCGGGCCTCGGGCATTGAAAATCCACCACCTGTACCTGTACGTCTCTTTGCTTATTCTTGGCCCAGTCTATGATTGCATCTGCAACCATTAATTATTATCTGCCATTGAAGGATGCAACGAGGTTAATAAGAGCTCCAGCAATTTATTTCTGTCTCTTTTGTTATTTTCATTCCTTTTTTCTGGCCCACGCCGTTTGTTCATATATATATATATATATATATATATATATATATATATATATATATATATATATATATATATATATATATATATATATATATATATATATATATATATATATATATATATATTGTGTCCATCAGAGTAGCCTCGTGTCTCCTGGTTAATAAGCATCTTTCTCTATTTTACTGTCAGCCCCAGGTCGTCCCTCTGTCTCCTGGACATTACAAAGGCAGCTATTCTCGAAGCAATCCGTCCTTCCTGAAGGCGTTAAGCCGGGTATCTCACGTCAGTTCCAGTAATCTCCTTCGTTCCACGTCTGAAGGTGGAATGAGGACCTCTAAGTAGGGATAAACGATTCAATTTCTTTTTGATGCCACTCCAAGTATTGTCGAAATATTAAAACCACATTTATCGTTAGATCCAGATTGCCTTCATAATACCTTTGACAGGTTGTCTGTGTGGGTGATATGAAGGAAGCAGCAGCAACGGTTTTGTTGGTGATGTGTGGTCCCTTTGTGGCTGTATGGGCTGTGGCGAGCGTGGTCGACTGTCTCTATTCATTTTATCGACTAACAGCTTCATAAACGACAAGGAAACTCAGGAAAAACTCTGGAATTGCTTTTGTGCCTTGTCTGAATCGTTCCATCTGCCCGCATTGATTTGTGGACATTGACGATCCCACGGTGTACTTCGACAAAGAATAGGTGAGTTATCATATGGAACCGTGAAAAACTAGAGAGTTCATAAAACACCTTACCTGCGCAGTCTTGAGAGAGAGAAAAATAAAAATGCCGCAACGTTTTGTCCAAGTAAAACCCGTCACTTCATCACCTCTCCCTGTCAAGGCTGGAGTTTCTCAAGCCCAGTCCCAGTCCTATTCGTGTTCTGAGTGTTCTGAGCCCAGTCCGATTCGTGATCTTCATCAATGATCTCTCTGACTCTCGAAAAGAATTGTCTGGCAACTCAACCCCCTCCCCTCCTCCCCAATCTACCTTTTTTAACAACCCTCTTGAGGAAGTTCAGTCATTCAAACTCTTTGGTCTCACTCAGCCATGATCTTTCTTGGGAAAACCAAAATTTTAAAGTTGGCCTCCAAACACAGTGGCCGGCTGGGATCCTCCGTCGGACAATTTCTTCCTTGGCACACCCGAACTCCTATACACCTACAAAGCCTTCATGAGCACAGCTTGATGGAGTACTGCTCTTCCCTCTGGGCTGGCTCCCCGCCTCACATCTTGCTCAGCTTGACGCTTTGGAAACCAAGGCATTCAAGATTATTGAAATCTTCCATGATGAAGGCGAGTGTATGGACCCATTACTTCGCAAAATTCGACAGGTTGGTTGTCTCTGTCTACCACCTCCTTTCTGGTCTTGTACGCTCTGTTCTTTCCATTCTTTGTCTCTCCCCCTCCAGCCCCCCCCTCAGGTTTCTGCAGGGCACACACGGTCCACCATCTACCTCATTGTTGTGAAACTACCTAAATCCATCACTGCCCACCACCACTCCTTTGTTCCACTTTTTTTTTTCCACCTGTGCAACCAACTGCTGCATCCTCTTCAATCAAAAATTCTTCCCTCCAGGTCTTCAAGACAGTTGTTCACCCCAATCTGAGATCATTGCAAATCCCAAATCATGATCTTTTTTTTTTATCCTCATCAACTTCTTCACCTGAACCCCTCCTCATTCCAAATTTCCAGTTTTCCCTCCTGAGAGTTTCCTTCTATATCCATCTTGTACACCCCACGCATCCCCTCCTGCTCCCCATTCCTCCACACACCCATTGCTTGTCCAAGTCTCCCTCTATCTAGGTCTACAACTATGCTGTTCGTGTCCCCCCTCCCCCTCTCTATTGTTCCTTGTGCATCCTGTTATGTCCTGATCCGTTTAGTGTACTCGATCTTCCATGAGCCTCAACTATGTATACAACAACAAAAACAAAACGACTAATCGAAAGGGTTTAGAAAGTGCCAAAAAGGGAACTTGTGTTCTACAGTGTTCAAGTATACAATACAATTGAAATAAAATAAATATTTCAAAGGTTGTAGAAAACTTTTTTTGGGATGTTGACCGCCGTTGAAGCAGTGTCTTATACGCCACCCCTATCTAAGAGGTTACATTAGTTCGTCGTGCCTGTTGTTTGTGTCCTTTATGACGTCCTTAAAAACAGTAAGTTTCCTGTTTGGAATGATTTTCAATTTTTGTTTGACGGGACAGATCTAGGCAGAGGACAAAGATTGCAGCATCTCGCTCCTCTGTACGCGTGCACGATCGAGACAAATTGAGGGATAAAGTGCTGTGAAACTACAGGTTTGTTTCCCGATTCATGTTTTTGAAATGAACATTCAATTGAAATCAAGTTGTTCCTCGATCATAAATTGATATTTGCGGAGAGATAGACTGATAAAGTGAAGCAATTGCTTAAGCCCGCTTTTCGCTTCGTGCACGCGGGGTAAAAATACAAGTTCCTGCTCTTGAAACATACAAGAACACAAGTGGCACAGCCATGCTTCAGTAGTGATGCAACCAGCTGGCCGAATTGGTAACTGAATCCCTGCCCAAATGACGAGGTATCAATAGGGAACGCAATATGGTAATGTATTTTAACGCAGCATACCTCTCAGTTCAGTTATTACATAAATATTTAGAGCACACATAAAATATTCAGACGTGCCCTTTATTTTACATTTCAAAGTGGAAAAAGAGAGATGCTAAAAGATGACCTTTCTGGGGTGGGGGGGGGGGGAACACAAACAAACACTGAGTGCCTCGTCACCGACACCACAAATTACACCTGCTGGTGGTACAGCAGGTGTGTATGTTTGTTTGCAACAGGTAATTACGCTGCGAGATTGACCCTGGAAGGATATGCGAATCTCTGGTTGTGACCCAGATGACGGTGCGAGTGGACATGTGCACAGGAGTTCGAGAAGGGGCACCTCTCACCTGGGCATTATTTACCTGGGCATTATTTACCGGGAACCGGAAAGTCAGCCTTTGGTCTAGCTTAACAAAGCGACAAAAACCAACTGCATTAACTATTCATGTTTGTTCCAGGTTATTAAGTACCACTGGCAGAGAGCACACAAACCTCCTGGGGGAACACGTTCTGCCTTTCTTTCACTACAAACTCTTCTCGTCTCAGATCTCATATTTGGTCTGACAATCTGGATAATAGCCCCTCGAATAAAGTGATCCCAGAGTTTGCTCCTTAATCATATACTTCTTGTGAAAAGTCAAACAACTGGCTTAAGGGAATCAAAATTGAAATATGAAGCCACCAATCAAATAGCACAGCTGCGCAGCAGACGAGGCTCGGGTTTATATGAGTCGGTGGAGCCTTCATTTTTTTAATATTATTAAATGATCGATGCTCAGGGAAGAACATGAACTGACAGTGGGGCAACGAGAGAGAAAGAGAGAAAGAGAGAAAGAGAGAAAGAGAGAAAGAGAGAAAGAGAGAAAGAGAGAAAGAGAGAAAGAGAGAAAGAGAGAAAGAGAGAAAGAGAGAAAGAGAGAAAGAGAGAAAGAGAGAAAGAGAGAAAGAGAGAAAGAGAGAAAGGGAGAAAGGGAGAAAGGGAGAAAGGGAGAAAGGGAGAAAGGGAGAAAGGGAGAAAGGGAGAAAGGGAGAAAGGGAGAAAGGGAGAAAGAGAGAAAGAGAAAGAGAAAGAGAAAGAGAAAGAGAAAGAGAAAGAGAGAAAGAGAGAAAGGGAAAGGGAAAGGGAAAGGGAAAGAGAAAGAGAAAGAGAAAGAGAGAGAGAGAGAGAGAGAGAGAGAGAGAGAGAGAGAGAGAGAGAGAGAGAGAGAGAGAGAGAGAGAGAGAGAGAGAGAGAGAGAGAGAGAGAGAGAGAGAGAGAGAGAGAGAGAGAGAGAGAGAGAGAAAACAGCAACCCCCAAGTAAGGGAATTGGGCAGGGCCAATGGGGGTAATAGAGGGTAGGTATTGGGTGGAGGGTGATGTGAGATGGTGGTGCACAGCCTGCTTGAAGCCCTGGAGGGAATACTGGATCACACCTCAGAGAAGCGGTTCCACATAAAGGAGAAGCGTAGAACAAAAGAGGTGTGTATGGTAAGCCTGAATTTTGTGAATCAATCCAGGAAGGGTTACTGGAGTTGCCCGGGAGAGATAGAAGATTGAGAGAGAAGAGGGAACTAGACCGTGGAAGAGGTTGTTATAAGTAAAACAAACAAACAAAAAACAAGGGGCCACCGACCCACCCGTATAACCTGAGAGCAAATGATCTTCAACAAAACAGACCGTTTGAACATGGATCTTCAAAACGACAACGCAAAGCAGTTACGCTCTGCGGGCTCAAGGTTATCAACCATGTACAAAATAGGACAAGCAGATATACCGATGGCTTTCTCCGAGCTGTAGTTATCGATGCAACAAAGGGCGATTCAAAAATAAATAATTACAAATAAAAACCAGAAAACAACTTTCCAGTTCCACGGCTTTTATAACGATGTAATAATTTTCAGGATTTATACTGCAATATTCCCACACGTCGGGAGGATAAAACGAAACTCGAATCATTACCGGCGCAGTTTCCAGCATTCAATTCAGCATCTGGAATGAAAATCCCATCCAATCTTTCTCACTATTTCGTTTTCTATTCTTACAACCCATCAAGCAGCATGGTTGGAAATCTCATTGCTATTAAAGGGGGGAAGCTTTGCAATGTTGTGTTGTTTTGTGTTTCTTTTTTTTTTTTACATCATTAATCAATTATAAGTATCGCTGTACGCGGTAATCACTTCCACGGTGTGCTTAATGCTTGTTTGTGTCAAATTATCTACATTTAATACGTTTATCTCAGGTTCATGGAGAGGTTTGTGTATAAATTACACGCAGCGCAGAGGCATTAGCAGACATCGGTGTCGGTATTTCGAATTATACAAGGAGAGGAGTCGATACCATTGTACTTTAATTGGAATTGCAAGGACATCAGTAGACAATGGACAATTACCGAGACCGACAGCATGTGCGATTCGAACCTGGGTTTTGAGCATCATGAACCGTTATTTTATTTCATTACCCCATGCACGCAAAGCGAAATCTGTCTGGATCTGTCTGTCTGTCTGTAAAATCTGTCTGTCTGTCTAGAAATGTCAGTTTATGATCGAAGGACAACAAGTTCAATTGAATGTTAGATTTTGAACACGAATCGAAACGTCAAATCGGAAAACAAACCTCTGGTTTAACAGCAGCACTTTGGCTCTGAATTCGATCCGATCGCGCATGTGTAGAGAGGAGCAAGATAATTGTGTGTTTGAAACTTTGTTTGCCTGTCTGTGTGAGAGTTAAACAAATTTTTATAATCATTCAAAACAGGAAACGTACTGTTTTTAAGGATGTTATAAATGACACAAACAACAAGCATGAAGTACTAACGTAACGTGTTAAATAAGGTGGTGGATAAGACGATGCATCAATGGCGGTAAATGTCCAAATGTTCTTTTCTACAACTTGTAAAATCTTTATTTTATTTCAACTTTATTGGTCCTTCACACATGCATGGCGAAATCTGAGCTGCTCGTTTCCGCCTCACCGTAAGCTAAGTTTTCCGAGGTGGATTTGTCGTGTTTTGCGATGTGTGATTCGTCCGAGTGTTGCAGTTTTGTCCCATGCGATATTTCACGTCAATTCGTTCGTCGTTTTGTGCTATTTCTTTAGTGTCATCAAATCCTGAACGTATTGTCAAGGGTCAAGGCCTTCCCTCGGAGAGTAAGTGTGTCCTACTTTTGTCCTGGGTGTATTCCCGGGTATCTTGCTTCTATTTCCTCAACACTATCCCGATACCATTTTTATTTCCCCTCCTTGGCTGAAAAGATAATCGGAACAAACACACCAAAAAAACCCCATAAATTTTATATTTCACTCCATAAAGATTTTCATTTCTATTGAATTTCTTTCTGCTCCTGGTTCTACATCCCCCCACCCCCCACCGTTTCTCCAAACAATCTACATTAAGTAGAAATACTTCTTATAAAAAAAAACGTTTTAAGAATGCATTTCAACCCTTGTATCTCCTTCACAAATGCTATACATGTTCTTCTCCACCACGATATATGTCTTTTTCTTCTTCCTACAAAGGATTATTTTTCTGAAGTGTTTGTCTGCTCTGTGCCTCGTCCAGCAACCTCCCCTTGCCCCTCCCCCCTTGTCACCCCTCCCCCTCCTGCTCAAACAGCACAGCATTTCTCCACGCACTTAACAAGCGTTCTGATCTCCCATGCCACAATGTTTATCTCCGCTTGTCAAAGTTGGGAATTTGGAATCAGGAAAAGCATCCACCCCCAACACACCCCTCAAAGCTTCATGCTCCCCCTTTCTACATTCCTCCTCACCACCCTCTCAATGCTTCCCCCTGTACTTGTGAAAGTCAATATCTCTCTGGCTATTCTCAGAGAGAGGCCTCAATACCGGCGAGTCTGGCATTTCACTCAAGCAGATTGGCAGGGATTGCAAGCAATGGTCTCTGTCTTCCACCTCCTTTCTGGTCTTGCACCCTCTACTCTTATCATGCTCCTCCCCCCCCCTCTGCCAGGTTTCTGCAGGGCTCACACGGTCCACCATCAACTCCCTTTTGGTGAAAGTCCATAAATCCATTCATTTATTCCTCTTTCCCTCTTTTTTTGTTTCCCCCCATATGTGGAACAAACTTCCACATCCTCTTCAATCTCATTCTTTCCTCCAGGTCTTCAAGACAAATGTTAACTAGCATCTCAGATCGTACCAAATCCAAAATCATGATCTTTTCTCCCCTCGTTAACCCCATCCAAATCCCTCCTCCTTGGAAATTTCCAGTTTTCCTTCCTTGGAGTTTCCTTTTGCATCCATTTTGTCCATCCTCTGCATCCTCTCCTGGCCCCATTCCTCCCCACACCCATTGTTTGTTCAAGTCTCCCTCTATCTTGTCCTTCAACTTTGCTCTTGCCTGTTCCCCTCGCCACATGCATCTCCACGGTTCCTTTTGTGTCCTGTTGCATCCTGATCTGTTCGGTGTACTAGCTCTTCCAGAAGCCTCAACTATGAGTACAAAAAACAACAACAACACCTGCTTCTTTCGGGAGCATTGGAAAGTGGTCCTCATAACCCCCCTCACCCCAACGAGGGGGGCAGGGGGGTTGTGCCCATGAGCTGTCCCTGGGTACTGCAAACACGAATGCAGAATTTGGTGGACATTAGGCAAGCCTGTTTTTTGTTTTTTTTTCAAGAATTTTCAGATGTACGTAGAAACATACAATCATTACATACAATTGTCATACTTGATCGCCGGAGGAGAGGATTAAATTATACACTTGAACACTGCAGAACACAAATCACCTTTTTGGCAGTTTCAAACCCTTCCGTTTAGTAGTACTTCGACAAAATATTATGGCATTTTACGTCATCACGACCAATCAAATCTGCCGCTCGCAGACCCTGTCCATGTCCTTGTTTCTCAAGACTGTGCAGGCTAGGTGTTCGATGAACTCTCTAGTTGTGTATGGAGCCTGTGCCTGCTGGCTGCATCACCGGTGTGAGTGCAACTCTGTCGCTGATGCAGTGCCCCCTGTAGTTAAGAGCAAGAACTTGGAATTTGTTCAGGATGCTGGTGATGGTTCGCCTACTCTTCGCAAAGGACCTATAACGTTGGACAATTTTAATTGAGGGATCTAAAAATCTTGGGATCTTTAATGTCCCCCAACTCATGCCGACAGATGGGACGCCCAGTTTAACATCGACCCGTGGGACGGCACACACAGATGAATCATCCTGCATGTGAAACAAAGGGATGACAGTTTATAACTGGGTCAGGATTCGAAATCAGGCTCGACAGCTTAGAGGTGCACATATGTACATCTCGGCCAATCTACCAGCCAATCACTTTAGATGAGAATGCTAAACCTGCCAATATGACTCAGAAACGAAGAACTCGCATCGCAGATGCCGTGGGGAAGACTTCTGTGGAGAGTTCATTTGGAATCAACAATGCTTTTTGTCCCGTCACCACCAAATCTCTCTTCCGATGGTATCCAAGGCCATCTCCACTCATGGCTCGCAGAATTCCTCTCCTGTCGCAGCCAACATGTGGCACTTAATGGAGTTCTCTCATCCCCTCTTCCTGTCCAGGCAGGAGTTCCTCAAGGTCATGTTCTGGGCCCTGTTCCTTTTCTGGTTTTCATCAATGATCTCTCTCACTCTCTGGAAAATTCTCTTTATCCCTTTCCTGATGACTCCACCCTCTGCCGTACCATCTGTCATCCCTCAGATCGGCAAGCAGCAGCTTCTTCACTCTCTGCAAATCTGGATAAAAATCACAAACTGGTCCAACACGTGGAACGTGTCTTTCAATCCTGAAAAATCTCACACTCTCACTATGTTTCTCCCAAAGGGCTGTCTGAACCCCCACCCCCCATCTATTTTCTCAACAATCCTCTTGAAGAAGTCCTTTGATTCAAGCTTCTGGGTTTCACTATCTGCCATGACCTTTCCTGGAGAAGCCACATTTCCAACCTCGCCTCCAAAGCCAGTCACCGACTGGGCATCCTCCGTCGTGAAAAGTCCTACCTTGGCACACCCCAGCTCCTGACCACTTACAAAGCTTTCATCCGCAGCCTGATGGAGTACTGCTCTCCTCTATGGGCTGGTGCTCCTGCCTCACTCCTTTCTCGGCTTCACACTGTGGAAACCAAGGCATTTCGGATCATTGTTATCTCCCGCTATGAAGCTGAGTGTTTGGGTCTCTCACTGCAGGCATGTGAGTGGTCTTTCTGTCTTCTATCGTATCCTGTCCAGCCTTGCCGCCCTGCTCTGTCTGTGATCTGTCCCCCCAATATTTCCGCAGGGCGCTCAAGTTCCGTCAGCAACCTTCTTCTGGTAAAACTCCCAAAATCAAGAATCACTGCTCATCTTCATTCCTAATTTTTTTCCCACCTCTGGAATAAACTTGCACTCCATTCAACCCCACTCTTCCCTCCAGGTCTTCAAGACAGCTGTTCACCACCATCTCTTATCATCCCCCATCTAAATCCTCGATCTTTTCTACCCCAGTTAATCCACCCCAAACCCACCTCCTTCAAATTCCCTGCTTTTCCTCCTGAAAGTCCTTGTCTTGTCCATCATGTTTACCCTGTGTACTCCACCCCATCCCTCTCCCTTCCACAGATCTCCTAATGTGTCTGTTCTCCACTGTTTTGTGCTTCCCTCTCCCACCCCTCTTGTCTCCTGCTCCCTTTGTTACATGGATTGTGTGTTAGCTCTTATCGGAGCCTCGACATTGTATTAAAAAAATTTTTTTAAATCAATGGAGCACTCCCTACACATTTTAACATCCCGACTTTGGCTGAATGTTGAAACTCAAATTTGGTAGCATTCTGACTGGTGGGTCTGGAGAAGTAGATGTTTGAAGGAACTTACTGAGTCGGCCATTTTGACCTACTTAAAGTCACGTGACCGAAACAAGCTTTGCAATCCCCATTGCCAGTCAGGAATGGAACGTTGTAGCCAAACTTCAGCCTGATCGGCCTTGTGGTTTGGTCGGAGAAGTTGAAATCGGAGACGGATGATGGACAGACGCTTGGAGCACGATGACAATGCCTTATCTGGGATTCCAAGTCGAGATCAGCTAAACATTCCTACTCAATGGTCTCGATTTATCCCACGTGCACGTTGGGAAGGCCAATGAGGAGGACTGGTCCAGGCCATTGACGAACCGTCTGGCCAGGCCTGACGTTCCACTGGAGCTATTGGGGCAGGAATTTGTAATTTGTTCAGGGTGCCGGTGATACCTCACTTACTCTTCGCCAAAGACACCGTGGGATCTTAAACGTCCACCCAAAGGACGATGTACTCCACCAATCGAGGCCCTGCCTGCGACACATCAATCCAACAGTTTAAAGTCAGGTGAGGACTCAAATTCAGGCCAGGCAGTTCAAAGGTTCAAAGGTGCTACCTGTGCACCATCATAACAGATGAAGTAAACAACGGTAATGGAGGCCCGTTCTCTTTACAGAGCCACAGGCATTCATAACCGGTGGAGAAACGTTCCAAGGCTAAAACCAATCATGCATGCATTGTACATCTGTCTGCTGATGGAGTGGAAAAGTGACCAATAATTTATTCATCAAGACCATTCAGAGACTTCTGGCATACTCAGTGATTTAAAATAATTAAAATGAGCGAGCAGTGCAAAATTTACACACACACACCACACACACACACACACACACACACACACACACACACACACACACACACACACACACACACACACACACACACACACACACACACACACACACACACACACACACACACACACACACACACACACACACACACACACACACACGTATTGAATAAATAAAAGTAAGCTTGTATGTGGGAACCCAGGTTCAAATCCCATCCACTGCACCAACTATAATAAGTATTTGCCCATTAATCTACCAAATGTCCTTGCAATTCACATGAAAGCACACGAGTGCCTTTTCCCTGCACATTTTTGTTGTAGTGGGGTAACTTAGCATAACAATTGTGCATTTTGTGAGGAAAGCACCAAATTTGGCACACCAGTAGCCTAACATATTATGAACAGACTTGTATATTGGGCCATCTCAAAATTTTTGATGGCAGTGGAAAATGGCTGCCACAGCCATCAGCGGCTGAATTTGAGATGGCCCAATATCCAAATCTGTTCATAATATGTTAGGCCACTCGTGTGCCAAATTTGGTGCTTTCCTCACAAAATGCACAATTGTTATGCTATATTTAGCTAAGTTGCCCCACTATTGTGCTTAAACCCTACTACAAACATGTATTGAATAAATAAATAAAGGTAAGCTTGAATGTGGGAACCCAGGTTCAAATCCCATCCACTGCACCAACTATAATAAGTATTTGCCCATTAATCTACCAAATGTCCTTGCAATTCACATGAAAGTACATGAGTGTCTTTTTCCCTGCACATTTTTTGTTGTGCTTAAACTCCACTACAAGGCTCAGATATATTTTTAAAAGCAAGTAAGAAGGACCCAGGAGCTATTTTATTGCAACTTGCAACATGTGCAAAGACCCTTGATATTTATGAATCAAAGGGCATTGGTGTCATGCCAATTAGTTAGTCCCTTCCTGCCTCCCTTTACCATCTCTTCACTGGGATAGAAATAGACGTCTCTTTTGTCCTCTAAGTGACATCACAGGTGCCTCGACTGTTGAAAAGGAGGAAAACAAAAGTGTATTTGGGTTTGAAATTTTTTTCAATAATCTCTGCAACACTAAATGTCCAGGATGGGAAGAGTTTCGGCTTCTTTAATTCGACTTTCAGTTTTGCCACGAATTATATCACTGCCCCTCAGGACGAATAGGATGGCTGAGACCTCGAGATATGCACGCTCACCCCGAAGCTGTCTCGCCTGGGTTTGAATCCCAACCCAGCTATAAACTGTCATCCCGGTGTTTCACACGCACAGTCGGCCTGGTGTTCGCTTTACGGTTAAAGTGGCTGGCTGGCTGAAGATCCTAGGGTCTTGAGTTCAAGTCCCTGTCATCCGTTGAATTAACACCATGTAGGGTTCACTCAGCCCATCAGCCTTCTGAGGTTGGCAAAAATGAGTAACAGCTTACTGGAAGCCAGGGGCACTGCATCAGCGGCATATCCACGGCCTCAGCCACTGATGTTTGCATCCTCAGTCAATGATGCTACCCCGCAGCTTGTACTGCATATGGACGGAAGAAGAACTGCCCCTCAAACAATAATGTATCATTCCTCATTTACAGCAAGGCAGATTTATCTCAGTTGTTTTTGTGAATGCAAAATCCCAAGCTCATGGAAGAGCAAGGTGACACCGGGTAAAATGCTAATATATGGAGAGTGGGGCCACAATAAGAAAAGCAAGGGAAAGGGGGAACAGTAACTGAGGAAAGAAAAAAGGAACAAAGCTGCCAGAAATGGTTTGGCAAATGGATAGGGTTATGGGGGTAGAAAGAATGTGGATAGGGATGGGGGATGACAGGGAGTAAGGGGACAGTTTTCATAGCTTGCTTGTGGCTGTGCAGGTAAGAGTGCGGTTCAAGAGTCATAGGAAAGCGGTTCCACAAATGGGAGAAAAGAGGAACAAAAGAGTGGAGGTATGCAAGGAGCCTGGATTTTGGTCGTTTCACCAGGAGGGGTTGACTGGAAGACTGTGTGCATTATGTAGTATCTGGGGAGGATCAGGGACCGTATCCTTGCTCTTCGTGTCCTCACCGAACGCAGACGAGAGTTTCGGCAGGGGCTGCTTGCAGCCTATGTTGATCTCTGGAAAGCGTTCGATTCAGTGAATCAGGATGTCCTCTGGAGGATTCTTGCTCTTCGAAGGGTGCCACCAAAACTGATCGATCTGATGTCTGAACTCTACTCTGGTACTGAGAGTGCTGTGAAGTGTGGTGGTACCATCTCTGACTTATTTCCAGTTGTTACTGGAGTTCGTCAGGGATGTGTACTTGCCCCCACACTTTTCAGCACTTGTATGGACTGGATTTTAGGGAGGATGTCGGAGAGATCAAGCTGCGGTGCATCGTTTGGGAATGTCAAGATCTCGGACCTTGATTTTGCAGATGATGCAGTCATCTTTGCGGAGACTTTAGATATCCTCTTGGGGGCCCTCGAGGTGCTGAATGAGGAGTCGGAGCCGCTGGGATTACGGGTTTCTTGGGTCAAAACTAAGATCCAGGCTTTCGGTGACATCTTGGATGCTGCTGTCCTGTCTGTGTCTGTTTGTGGTGAGGATGTTGAGGTCGTGGAGAGATTCACTTACCTTGGCAGTGATATTCATGTCTCTGCTGGCTGCGAGTCAGAGGTCAATAGACGTCTGGGTCAGGCCTGGGGAGTCATGGATTCACTGGATCATGGGGTGTGGCGCTGCCGGTACCTCTGTGGGAGGACGAAAGTCTGAGTCTTCAGGTCCTTGGTACTTCCAGTCTTGCTCTATGGATGCGAGACTTGGACTCTGACCAAGGATCTGAGACGGAGACTTAATTCCTTTGGTACCAGGTCTCTTCGGAGAATCCTTGACTATCGCTGGTCGGATTTTGTGTCCAACGAGCGGTTGCTGAGAGAGACTCGGATGAGATTTGTTACCTGCATGGTCCGTGAGCGTCAGTTGCGGCTGTATGGACATGTGGCTCGTTTTCCTGACGCTGATCCTGCTCACCAGTTTCTCTCAGCGAGGGAGTCTCATGAGTGGAGGAGGCCAGTGGGCCGACCACGTGCCTCGTGGTTGCAGCAGGTTGACCATCATCTCAAGGAGATGGGGATGGGCCTGGCATCTGCCTGGGGGATGGCCAGACGGAGGCCCCTGGAGTACCGGCAGAAAGTGGACGCAGCGACGCGCTGTTCTGGCACATGCTCCCATACCTGACCTGATCAGAGACCTAAGGAGGAGGAGGAGGATGATGAGACTGGGGGGAATTCTGCAAATAACTGAGACCACTGACCTGTCTGCGATCAAGCAGCAACAGACCTTTGTCGTTCGGCCTCATCGTTAGAGACACCAATAATTATGAGAAA
The DNA here is from genome assembly GCF_056783735.1 of Eptatretus burgeri. Classification (NCBI taxonomy): domain Eukaryota; kingdom Metazoa; phylum Chordata; class Myxini; order Myxiniformes; family Myxinidae; genus Eptatretus; species Eptatretus burgeri. Next base: position 13,332,041 of record NC_140974.1, read on the forward strand.
CGGATGTGATATTGGGGCACCAGCCCATGATGGAGGCAGTACTGTATTGAGCGATGGCCAAAGGCTTTGTAGGCTTTGAGTAGTTCTGATTTTATAAAGAACGAGCAGAGTACCCACCCTCTGGGTGGAAAGAATTTGTGCATCACTTGCTGAAAAAAGTATTCTCTGTTTTGCAAGAAGAGTGCAGATGTTTTAGAGTAGATGCAAGAAGAGTGATGCGCCTGAAGGGTTCTAGATGTCTAAATGGCGAAAGGGGACGTTCCAAAAGTAGTTAAGGTCGAAGGGGCTCAAAGCATCGAAGCTCTCAAGCAGGTAAAAAGCTTGTAAAAAAGTCAAAGTGGTCTAAATCTCGAAATGGTCAAGGGTCCAAGCTGTTTGACATGTCTGAAGGGTGTAAAGGGTCTAAGAGAACTTGATGGGTGTAAAGGTCAAAGGGTGAAGTGGTCTAAAGTGTCAAAAAGGTCTTAGGGTCCAAAGGTATAGTGGGGTCTAAGGGGTCGAAAGGATGTAAATGTTTAAGGGTGTCTAAAGGGTCTTCAAAGATTTAAGGGGTCTCAGCAGTCTACAGGGTCATAAGGTTTGAAAGGTATATTCCAATAGTACGTAATTAATAGACGAAGCCAGCATTAAAATGACATTCAAACAGAACGTGAATTAGAGACATACTGTATACCGAGGCTTCATGGCATCAAGGATGGATCATGTTTTTCGTTTTTAGCTCACCTGGACTTTAGTCCGGTGAGCTTATGTGATCGGGCAGTGTCCGTAGGTGAGTGAGTGAGTGAGTGAGTGAGTGAGTGAGTGAGTGAGTGAGTGAGTGAACACTTCAGTCATTATCGCTTCAACCAAACATACAATTTTGATGAAACTTCGCCACAAGCTTCACACCTGATGCTAAAATAAGATGTATTGACCGCATCAAAATCTGCATTCATGAAGGGGGTCTATGGGAGGAGGTGTGTGACCCCCCCCCCCAAATGCCCTGAACAAACTCTGTTCAGAGCGTCGGTGCTGCTGAAGCAGTCTCCTGGGCTATTGGGCACAATCCTGGATAGGTCGCCACTCCGACGCAGGATACTCGAATGGCTCAATCATCCCCAACAAGCTGGTACTCATGTTGATGACCTCGGAAGGATGACAGGCCGAGTCAACCCCACCTGGTATTATTTCAACAGCCAAGCAGGATTTGAACTCAAGACCCTCAGATCCCAAGCCCACCACACTCACCATTACGCCAACACCAGGCAATCACTAAATCATCGACTGATAAAAATGATCGGTACCTTCTGGGTCACGGAAAAAGCTGAAATTTTGCGTGCTGATGGACATCGAAGCCGGTACACCAGTAAAACTCACAGAATTGTCAGACATCATCCAAAAATGAAAATATAAATAAATGAAAAACACAAATCAAGAAAATGTAGGTGAGTGACCTGAGACAATGGGGAAACAAGGTAATTTTGTGTGCCGATGGGCAATGAAGCCGATACACGGGGGGGGGGGGGGGGGGGAACAATCGCAGAACCGGAAAGTATCCGTCAATTAAAATATCAAAAAATATTGTTACGAATTCTGGCCCGCCCAGCGTGCGAGCGATTGCATATCTCCAATCGCAACCGCGTCGCCCACCGGACGGACAATTGTCATGACCCTGCTGGAATTACCACCAGGAGCCAGTCACGGGTGGGGGTTTAACCTCACCACGATCGTGCAAATTGCCCACCCTCGCAGGATTGGGTTGCTCGCCAAATTCGACCTACCTAAGTACCTGCGCGGGTAGTCGACCGGGTGATCGTACCTCGCCGCAGGTCGGCCGAGGACACGAACCGCTTAAGCGGTCCATTCCGTGCTCCAGTGATAACCGAGCGGTGTTATTGCCGACCTCGACGGATGCGATTCTGTTTGCCGGGCGTTCAAAACCCGCTACCAATCATTCCACGATTCAAGATGGCACTTTCAAAAGAGGGGAAGGAGGACGCGACAAACGGGATACGTTGCACACAAGGACATTTATTTAAAGCACATGTTGCACACACAACACAAGCAAGGCAGTCATGCAATATACAAGCAAGAAATAGAAAACAAAAGCAATACGACCGACTATAAGCAAGGATCAATTTACATGCACAGTTACTTACACAGTTTTTACTTGGCAGGACACGGCGCCACAGCATGCATACAAAAACAAAGAAAAACCCTCCCCATAGGCAGGGAGGTAGACGGGGTTCGTAAACCTTTATGGCACAGGACCTGGAGGACCGAACGGGTCCCGTGAGAACAAAGGGTCTTACCCGCGCCCTCGTGGCGCGACGGTGGGCAGGTCGTGACGTCGACTCCCCCACGGTCTTGCGCAGCCGCGCCTGACCTCGGGCCCTTGGCGTGGTCAGCAGCTCTCTCCGGCTTAGCTGCTGGTGCTTCCACGACCCACAACCAAACAAGCAAAAGACTGAAGGGCAGAAGGGGCTTCAGGACCAGAGAGAGAGAGAAGCCCAAAACGAAGAGTCCAAACGAAGAGGTCCAAACGAAGGGAGGGAGAAAAGAAGCCCAAGGGGTGACCAGCACCACGAGACCAAGAACGAATGAGCCAGCATGAACCGAGAAGAGACCCAGAACGAACGAGCCAGCATGAACCGAGAAGAGACCCCGAACGAACGAGCCAGCATGAACCGAGAAGAGACCCCGAGCCTCACGTCTGTTCGCCTTTTGTAAAGCGGGGCTCCGCCCTTTGCCCCGCCCCGTTTATGGCTCCACCTCCCTTCTGGAAGCTTCCCAAAAAGGGCGTGCCCTCTCGCTCCCCCCGCCCCGCGCCGTGCGGGGGACGAGGAAAATCATTATTGGCTCGGGGCCAGGGAATTATTCCCCCAAAATCAGACCCCTCCTTTACATGACCTTTGACCCCTGGTTGGATCGCACCTCCCCCACACCAAGCGCGGGGAAAAACAGGCGGGAGAATCAGGCGGGAAAAAAACCCCACAGGCTTCACGAGTGCTTTTTGTTCTGCCATTCGGAAGCGGTTTTTGAGAGCGACGTTGGTGCTGGTGGTTGTGGGGGTGGTGTGAGCGTGGTTGGTGTTGTGGCGTAGTTGGTAGTGGTGGTTGTTTGTGTGGAGGTTTGTTGCAATGGTGGCTCAAAATAACGACAGAAAAGAAAAATGGCTATCTCAAAGCGTCGCAGCCCAATGAATCACACGAAATCCCTTTAAACAACGGTGGGGAACTATCTGCACATAAACTTAGCATCATAACTGATCTGAGGAACCTTTATGGTGTATTGCGAATTTCCACAGCCGTAACAATATATATATATATATATATATATATCTGAAAAAATCAAATGCAGGTGAGTGACCTGAGACAATGGGGAAGCACAGTTCGGATGCTTACACAATGTGTAAGAGAGCGATGTGCTGCTCCTGTGCATGCTCCCATACCTGACCTGACAATGTGAAAGCACATCCCGCGAGTATAAATGTGTGTACTGTGTATATGTGTGTATATATATATATATATATATATATATATATATATATATATATATATATATATATATATATATATATATATATATATATATATGACCGTTTTTACAGCCATTTTTCCCTGCTATGCAGGGGTTTGGCTTTTTCTTGAGGCAATGTTTTATGGCCGGATGCCCTTCCTGACGCCAACCCTGGTCGCCTCTTACGACACACAGGGATATGGTACACCTATTCTAACCGGGGCATACACCGGGACCAGTACACTGGCACTCATTTCGTCGACCTCGGAAGGATGACAGGCTGAGTCAACCCCCTGGTGTTAATTCAGCAGCCAACGGGGCTTGAACTCAGGACCCTGGGATCACAAGCCGCCACCCTAACCACTTAGCCAACACCAGGGTAATATATATATATATATCTCCAACCATCCATTGGGACCATACTCTGTGCAGAGCGTTGGTGCTGCCAAAGCAGTCTCCTTGGCGATTGGGAACAATCCAGGACAGGTCGCCTCTCCGACATAGGATACCAGCAAGGTGGCACTCATTTTTGCCGACCTCAGAAGGATGACATGCAGAGTTAACCCCATCCATCCATCCATTCGGACCATAATCTGTGCAGAGCGTTGGTGCCGCCGAAGCACTCTCCTTGGCTATTGGGAACAATCCTGGACGGGTCGCCACTCCGACACAGTATACCAGCATGCTGGCACTCATTTTGCCGACCTCGGAAGGATGACAGGCAGAGTCAACCCCACCTGGGATTAATTCAACAGCGAGTGGGATTTGAACTCAAGCTTCCAGGATCCCAAGCTCACTGCCCTAACCATTAAGCCAACACCAGGCAAACATACATACATAAATATGTATAGATGTGGGGAGGGGGGGTATGTATATTTCCATATATATATATATATATATATATATATATATATATATACATATACACACACACACACATATGGCGAGGGTGAGTGTGAAAATGAGAGAGAGAGAGAGAGAGAGAGAGAGAGAGAGAGAGAGAGAGAGAGAGAGAGAGAGAGAGAGAGAGAGAGAGAGAGAGAGAGAGAGAGAGAGAGAGAGAGAGAGAGAGAGAGAGAGAGAGAGAGAGAGAGAGAGAGAGAGAGAGAGAGAGAGAGAGAGAGAGAGAGAGAGAGAGAGAGAGAGAGAGAGAGAGAGAGAGAGAGAGAGAGAGAGAGAGAGAGAGAGAGAGAGAGAGAGAGAGAGAGAGAGAGAGAGAGAGAGAGAGAGAGAGAGAGAGAGAGAGAGAGAGAGAGAGAGAGAGAGAGAGAGAGAGAGAGAGAGAGAGAGAGAGAGAGAGAGAGAGAGAGAGAGAGAGAGAGAGAGAGAGAGAGAGAGAGAGAGAGAGAGAGAGAGAGAGAGAGAGAGAGAGAGAGAGAGAGAGAGAGAGAGAGAGAGAGAGAGAGAGAGAGAGAGAGAGAGAGAGAGAGAGAGAGAGAGAGAGAGAGAGAGAGAGAGAGAGAGAGAGAGAGAGAGAGAGAGAGAGAGAGAGAGAGAGAGAGAGAGAGAGAGAGAGAGAGAGAGAGAGAGAGAGAGAGAGAGAGAGAGAGAGAGAGAGAGAGAGAGAGAGAGAGAGAGAGAGAGAGAGAGAGAGAGAGAGAGAGAGAGAGAGAGAGAGAGAGAGAGAGAGAGAGAGAGAGAGAGAGAGAGAGAGAGAGAGAGAGAGAGAGAGAGAATTTGGTGAGAGTTTTGAGGTTTTTCAATGCAGACCTGTGCCGCCAAGGCCAATCTGCAGCAGTGTTCTCCTTTTACTTTCTGTACCCTTGAGACGGCCTTGCACTCGAGAAAAGCATTGTCTCCCCTCTTGGAACAACTTTTGCTGTCTGCATGCAAAGTACATGCAGTACAAAGTACAAAGTCCCCAATACAAAGTACATGCAGTACAAAGTACAAAGTCCCCAATACAAAGTACATGCAGTCACGCAAATCTTCTTATTAAAAATTAAGCACAGCATCAGATGTCTTTGTAAATAAACACATCACATTTGCTGAAGCTTGCAAAACACATCGCCAAAATGTGAATGGAAAATAGAAATTATCATTTATTGTGTCTTCCGAAATAACCCCAAGCTATTTAAAATGCAACCCTTAAAAACGTGAAGCTGGCAAGACAGTTTGACAATATGTTGGTTTCCTTTAGAAATTTGTCTGCTGCTTGTGGCCCAGCTCGGTTGTTTGATCAAGCCTGCTGCCATTTTTAAAATGTATCATACATTTCAAGGTAAATTACTGTGAATCGAGCTAACAGTGCTTTTATGTACTTTTATTTTTTGCTCATGTCTATCACAGCCTTTTCATCATCGATTAGCACATTTTCTGTGCTGAAAGACATTCCTGCCATTCGGACCAAAATTTGCAGAAGGCAGGTTATTTTGGGCAGGCATGGTGGCAGAAGTGGGATAATTATACGGGTTGTCAGGCCCGAATATTTTTTTTTAACCATTCCATTGATGCAACACATCTTTACACCAGGAGACATCTACTGGATGTGGTCATAAAATTCTCACCAAAGCAGATATGTCACAGTAAGAAAGACTGGCGGGAGTAAGCACGAAGATCGACTGCAGTGTCAACCTGAGATGGACAGCATTGTGGTGAATGGACAAGTACCTGACCTGAATACTCTTTGAGTGACCAGAGCAACCAGAGGGAATGAGAAATGGATACTTGAGTACCATGGTACATATGACTTACAACAAACCATGGTATGTGCAGAGGATGAGCAATGCATGTAATTAGCAAAAGCAGTTTGATGGAGAGGGTGAACCATTGCTTCCCACGCTCATGACACTGACAGTGCACATTTCCAGGGAGTGAAGGCTCTCTTAAAAATTATGCATTTTTACACCAGCCTACTCTCCTTGCTTGTATTTCTTCTGTATAAAAGGTAAGAATGAGGAGAGGTAAAGGTAAATGACAGGGAAAGGAAAAATCTGGGCAGGAAGGTATCACAGACTACCACCAAAAGCATATGGGTCATTATAGTGTCCAGATTTAATCAACAACAAATCTTGAACAGAAATTTCAGTATTCCTTCAACAACATAAGCCAATTAATATAACGAGTCATACCCACTCCCACTAGGAATGAGATATGGTGTCAATACCCCCTCCCTGTTTCTTCTTCACGTGACGGACGGACGGACGTGTCTCCTTGTCATAACAACAACACCCGTTCCCTCTGAGAGCGAAAAAAAAGAAAGAAAAGCTGTCAAGAGACTCAATACCCGCTCTCTCTGGAAGGGATCAGTGGTAAAGAAATAAATAAACCATTTTCACTGTTAACCGTGTGTCGGGAAAAAAAAAAATTCCGTTTGAAAATGACAAAAAATATAAATTGAAAATCATTCCAAACAGGAAACTTACTGTTATTAATGACGTTATAAAGGACACAAACCACAGGCATGAATAACTTATGTAACATGGTAAATAAGGTGGTGTTTAAGACGCTGCATCAATGGCGATACATTTCCGGATTATATATTTTCTACGACCAATAAAATCACTATTTTATTTCAATTCAATTATATGCAGTACTTGAACACTATAGAACACATAATCACCTTTTTGTCACTTTTTTAAACGACAACACGTCAAAACTAAGCAGGAAGATAGTACAAATATATATGACAATTGCATGCAAGTAAATGTACAGCCTGTGGAAGGCAAAAAGAGATGGAAAAACCAACATGAGAAATTGAACTAACCAACCATCTTAATCATATTGCTGAGTATGAGAAGATACCCTCGAGAAAAGTATGCAATAAGTATGTTTGCAAAGACAATGACCATTCATCTGCAGCCGACGAAGCCGAATTATATATTTTGCTTCCAAACAACAATTGAGGGTTGGTTGGAAACAATTAGACTATTTACATGATTTGTGTTATAACATTGTGGAACCCGTGGCATCGTGGGTGGCAGGATAGCTTGGAGGTCTGCATACTCACCTCGAAGCTGTCTAGCCTTCGTTGGAATCTCAACCAAACTACGAGTTGTCATACTGGTGTTTTGCAGGCAGGGCGAGGCATTCCCTCGGATGGAAGTTAAAGCCGGGGGACACATCCGCTGGGATAGGATGTTGATGGAAATCAAACATTTCAGGGCGTCTTCAGCAAACGGTTATCGCCAGCACCCTGGCTAAATTACAAATTGCTGGATGAAACCACCTTCAGTCGAACATCAGGCTCGACGAGTCGGTTGGTGAAAGGCGTGGACCAAAAAAAAAAAAAACGTTCTCCGGTTGACCCCACAAGGTGGGCATAATTGAGGCAGTCAAAGACCCGTGGCATTGTGGAGAGTGCATTCCTCAAGAAGCAAGAGAATACGGGTTATTCCTTGGCAGGGCAAGACCTTTGGTAAATTTCCTTATTCCAAACACCTCTGTTCAATAAATGGCTCGTCGGTCGTTCGTCAATTGCTAGATTGCTTTGCAGGATAATGCTTGGTTCTTGCAAGTGGCCTGCTCGTTCCACCTCAGTGAGGTTGCTGTGTAGGCAGCACCTCCCACACTCTATATATATATATATATATATATATATATATATATATATATATATATATATATATATATATATATATATATATATATATATATATATATATATATATATATATATATATATATATATATATAAGTTCACACACACAGGTGCTCACATGTCATATGAAAATAGTCTTCTTTGACTAAAAGGACCACCGATATTTTTTATTACAGTAATACGTACATGACTTGCACACCAATCAGCTTGTGGGTTTTGGATGGCCAAGCAAGGATCTCCTTTTATAGAATCCATGGTTCATGCAAATGGACAATAAGAGGGAAGGGTCAAAAGCCCCCGTTATCCCACCCCCCCCTCATCCCACCCATTCCAGTCCAACATCAAGAGATATCAATGTACTCTCAAAGGACACATGAGAAAGGCATTGACCAATGACACAAATTGACACCCGTTCGACCACTCGAGGAGAAGAGTTATTTAAATTAGAGAATCAACCACATGAAGCTAAGGATTCCACGGCTAGAAAGATCCAGTTAGTCGCGTGGACATGCTTTCACATTGAGTTTAATGTGAGCCGACTGGAAGAAATGGTCGAGAAAGAACCATTTTGCCCATTGTACACATTCACCGAAGACCATTGAGCACATTGGTTCAGGGGGCATTTATTGCACCATTTTAATCCTCCCCTCCCCTCCCCACCCACACCTACCTCCTCTCAAACTTCAAACGTGTCTATTCCCACACTCTCCGAACCTAACCTTTCTCTCTCCTGACAACCTCCCTTCTCACAATTATAATTTTCAAAATTTAGCCCACTCCCTACCTACCTTTGGAGCATACATTACATGTATCTCTCTCTCTATCTCTCTGTCTGTCTGTCTGTGTCTGTCTGTCTGTGTCTGTCTGTCTGTGTCTGTCTGTCTGTGTCTGTCTGTGTCTGTCTGTCTGTGTCTGTCTGTCTGTGTCTGTCTGTCTGTGTCTGTCTGTCTGTGTCTGTCTGTCTGTGTCTGTCTGTGTCTGTCTGTCTGTCTGTGTCTGTCTGTCTGTGTCTGTCTGTCTGTCTGTGTCTGTCTGTCTGTGTCTGTCTGTCTGTGTCTGTCTGTCTGTGTCTGTCTGTCTGTGTCTGTCTGTCTGTGTCTGTCTGTCTGTGTCTGTCTGTCTGTGTCTGTCTGTCTGTCTCTCACCCCATGCATATCCGCTCTCTTTCTCATGTGCCGACTGATGTTTGGTGCAGCCAAAGCAGTGTCGGAGCAAGGATTACACTGCGGGTGGTTTGCCTTTACCTCCCAGTGGTAGGAAGGACCTTCATTTGGAATTTGTTTGCAGGATGCCGGCAATGACTCGCGTACTCTTCACAAAAGATGCATTAACGGTCACCATCTAATGTTAGCAGATGGGACACCCAGCTTAAAGTCCATCCGCGGAACGGCGTAATTTGTGACGTGATGCACTGGCCTGCGATGAAGCGATCCTTTTATAGTCGGGTCAGGAATCGAACCAAGACTAGGCAACTCAGCGGTAAGTGCGCTACGTCTGCACCACCCTGATGGACACACAACAGACGGCCCATGATTATTACGATATCTAAGTAACCATATATACATACATATGTATGTATATATATATATATATATATATATATATATATATATATATATATATATATATACATATATATATATATATGTATATATGTATGCTGTACATGTATATACATATATATGCTGGCAATTACTCACGTAGTCTTCACAAAAGACCAGTGGGACACACTGCAGCACTTGCACCATGTTACCAACACAGGGTGATGCAGATGCAGCACACTTACCGCTGAGACGTGGAGATTTTATATATGTATATACACATAATGACACTAGCAAATACCACCTGTCGCTTCGCTGACGAGACCACTGAGATGGGGGAGATAGAGGAGATAGAAGGGGAAAGAGAGAGGAGGGAGAGGGAGCAAGGAGGGGTGGGGGAGAGAGATAGGAGGGAGAGTAAGGAGGTGGGGAAGGGGTGGGGGGGGGAAGGCAGACGTGCGGTAGAGCATCAATGAAGATTCATTCTGTCTCATCAAAATGATTCTGCAGAGAAAAACAGTGAAGATGGAAACAAAATAATATCTGAAATCCATTTTTTACCGGTCATACTAAAGATACCACCCAGAGACAAACTCACGTCCGGACATAAACACTGCCTGGACACGTCTGGAGACAAACTCCCATCCAGACACGTCTGGAGACAAACTCCCATCCAGACACGTCTGGAGACAAACTCCCATCCGGACATGTCCGGAGACAAACTCCTGTCATGAGACAAACTCCGCCAGGACATAACCACCGTATCGACACATATGGAGATGTGCATCCAGAGACAAACGCCCATCCAGCCAAAAACACCGCCTGGACATCAACACCGCCCGGATACGTTCGAAGACAAACATAAACACCGCCCAGACAAGTTCGGAGACAAACTCCCGTCAGGACATAAACACGTCCCCGACACGTTTGGAGACAAACACTGCCTGAACGCGTCTGGAGCCAAGCTGTCCAGAGACAAACACCACTCGGACACATCTGGAGACAAACTCTCGTCCAGACATAAACACCGCCCGGGCACTTCCGGAGACAAACCCCGCCCGGACATAGCCACTATCCAGACACATATGGAGATAACTACTGTCCAGACATAGAAAACACGTCAATATGGTGAAATGGCTCAGAAATCGGGCGGTATTATCAAATATATTTTGCTTTGAAACTCGCAAAGAGAAACATAACCTTTGTAAAGCAAATCCGAGAACCAAATGCTTTAGAAACAGGTGCGAGGACAAAGGAAAACCTGAAAGAACCTCAATAAGATACGGGATGAAACTTTGCCAGCACAGCATCCGTAACAGGCATGGCATGTACACACACCCGCGGAGAGTCCGTACAGATCCAAATCTAACCATATGCATCACGTCCATGTGTGCTGTAAACGTACCTGTACCTGTACCTTGAAGTAACTGTCGACTGTACACCTCGGTAAGTGGCTTAAGCACTCAATCAAGCACGCCAACAGAACACCTGACTTGGCAAGCAATTAGAAATTGCCATCGATACAACTATGCACCCAGAAACGCCCGTGCAATGTCCGAATTGGACAAGTCAACGCTTTATCTATTTAGGAGTCGGATACTTTCAAATCTGGAGCTTACATTTTGTAATTCTGGTTAGTTTAAGAGATTCTCTCGGTTATTGCATGTGCGGAAATGAAATTAAGCCACGAATGCTGGCGTCTCCAGGCGTTTATAACCATTGCAATATACCAAGCGCTTCGTAGCTATGAACAGGCAGTCAATAATATGAGAACAGGCAGTCAATAAAAGTGAAAAAAAAACTATCGTTAAGATATCGTTGCGGCCTGTTCCAAGTCAAGGCAAGGTTGAGCAGGCCAAAAAACATGGCGGCTTCAAACTCCGGCGAGGTTACCCAGGAAATGCCTTCAGACCCCAGACGGCGAGGTAGCCGAGGATCACCTGATGAAGGATATAATTAAATAATGCTGTTAATTATCTTCAAAAGGTGTGTTTTAATTTACCCAAACACCCAATTATCACTCGTGCACTTCCTTGGAGTTTTCTTCGTGTGCATGTAAAGTTTCAGGCTGCTCGGTGTTATGGTTTTGGAGTTATGGAGGAAACACACACACACACACACACACACACACACCCTTTTATTAGTATATATATATATATATATATATATATATATATATATATATATATATATATATATATATATATATATATATATATATATTGTTGCGGATTCGCGCCCGCCGGCGTGCGAACGGCCACGTAACTCGAATCACGGCACGTCGCCCACCGGACGGACAATCCCGTCGTGACCCTCTCGGACTAACGCCGGGAACTAGTCACGGGTGGGCCTTTCGGCCTCACCACGATCGTGCCAATCGGCCCCCCGCGTGGGATAGGGTTGCTCGCCAAATTCGACCTACCTAAGTACCCACACGGAGGGTAGACCGGGCGATCGCACCTCGCCGCAGGTCGACTTCGGACACGGGCCACTTTAAGCGACCCGTTCCGTACTATCGGGATAACCGAGCGGTGTTATCGTCAACCCCAACGGTTCGATTAATTACCGGGCGTTTTAGCCCACGACCAACCCTTTACGTGAAGTAAGATGGAGATTCAATAAAGGAAAAGACGAAGCGAAACGGGAAAAACAGTTCAACATAAAGCACATTTATTTCGCGATGGCACACGGATAGCACACATATACAATTATACACCAAAAGCAAATGTAAAAGAAGAAACACCACAATAATGCACAAAAAGCAAATGTAAAAGTGAAACACAATGCAGATCTACCACCGATTACCGAGCACACGGCAACACTTATACAGTTTTACTTCACAGACGGTGCCGACAACACATATACAAAAAGCAAAAGAAAAAGGGACCACCCTCAACGATGATGGGGGCAGACGGGCCTGGGGCCGAGACCGCGTCGAGCCTACCCGTCTGGTGATGATCCGCAAAATGGCGGCGGCGCCCCGACTCCGCGGGCCTCGCTGGCACTGCCTGGAATGGGGTGGGAACGGGGCCCCCTTCTCACACTATCTCAGCGCGGGGGGGAAACAGGGAGGGGTTGTTGATGCTCGGGGGAAAGAGGATATCTGGCTGGCTTGGGTCCCGCGACGAGTGACTCCACTGCGACCTCGATCACGTTACCGGCCTCCCCTCTCCGCAGCTCCCCGACTCTGACACGAGCGCCCTCTCGACTGCCTTCGCCGCCGCCGCCACCTCTCCAACTCTCCCACTCTCCACAGCTCCGTCCAACTGCTTTCTCCGACTCTTCTCTTGACTGACTCTTCCCAACTCAACTTCTCCGACTCTTCCCAACTCCACTTTCCTTGACTGACTCTTCCAACTCCACCGCTCCACAGCTCCGTCCAACTCCACTGCCCGGCGAGCGAACGCGGCCCTTTATAGCCCCCGGGGCCTCACTCCTTCACCTTCGACCCTTTACCTCTGGCTGTCTCCCCATTGGACAGAAGAAAAGTGGGCGTGAATGCTTTTTGATCCGCGAATCTGCATATAGCGATTATACTCCGACGCACCTGGAGGCGGGGCCAAATCGCCCCACGCTCGCCGATAGGACGGAACAGAAGTGGGCGTGAGTCATTTTTGATCCGAGTGCTTCGGAAAGGCTGGTGTTTTTACACCCGCTGCTCGGTGCGCGCCCTGCACGAGTCCAGGATCGGTGCCCACAAGTGGCGCGGGAATGGCGGTGATGCGATGGTTGTGAGAGCGAGATGTGACGGCAAGGGTCGTGGCTGTGGTTGTGAAGCGGCGTTGCGGTTGGTGGTTGTTGTGTGATGGCTGTTGAGACGTGGTTGGTGGTGGTAGTAATGGTAGTAATGGCGGCTGGTCCAAAATAAAGATAGTAAAAGAAAAACGGCTATCTAGAGGGGTCGCAGCCCGAATGAATGACATTTATTCCCTCTAAACAACGGGTTTGGGCCTAACTACACATATACTTACAGAGATATCTCACCTAAGGGACCTGAATGGTGGTTTGCGAATTTCGTCAACCACAGCAATATATATATATTGTTGTGGTTGACGAAATTCACAAACCACCATTCAGGTCCCTGAGGTGAGATATCTCTGTAAGTATATGTGTAGTTAGGCCCAAACCCGTTGTTTCGAGGGAATAAATGTCATTCAGTCGGGCTGCGACTCTTCAGGATAGCCGTTTTTCTTTTACTATCTTTAATTTGGACCAGCCGCCAATACTACCACCACCAACCACAACGCCGCTTCACAACAACAACCACCAACCACAACGCCGCTTCACAACAACAACCACCAACCACAACGCCGCTTCACAACAACAACCACCAACCACAACGCCGCTTCACAACAACAGCCACGACCTTTACCGTCACAACTCGCCACCATCGCATCACCGTCATTCCCACGCCACTTGTGGGCGCCGATGCTGGACTCGTGCGGGGCGCGCACCGAGCAGTGTGTTCAGAGACATCACAGACTTTCCGAAGAAAAACGGATCAAAAACGACTCACGCCCACTTCTGTTCCGTCCTATCGGAGAGCGTGGGGCGATTTGGCCCCGCCTCCAGGGCGTTGGAGTGAGGTCGCGACATGCACATTCATGGATCAAAAAGCATTCACGCCCACTTTTCCTCGGTCCAATGGGGAGCCAGTTGGAGGTGAAGGGTCGGAGGTAAAGGGTCAAAGGTGGGGGAGCGAGGCCACGGGGGATATAAACGGCCGCGCTCGCCAAATAGTTCAGTTCGGAGGGGAGAAGTCAAGAGTGAAGAGTTGGGACGAGCCAAGATAGGAGGCGGAGAGGGCGATTAGACGGAGCTGCGGAGAGGTGGCGGCGGCGAAGGCGGACGAGGGGGTGCTCGCGTCGGTGCCGGGAGCTGCAGAGGGAGAGGCCAGCAACGCGACCGAGGTCGAGGAGGAGACGCTCGTCACGGGACCCGAGACAGGGTGATATCCGCCATCCCCCGAGCATCAACAACCCCCCTCCTGTTTCCCCCCCGCGCTGAGATAGTGCGACAAGGGGGCCCCTTTCCCACCCCCTACCAGACACTGTCCGCGAGGCCCGCGGAGTTGAGGCGCCACCGCCACTTTGCGTCTCATCATCAGACGGTAGGCCCGACACGGTCTCGGCCCCAGGCCCGCCTCATCCTGGAGGGTGGTTCTTTTCTTTTGCTTTGGGTATGCGTGTTGTCGGCGCCGTCTGTGAAGTAAAATTGTATAAGTGTTGCCGTGTGCTCGGTAGTCGGATAGCTCTGCATTGTGTTTCTCTTTATATTTGCTTTTGTGTAATATTGTGTTTCTTCTCCTTTACATGTGCTTTTGGTGTAATTGTATATGTGTGCTTCCCGTTCATCGCGAAATAAATGTGAGTTATGTTGAACTGTTTTCCCGCTTCGCTTCGTCTTTTCTTTCATTGAATCTCCATCTTGCTTCATGTAAAGGGTTGGTCGTGGGCTAAAACGCCCGATAATTAATCGAACCGTCGAGGCCGACGAATAACACCGCTCGGTTATCCCGATAGTACGGAACGGGTCGCTTAAAGTGGCCCGTGTCCGAAGTCGACCTGCGGCGAGGTGCGATCGCCCGGTCTACCCTCCGTGTGGGTACTTGGGTAGGTCGAATTTGGCGAGCAACCCTATCCCACGCGGGGGCCGATTGGCACGATCGTGGTGAGACCGAAAGGTCCACCCGTGACTAGTTCCCGGCGTTAGTCCGAGAGGGTCACGATTGGATTGTCCGTCCGGTGGGCGACGTGCCGCGATTCGAGTTACGTGGCCGTCCGCACGCCGGCGGGCGCGAATCCGCAACACTGGTGTCAGGTCGTGCGATATAAACTCATCGCCCTCCTCGCGGCACTGGTATCGGAGAACGGGAAAACGGGCTCTCCTGTCTCCAGCTAAATTCACGGGAATCGGTCCAGGGGTGAGAGGAGCGACCCCCGATTCCCTCCAAATTACGAGCGAGCTAAATTAACCCTTCAAGAGAAGCAAGATGGCGTCTCAAGGCGAGCGGGAGCCGGGGGTATTAGAAATGGATGTAGAATGTGCAGAATCCATGGCTCAGGATGAAATCCCCGTGCAGGAAATGTTGGTTGTACAGGAAAACGAACTCGCCCAACTGAACCCAGAGCCCGAAATGGGTGCGGCAGCGGCCGCGGTATATGACACCTCCCCTCCCCCTCTCCACCAAAACCCTTCCCCAACCCCTGCCGAAACGGCTCACCCAAGCGCACCCGACATGGCCCAGCTATTCACCATGCTGGCACAAATGAATGCGGAAATGACAGCGAAGATAAATGCGGATATGAAAAACGAAATGAAAGGCATGAACGAAAAGATGGATACAAACACAAATGAGATGAAAAAAGAAATGAAAGGCATGAACAAGCAAATGAAGGAAGAAACGAAAAAGCTGCGGGGTGAGACGCAGAACATGGGCCGATGCCTGCAGGCGGGCATGAAGGCCGTTAGCAGGGAGCTAAAAATGGCGACTCCACGTGTAGGAGCGAACGAGCTGGCAGGGGGTGCAACGGTGACCGAAAGGGAAAAATTAAATGGAGAGACCAAAACGTGCGAGACGAGACACGAGGTGACGACAAAGGAAATAAAAATAGTAGAGACAAGGGAGGTAAAGGGTGAAGAGGTGACTGAGTTGGCAGAGACACGGGAGATGGGAACGATAGAGGGAAGACTGCACGATGAAGACGGGGTAAGTGACGCATACACACACACGGAGGTAGTGGAGGACAATGGGGGTGAGCTGGTGGACTGGGTGGAGGCCCGGTGCGAGCAGCGGGATAGCCTCCTCCAGGAACGAGGGGAGGGAGTATGCCCCCTTGAGGCGAGTCACGACCAGGTGAGTTCGGTCGTGTCGAGCGAGGTTGAGGGGACGGGTGCTGTGGACAAGTGCACGGAGAGCTTGGGGGGTATAGAGGCCCCGGAGACCCTTGTGGGGACACGAATCCCCAGTGTAGTTGTCCCTGTGTGTGTGGTGCAAGGTGTGAGTGCGTCCCCGTGTGTGGAAGCAACCCCGTGTGTGAGTGGTGTGGTGGCGATTGTGCCGGAGTACGTGCTTCCCAGCACGCCGTGTGTGAGTGAGGCACGGTGTATGAGTGAAACACCGCGGTTGAGTGCCCCCGCGTGTGTGAGTGAGGCACGGTGTGTGGATGAGGCACGGCGGTTGAGTGCCCCCGCGTGTGTGAGTAGTATGGTTTGTGTGAGTAGTATGGCACGAGTGAGTGAAAGGCCGCGAGTGAATGGAGCACCACGTGTGAGTGGTATGGTTTGTGCAAGGGAGACCGTGTGTGTGAGAGAGCGGTATGTGAGGGAGATGTCGGATGGCATGCGGGAGCACGCAGCCGCGTCTCCCGGTGTGAATGTAATGGTGTGGAGTGTGAGCGTCGTAACACGCAGGTGTGCGTGGGTGGAATGGAGGCGACGACGGAGACATGTGAAGAAAGAAAGCCGAGTAGCGGCTGTAGTTGTTTCGGGGACCGTGCCGGGTTCACCCAGCAGTGAGCACGAGGTCCGTGCTGTGCAACGCACGAGGCCCCCACGTGCTCGCTTGCGAGAGTGAAGTCCCGGTCCGGAAACGCCAGCGGTGGATTTGCCGATCCCGCGGACGGACAAAGTTTAGGCAGGATTATGGATTTGGACCGGACGGGTTCTCCACGCGATCGTGTGTGAAGCTCCAACGGGCAAAGCACATGTGTTCGCGTGGGGAACCCCTTGAGACGTGGGGCTTGTGTTTTTTTATGCGCACGGTGACGCCATGGCTGCACGTGGGGTTGGAATCCGGCAGGAGGGGTATCCCTGCTGGATGGTACCGTCCAAGGAGGGACGAGGAACACGTGCAGCTGCATGACGTCACGGGCAGGTGAAAAGTGCGCGAGCTGAGTTACCGCGCTGGTGCTGCGCATGTAAAGGAAAAAAAAAAAGAAAAGGAAAAACAAGCCTCACTTTCGGGTGCACAGGATTCCTGGGCAAGGGGTGGAAGACCCCCTTGACCAGGGCACAGGATGGAAACTAGTTAGGGGGAAGGGTTAGCTTAGCTAGACCGGCTCCATGGGGCAGGGGTAAGTCCTCATGGGGCCCGTGGAATGGATTAGTTAGAGGGATGATAGCGAGATTTAGGTTGGGTAAATAATTTTTGGGACATTTGAGGACAGTGACAGACTTGTGAATGTGTAGAGGGGACGTAGTTTAGCTACGTAGTGTTAAAAGGAACGTGCTGTAGTTTAAGGGACGACGTGGGAGCACGAGTTAGTTAGGGGAGGTAGTTAGGAGGATGGCAGAGTTCAGCGGTGAGTGTGTTGAAGAGTTGGTGAGTGAAGTGGAAGCATGTGCTTGGTGAGTGAGTGAGGCCAGCGGGTCTGTGTGTGTGGAGCGAATGGGGAATGCATGGTGCGATGAGTGATTGGGCGGAGGAGTGGCTCGCGCCCAAGGGACCCTGGGGTCAGTATAAAGTGAGTTAGGGGGTTAGTCAAATTGAAAAATGGAAGTCGTTTTGTTGTTGGTGGGAAAGTAGGCTCGAAACCCGTTTGGAGGGGTGCAGGAGCCCTGTTGACGGGCTTGGAGCGTGGCTGCGAAAGGTGAGTATCGCTGAGTGGGTACCCCGGGCACCAGGCTAGTCGGCCGTGGTAGGCCAAGGGCCCATGGGGGGCCGGGATAGCGTAGTGGGCACGGGTGCGCCTGCTTGGTGCGGGGGCCCGGGGCGCCATTAGCCGCATGGGCAGTGTTGTGGGCACGGGTGACCCTCGGAAAGGGGCCCGGGAAGCCAGCCTGCCACGTGTGCGTTTCAGGGGAGGTGCCATGGGGGGCACTCCCCGGTGTTTAGGGAGCTGGTAGGCTCGGAGGCAGTGTAGTGCCCGGGGGTGCCATCGTCGGAGAATCGGCAGAGGGTCGTGCCTGCCAAAGGGAGCCACGTGTCCCAGCCATGAGACCGTGTGAGGGCACGGAGAGAAAATTGGGGGCGAGGCCCGAAATTGTGAGGACACCAACACAGGCGACGGGAATCTGGGTTGTTAGAACCAATAGTTTAAGCGAGAGGCGCTTGTTGAAAGCCCCGGGGTAGTTTAACAGTTAATGGTTAGGGTAGATTAGGAGATGTACCTCCGCACCATCCATCCCCTCGCTCTCAAGCATTGTGGGCCGCTGGACCCACTTTGGGTTAGATCGCTGAACTCTGGGGAGGCCATTCTGAGGCTTGAGTTGGGCCTCGGCACAGGACGTTAGTTTCCTTACTTCTCCGGGAAGGGAACGTAGGGGTTGGGAGTATGCTAGGTGACAGGATAGGTTAGCCGAACAAGGACAGTACAGGGGGTTAGGGGACGATTTATAGTGGGGAAGTAAAAAAAAAAAAAAAATAAATAAATAAAAAAATAAGTTGGGGCTAAATTGGGGTTTGACAAATTAAGGGAGTGGGTATGGACAGTGACAGGCAAAGGTGATAGGTTGAGAGGGAGACCGTAGGGGAGGTCCGAGCCCGCCTTCTGAGTGGCCAGCACCACCGCACTCCCTCCACCAACCTCCACTGAACGGCAAAGACTGGCCAGCTTCATCTGCTGGCTGCGTTGCTGCAAGGCAAAGGCCGGCCCACTTCATCGGCAGCTGTTGTTTTGCTGCAAGGCCTGTGTCGGCCGGATCGTCTGCAGCTGTTTTCTGCAAGGCCTGTGCCATCGGCTGGCCGTGTTTTGCTTCAAGGCCTGTGCCGGCCACTTCATCTGCTGGCTGTGTTGCTGCAAGGCCTGTGCCGGCCACTTCATCTGCTGGCTGTGTTGCTGCAAGGCCTGTGCCGGCTCACTTCATCTGCCGGCTGGCTGTTTTTCTTCAAGGCCTGTGCCGGCCAGTTCGTCTGCCGGCTGTGTTTGCCTGCAGCGGCCTTCTTCTGCGGACTGTGTTTGCCTGCAGCGGCCTTCTTCTGCGGGCTGTGTTTGCCTGCTGCCTTTGCCATGCCATGTCCACTGCCCCTGTTCATCAGCCCCCGTTCAATTTTGCGTTGCCCCCCCCCCCTGTTCATTGCCATGTGCGCCAGGATCAAGGCAACAGTTTGCAAGCTGCAAGCACTGCCCTGTTGGCAGCTACAACACGGGCTTGCAGTGGCGGCCCGTGCACCGTGTTTGTGTCCATCCATCCATCCGTTGTGCTCATTGCGTGTGCCACTTGAGCTGGCACGGAGACTGCGTTGGTGCAGCCCATGCACCGTTGTGGTTCACTGCGTTCAGTTCAAACCATTCATCCATCCATTCGTTGTGTTCATTGCGTGTGCCACTTGAGCTGGCACGGAGACTACGTTTCCGCAGCCCATGCACCGTTGTGGTTCACTGCGTTCAGTTCAAAAGGGAAGGCCTTGGACTGCGTG
The DNA here is from genome assembly GCF_056783735.1 of Eptatretus burgeri. Lineage (NCBI taxonomy): Eukaryota > Metazoa > Chordata > Myxini > Myxiniformes > Myxinidae > Eptatretus > Eptatretus burgeri. Next base: position 13,351,980 of record NC_140974.1, read on the forward strand.
TGAGCAGCCGGCCACGTTCCCTGTCACCTGCATTGTTTGAGCCAGAGACTGCATGCGAGCAGCCTGGCTCCCTGTTAACTGCTTTCTTTTTGCAGAGTTCATTGATCCTGGGCCATGGTTTAGTGTAAAATTTGTAAGTTAAGGTTAAGATGTACTGTACATATGAGTGCGCCCCCGGAATGTCTGTCCTAGCGCCGGCAATTTTATTTAAGTCGTCCGTGTGAGTGAGTTTGTTTAGGTAGTTACTCAGCCCTCAGGTTATTTATTTTGGGGACACGAACACATGATGGCACACGAAAATTTGACGACTCGGGACGAGTCTGTAAAAAGGGGAGGAGGTAGTGTTGTGGTTGACGAAATTCACAAACCACCATTCAGGTCCCTTAGGTGAGATATCTCTGTAAGTATATGTGTAGTTAGGCCCAAACCCGTTGTTTCGAGGGAATAAATGTCATTCAGTCAGGCTGCGACTCTTCAGGATAGCCGTTTTTCTTTTACTATCTTTAATTTGGACCAGCTGCCATTACTACCACCACCAACCACAACGCCGCTTCACAACAACAACCACCAACCACAACTCTGCTTCACAACAACCACCAACCACAACGCCGCTTCACAACAACCACCAACCACAACGCCGCTTCACAACAACAGCCACGACCTTTACCGTCACAACTCGCCACCATCGCATCACCGTCATTCCCACGCCACTTGTGGGCGCCGATGCTGGACTCGTGCGGGGCGCGCACCGAGCAGCGTGTTCAGAGACATCACAGACTTTCCGAAGAAAAACGGATCAAAAACGACTCACGCCCACTTCTGTTCCGTCCTATCGGAGAGCGTGGGGCGATTTGGCCCCGCCTCCAGGGCGTTGGAGTGAGGTCGCGATATGCAAATTCATGGATCAAAAAGCATTCACGCCCACTTTTCCTCGGTCCAATGGGGAGCCAGTTGGAGGTGAAGGGTCGGAGGTAAAGGGTCAAAGGTGGGGGAGCGAGGCCACGGGGGATATAAACGGCCACGCTCGCCAAACAGTTCAGTTCGGAGGGGAGAAGTCAAGAGTGAAGAGTTGGGACGAGCCAAGAGAGGAGGCGGAGAGGGCGATTAGACGGAGCTGCGGAGAGGTGGCGGCGGCTAAGGCGGACGAGGGGGTGCTCGCGTCGGTGCCGGGAGCTGCAGAGGGAGAGGCCAGCAACGCGACCGAGGTCGAGGAGGAGACGCTCGTCGCGGGACCCGAGACAGGGTGATATCCGCCATCCCCCGAGCATCAACAACCCCCCTCCTGTTTCCCCCCCGCGCTGAGATAGTGCGACAAGGGGGCCCCTTTCCCACCCCCTACCAGACACTGTCCGCGAGGCCCGCGGAGTTGAGGCGCCACCACCACTTTGCGTCTCATCATCAGACGGTAGGCCCGACACGGTCTCGGCCCCAGGCCCGCCTCATCCTGGAGGGTGGTTCTTTTCTTTTGCTTTGGGTATACGTGTTGTCAGCGCCGTCTGTGAAGTAAAATTGTATAAGTGTTGCCGTGTGCTCGGTCGTCGGATAGCTCTGCATTGTGTTTCTCTTTTATATTTGCTTTTTGTGTAATATTGTGTTTCTTCTCCTTTTACTTGTGCTTTTGGTGTAATTGTATATGTGTGCTTCCCGTTCATCGCGAAATAAATGTGAGTTATGTTGAACTGTTTTCCCGCTTCGCTTCGTCTTTTCTTTCATTGAATCTCCATCTTGCTTCACGTAAAGGGTTGGTCGTGGGCTAAAACGCCCGATAATTAATCGAACCGTCGAGGCCGACGAATAACACTGCTCGGTTATCCCGATAGTACGGAACGGGTCGCTTAAAGTGGCCCGTGTCCGAAGTCGACCTGCGGCGAGGTGCGACGCCTGCCTACCCTCCGTGTGGGTACTTAGGTAGGTCGAATTTGGCGAGCAACCCTATCCCACGCGGGGGCCGATTGGCACGATCGTGGTGAGACCGAAAGGTCCACCCGTGACTAGTTCCCGGCGTTAGTCCGAGAGGGTCACGACTGGATTGTCCGTCCGGTGGGCGACGTGCCGCGATTCGAGTTACGTGGCCGTCCGCACGCCGGCGGGCGCGAATCCGCAACAATATGTATATTTTTTATGCTTCTGGTTTTACATTATGCATTTTCGCGATATAATTCACAATGTACATCCCCCTCCCTCCCACATGAGATCGGTGCAACGGCGAGACTTTAAAAAATATTACCATGGACCATCGAATACATTTCCATGTAATCACATACTCCTGCTTTCCTCTGAAAACGTTTTCTCACGATGTCATGCAGCCAAGCAGGAATTCACCCAAGTCTCTGTCCATCTGACACTGAAAAATAATATTTGGTTTGGGTGATGTGTGGGCAGGCTCGCTTTAAAAGGGACCATTCTCATGCCAATCCAAAAGTTTCCATGAGGGCTTCAAGAGTGAACCACAGCATGTCGACTGACAGCACCACACGGAGAGCAGACCAGGCAGGTCAGGCAGATTTCCCTCTTCCTGAACATCATTCGTAGAGCCGGACGAGTTTCTAACAATTCCATAACAACATGCTAACTTATTCTCATGAAGCTCACACTTTAGAGGAAGCTTTCACTTATTGCTGGAACAATAGTGTTTGACTAGAATTCATGAGTTTTCAAAATCGAACGCATGAGCGTAAACAACAATAATTTAGAATAAGGATCGGGTATGTTTAAGTGGGGCTGGCAGGACGGCCTAGATCGAGATACCCACACTCACCTCTAAGCTATCTCGCCTGGGTTTGAATCCTGACACAGCCATAAACTGTCATCCCAGAATTTCACAGACAGGGTGATTCATCAATGTGTGTGCCATCCCTCGGATGGACGTTAAACTGGCGTTCCATCTGCCGGCATTAGTTGAGTTGGCGGATGTTAAAGATGCTACAAGTGTCCTTCACGAGGAGTGGGCGAGCTTTCCCGGCACCCTGAACAAATTACAAATCCATGCCCTAACTACTGCTGGGAAGACCACGGCAATCCACAGAGTACAACCGTTGCCAAGAAACCGCTCCGACAGCACCAATGCGATGTAACAGAGTATCGGCATCAGAATTCGAATATCTGAGGGTGTGGAGTCACAGCACGTGTACAGTACTGTAAAAATGCATCACTCGGTTATGGTGCAGCCAAATACACGACAAACCTGAGGGCTGGAGGAGGATGAAATGTGGGAGTAGCTATGATCAATGTTACATAGAGGGCATGCATCTCTACGGCTCAGCACTTGATCTGAGTGGAGAAACAACAATGATTTAATGAACAATGTTGTGAGAGACAAGTTGTGATAATCATCAAAGTGAAGGCAGAGAATACCCAGACGTAACAGTGATGAGCTTTCTCGAGACTTGCGATAAAATGTCCCAATTGCATCGGTGGTGTTAAGAGCATCGTGGGCCATTTTTGGACCGCCAATCGGTGCTGGAGAAATCATCGAAATGGTCAGGCGATGAAGCTGACAACAGCATTGGAAGTCAATATTTATTTGGGTTGAGGAAAGCAAACCGACCTCGTGTCCGTGAGCAATGAGCGGACAAGGTGTGAAGTTTGTACAAAGTGTCTGAATTGTATCAAGACGTCAGAGAACCGGACCGGTGATTGTGAATGTAAAAACAAACTCAACATGAAAAAGAGCAATCGGAGATTGCAGACCCTCGCCAGGACTTCTTTTGAGTGGTGTATTTTTATAGGTTTTAGGGTAAATCCAATATGACCGCCAAACCATGTAACCTATGACATCATATGTGCGAACCTTTTGTTCCTCATGGACAGGCAGTCATATGTGTAAAATTTCCTCTCGATCTGTTCACCATTTCAGAGAAGAACATTTTTGAAGGATTGAAAAAAAACAACAATATGGCTGCCAAATCACATGAACGATGACATCAGCAATTTTTTTTTTCTGCGGACCATTTTATCCCTAGATGACCCTCAAATTTTTTCATAGTGATAAGATGTGACGTTCTACATATGCAATGATGACGTCATAATGAAGGCACAGATGATGTCATGAAAAAAAATCAAACTCATTCCCCATGAGGAGTAGTGGCTATGTGCCAAGTTTCAATTTTTTCCTTGGTGCGGTTTCAGAGATACAGAGGTCCAAAGTTTTTCTGTTTTTCCAATATGGCTGCCAAGACGCGTCACCTATGATGTAATCATTATCAGTAAAGCATTCTACATTCGAGTCGTCACACCAACGTTGAAAATTTCATCTCAAATCCGACAAGCGATTGCGGTGAAAAACACGAAAGTTCTGTGCGGACAAACAGACAGACAGACAGACAGACAAACAAACAGACAGACAAGCCGGAAGGCGGCGATGGGTCGTCGAACAGGACTGTAAGTATTGCGACAATCGTAGGTGTCGAGAAACGGTGTTTGTATACCATGAACCTGCAAAGTTTCATTCGTATCGATGCACTCACCTGGTCGCTCGGGGGCCTTCAATTTTCGCCAATTTTCGCGCATACCCTAATTGTAGGGTGCGCTGCGGGTAAAGTATTCCATATATCACAAAAACTGGAATATATTTGATAGAGCATCACCTGTAGATGATGCAGGCCAAATTTCATAACCATACGTGGGATAATGGCTTTCGGAATTGATTTCGCGTGAACGGTACCGATTTTGAAGGTTTTTCTGTTGTTGCTAGGGAACCAAAGCGTCCCTAGCAACCATCACAATTTCCAAAGCACTAGGTCATAACATGTACTTACCACCCGAGTTTGGTCAAAATCCGCCCACGTTTACTACCAATTATGCTGATGACAAACGAACAAACTTCCAAACAAACAGACAGAATTACTGACAATAAGGGTTACCTATTTTGGCGACCCAACAGACAAACAAACAAACAAGCAGTCATAGACTGGTACTTACGAAATCGGCAACTTGAACTCTGACCTTGTCTAATAAAAGCTATCTCCAGAGAACGTAGCAACGCAAACCAGAAGTTTCTACGATGATTCTGTACCAAATCATCAAAAAACGAATGTTTGACCTCACTGTGACCTTGACCATTGACCGATTTTGACCAAAATCTAATTAGCGCTAGCTATCACCCTCCTAAATCACGTGATGTAATTTGATATTGGTAGCTTCTTCCGTTCTCGAGTTATCGTGCTTTCAAACAAACAAACACACACACACACACACACACACACACACACACACACACACACACACACACACACACACACACACACACACACACACACACACACACACACACAAACACGATGGAAGTCATCAATATACTTTCGAAATCTTTAGATTTTGTAAGTAACAACCAAACGGACCCAAATGCAATATCCTGTCCTTTAGCGAGGGTAACCTGGAGAGTTCATGGAACACCTCACCCTGCAAAGTCTTGAGAAACAAGGACATGGGCGGTGTGTCTGCAAGCGGCAAATTTGATTCGTCGTGATGACGGAAAATGCCGTGACACTTTGTCCAAGTACTGTGAAACGGAGGGGTTTTGAAAGTGCCAAAAAGGCGATTTTGTGTTACACGGTGTTAAATATATAATTAAATCGAAATAAAATAAGGATTTTAAAGGTTGTAGATTTTTTTTTTTTGGTAGCTTACCACCATTGATGCAGCATCTTTTACACCACCTTATTTAACAAGTTGTTCGTGTCCTTTATGACGTCCTTAAAAACTAATTTTCTTTGATTGCTGGACAGACAGACCAGGCAGACAGACAAATGAACTATTTGCTAAACGCCACTTTTCGCTTTGCGCACGAGGGGTAATTAGCACATTGAAGGAACTGTGATGTGCTCGCCCAGTCGGACGAACGTTGGGGAAAAAAGGGGGCTCCTCGTGGGGACCAGTAATCATATTACAATGTGTTTGTTCCTCAGAAGTAAGCATCATATGACAACATCAACATGTTGTTGTATAGCCCTGGATAGTTCTATCGAACAGGCCTGTGGCATGCAGACAGCCAATCGGTTGCCATCATGAACCCCTGCCATCATGAAGCCAGTGCCAAGAGAGAGAGAGAGAGAGAGAGAGAGAGAGAGAGAGAGAGAGAGAGAGAGAGAGAGAGAGAGAGAGAGAGAGAGAGAGAGAGAGAGAGAGAGAGAGAGAGAGAGAGAGAGAGAGAGAGAGAGAGAGAGAGAGAGAGAGAGAGAGAGAGAGAGAGAGAGAGAGAGAGAGAGAGAGAGAGAGAGAGAGAGAGAGAGAGAGAGAGAGAGAGAGAGAGAGAGAGAGAGAGAGAGAGAGAGAGAGAGAGAGAGAGAGAGAGAGAGAGAGAGAGAGAGAGAGAGAGAGAGAGAGAGAGAGAGAGAGAGAGAGAGAGAGAGAGAGAGAGAGAGAGAGAGAGAGAGAGAGAGAGAGAGAGAGAGAGAGAGAGAGAGAGAGAGAGAGAGAGAGAGAGAGAGAGAGAGAGAGAGAGAGAAAGAGAAAGAGAGAGAGAGAGAGAGAGAGAGAGAGAGAGAGGGAGGGAGGGAGAGAGAGAGAGAGAGAGAGAGAGAGAGAGAGAGAGAGAGAGAGAGAGAGAGAGAGAGAGAGAGAGAGAGAGAGAGAGAGAGAGAGAGAGAGAGAGAGAGAGAGAGAGAGAGAGGGAGAGAGAGGGAGAGAGAGGGAGAGAGAGGGAGAGAGACGGGGAGAGAGGGAGAGAGAGGGAGAGAGACGGGGAGAGAGGAAGAGAGAGGGAGAGAGACGGGGAGAGGGAGAGAGACGGGGAGAGGGAGAGAGAGGGAGAGAGAGAGAGACGGGGAGAGGGAGAGAGACGGGGGAGAGGGAGAGAGACAGGGGAGAGGGAGAGAGACGGGGAGAGGGGAGAGAGGGAGAGAGACGGGGGAGAGGGAGAGAGGGAGAGAGGGAGAGAGGGAGAGAGACAGGGAGAGGGAGAGAGACGGGGGAGAGGGAGAGAGGGAGAGAGCGGGGGAGAGGGAGAGAGAGAGAGAACGGGGGAGAGGGAGAGAGAGAGAGAGAGGGAGAGAGAGAGAGAGAGAGAGACAGAGAGAGAGAGAGAGAGAGAGAGAGAGAGAGAGAGAGAGAGAGAGAGAGAGAGAGAGAGAGAGAGAGAGAGAGAGAGAGAGAGAGAGAGAGAGAGAGAGAGAGAGAGAGAGAGAGAGAGAGAGAGAGAGAGAGAGAGAGAGAGAGAGAGAGAGAGAGAGAGAGAGAGGGAGAGAGAGGGAGAGAGAGGAGAGAGGGAGAGAGAGAGAGAGAGAGACGGGGGAGAGGGAGAGAGACGGGGTAGAGGGAGAGAGGGAGAGAGACGAGGGAGAGAGGGAGAGAGGGAGAGAGGGAGAGAGGGAGAGAGGGAGAGAGGGAGAGAGGGAGAGAGGGAGAGAGGGAGAGAGGGACAGACAGTAATTTGTTTTGGGTGTCGGTGATAACTCACCTACTCTTTGGAAAAGGACACTGTGGGATCTTTACCGTCCAGCAATGTCAAGTGCTGGCAGACGGGTCCTCCAGTTTAACGTCCTCCAGATAGACGGTGCACAAATTGATACCTCTTCCTGTATGCGATACACCAGGATGGCAGTTTTTAGCTGCGTCTACATTCAAACCCAGGTTTGAGGGCTCAAAGGACGGTATGCATACCTCGAGGTGTGCATACCTGTCAGCCCACCCTTGTGTCTCGATTTTAGAATGAAAATGATTTCTTTCAATGTAATTTATGATATTTGTTCCAACTCATACAGTTCTGATAATGGAATCTGCGAGAAGTTGAATAGAATGTTTTTGCTTGCAGTTAAACTGCTTAATAACATGATTGTCAGTGCACCCTGAGATGTGCTCTCCTTTGCACAATGTCCCTTTGCCACTTTTGTCTAAAACACTTTGTTACTTTCTGGCTGAGAGTTCTTAAAAGTTGCGTTAGTCATTCTCTTTACCATCAAGGTCCAAATAGTGAGAGCAGTGACCCGAATGTATAACAAGGACAGCCGGATCATTTACATCAGATTAATTTGGCCCATTATCGCATCCTTGGAAGAATGGAGAACAAAACGTGAGAAAATGCTTTCCAGTTACAAGGTCAGTTAAATGGCTTAAATATATCATGTGAGACAATTGCCTCGATGTGTGCTGTTCAGGATATGGTTGTTTGTTTTAAAGTATCAGGTCAGAGTACAATACAAGCTGAAGAGACTCTTCTAGTTTGTGTCTTCAATCAATTGTGAATCAACTACATTCTCTCTTCTCTCAAAATATGCTCTCCTCTCCTCTCCGCTCCTCTCCTCTCTGCCAAAGCAGCTTCCTGAGCAAGGGTTATTCTGGGTAGTGCTTTGCCATTGCCTTCCCAGCAGTAATTAGGGGGAGGAATTTCGAATTCAGTATCGACGTTGGCGATAGCTCATCTACTCTGTTTGCAAAGGACACCGTGAGGTCTTTAACATCCACCAACTAATGCCGGCAGACCAGTTTAATGTCCATCCAGCAGACGGCACACACATTGATGATCGAACGGAAAACTAAATACTGCATTGGAGAATTCAGAAGGAACCAGAAGAAATAAAGAGCAAAGGTGGAGTTGTCAGGAGGAACCTGGATAGGATTCGGGTATCGGCCGAAATTATCCACTACCCTCAAACCGATCCAGGTGCAACCAAGTGAGCCTTACAGAAAAAAAAATTCTGCAAGAATTCACTTCTCCTTAGACAGACAGATAGAGAGAAACAGAAAGTTAGCGATAAAAGAAAAGAAAAAGCAAAAATTAAAATCAATAGAGAGAAATGTGAAAACGTATAAAGAAGTGCCATCACGTGCTCTCCCGAGACGTCTCCCTCAGAGCTATCTCCCCAGACATATCGCGTGCTTTCAATACAGTCTGGCACCCTGCCCTGCTCACCAAACTCTCTTCCTACGGTATCCAAGGCCATCTCCACTCATGGCTCGCAGACTTCCTCTACTCTCGCAGCCAACGTGTGGCCCTAAATGGAGTTCTGTCATCCCATATTCCTGTCCAGGCTGGAGTTCCTCAAGGCAAAGTTCTGAGCCCTGTTCCTTTTCTGGTTTTCATCAATGATCTCTCCGACTCGGGAAAATCCTCTATCTCTTTGATGATGACTCCACTCTCTGCCGTACTATCTGTCGTCCCTCAGATCGGCAAGCAGCAGCTTCTTCGCTCTCTACAGATCTGGATAAAATCACAAACTGGTCCAACACGTGGAACATGTCTTTCAATCCTGACAAATCTCACACTCTCACTATGTCTCTCCGAAAGGACCGTGTGGACCCCCCCCCCTCCCGCCCCCATCTACTTTCTCAACAATCCTCTTGAAGAAGTCCATTCATTCAAGCTTCTGGGTCTCACTATCTGCCATGATATTTCCTGCGAAAGCCAGATTTCAAACCTCGCCTCCAAAGCCAGTCGCCGACTGGGCATCCTCCGTCGTGCAAAGTCCTTCCTCGGCCCACCTGAGCTCTTGAACACGTACAAAGCATTTGTCTGCAGCCGGATGGAGTACTGCTCTCCCTTCTGGGCTGGTGCTTCCACCTCTCCCCCTTTTCTCAGCTTCATGTTGTGGAAACCAATGCATTTTGGATCATTGGCATCTCCGGCAATGAGACTGAGTCTTTGGATCTCTCACTCTCTCACCGCAGGCAGGTCAGTGGTCTTTCTGTCTTTTACCGTCTCCTCTCCTCCCTTACTCCCCTCCCCGCCCCCGCTCTGTCTGAGATTTGTCCCCCCAATATTTCCGCACGGAGCTCAACGTCTGCCAGTAACCCCCTTCTGGTAAAACTCCCAAAATCAAGAATCACTGCTCACCTTTGTTCTTTCCTCTTTTTTTCTCTTTCATTCCGATTTTTCCCCACCTTTGGAACAAACTCCCACACTCTCTTCAATCCCACTCTTCCCTCCAGGTCTTCAAAACAGCTGTTCACCACCATCTCTTATCTTCCCCCATCCAAAACCACGATCTTTTCTACCCCCGTTAATCCACCCCAAACCCACATCCTTCAAATTCCCTGCTTTCCTTCCTGAAAGTCCCTATGGTGTCCATCTTGTTTACCCTGTGTACCCCGCCCCATCCCTCTCCCTTCCACAGATCTCCTGATGTCTCTGCTCACCACGGTTTTTTCCTTCCCTCTCCCACCCCTCTTGTCTCATGCTCCTCTTGTTGTACGTTCTGTGTGTTAGCTCTCATAAGAGCATCGACAGTGAACACAAAAAATACATCTCAACAAGTGGTGCCAGGCACAACAAATCCCGCCCATTTAAGGCATAAAGTTATTTTGGGGATAAAATTTAAATTTGATACATCCTTAACCTGAATGTTGATTATAAGGAATAGAATAAGGAATATTTTAACCTTAGTTTGAAGCAATTAAACCATTTTTGACGAAGTTATGAGCGAAAAACGATTTTGACCTTTTCGTGACCTGACCTTGACCTTTGACCTATTTGGACCCAAAAGTTCAAGGGGTCGTCCGAGGTTCATTACCCACCTGTGGATACAATTTGACAGTGTTTGAGCAAGCCGTTTTCCCGTAAAGTTGTATTTTCATTACCATGTTTTAGTTTTCATGGAAAATTTGTAATTTTGACCGATGACCATGACCCTCAAAACTTCGGACCCTACCGATCTTCACAAATATGCATTTTCACTATAGGAATGGGTAGGATAATAAGTGACAAATAGAATAAGGTTCACTATAAGCTTAGTTTGAAGTAAATCAGTTCATTTTTGACGAAGTTATGAGCGAAAAACGATTTTGATCTTTTTGTGACCTTGACCTGGACCTTTGATCCAATTGGACCCAAAAGTTAATGGGGTCGTCCAAGGTTCATTGCCCACCTGTGGATTAAATTTGATAGTGTTTGCTAAAGCCATTTTGCCGTAAAGTTGCTAACAGACAGACAAAAAAACAAGCAGTCATAGACTGGTACTTACGAAATTGTCAACTTGACCTCTGACCTTGTCTAATAAAAGCTGTCTCTTGAGAAGGTAGCGACGCAAACCAGAAGTTTCTACGATGATTCTGTACCGAACCATCAAAAATCGTAACGTCGACCAAAGCAAAAATATCCATTTCTCCACGCAATTATTTAATATTATTTTAGCAGTCACAAAACCGTAATATTCGGCCATCCACCAACAATCTTTCCATAATCCGACGGCTTAGCGAGTCAGGCATGTGACGATAACCTTTATTGGGATAAAAAAAATGACTTTTAAACACCATCTTTATCGAAAACACCGTCAGCGCACACACGCAAAACCTTTATGTGGTCAACGCCGCCTCTGCTCAAGTGCACTGCACCACGTGACGACCCGTGACGCGCGAGTGAAATATTTGTTATACAATCTTAAAACGTCTCCAAAACATCCGATTTTTCCAGAATTTCAACAACCGAGTTTTAAGCGTCCTAAGGGATCGCAAAAACCAAAGACAAAATTAAAATCGAAGTTAAAACGAACTCGTAACGTCGAGCGAAGCAAAAATACTCCATTTCTCCACATGAATTTACGGAATTATGTTTGACCTCACTGTGACCTTGACCTTTGACAGATTTGACCAAAATATAATCAGTGCTCGCCATCAACCTCCTGAATCACGTGGTGTAATTTGACATAGGTAGCTTCTTCCGTTCTCGAGTTATCGTGCCTACAAACAAACAAACACACAAACAAACACACAAACAGATGACGGAAGTCATCAATATACTAAAGAAATCTTTAGATTTCGTAAGTAACAAACCGGACGATTACAATATCCCGCTCCCTCCCTCCGGGGGGGCGGGATAAAAAGTATGAAAGGAACAAAGAACAAAGAAGTCGGGAAGAAACAGCATAGATAGATCTCCAGGCTCAAACCGCAGCAACAGGTACAAGCTAGCAGAGGTCCGTCTACTAGATGATCTTTCATTAAAAAAGCTACTATGAATCACCCTGCTTGTGAAACACTGGGATGACAGTTTGTAGCTGGGTCAGGATTCAAACCCAGGATAGACAGCTAATAGGTGAGTGTGTTTACCTCCAGGCCATCCTACCAGCTTACCTAGTCATGCTAGATGACTATTAAAATAAATATATATATATATACATACATACACACACACTGGGTTTCCCCACTGTCTCAGGTCACTCACCTGCATTTTTTTCATTTAAAAATTTTTATTTATTTATGTTTTCATTTATAGATGTTGTCTGGCGATTCTGTGAATTGTTCCGGTGTCCCAGCTCTTCGATGTCCATCGGCATGCAAAATTTCAGCTTTCTACGTCACCCGGAAGGTATTGATCTCTAATATCAGTCAGCGAGTCAGTGTTTAGAAAGAACTTTAGATAATACTAGCAGGGTGTGCTTACACATTATGTAAGCAAACAAACCAGGTTTCCGCATTGTCTCAGGTTGCTCACTTGCATTTTTTTTCTTTCATTTATGGATGTTGGCGAAGGATTCAATGATTTTTCCCGGTGTATCAGCTTCGATGTCCATCGGCATGCAAAATTTCAGCTTTCTATGTCACCCGAAGGTACCGATGTTTAATATCAGTCAGCGGTTAGAAATATATACACGACATCTAAAAATATCTGACCAACAAGCATTGGAATATAACAGATCGATTGACATTTGGACAACTGAGTTTGCGGACACACTTGTTTGGAAAGGTTCCGGGCTGAAAAGGATAAAATCAAGGTGATAAACGGAGCGCATCTCATGATCCAGAGGGCCGTCAAATCGGGCAATCACAATTGGTCAACCGGTCACAACGTAACATAATCGGATGACACCAAAGTATATGGTTCTTTGTAATTTCGTTTGTCTCAAAACCTTGTGTCAAGGTGTTATGCAAGCTAAAGGGACTCTTCAGATCTCTCATCTTGAAGGTTATCAAACAAGATCAGCTTTGTTCCGATCCAATCAGCTGAACCGCTCCCTTTGGCAAGAGATCAAATGATCCCCAAACAGTGTAATAAGAAGGAACATGCTGCGTGGCTTCTCGGGCAGACAACAGCCTACTCTTTTTGAAAACCACAACTGTCAGCACAATTTTATGAGAACAATAAATAAGACAAGACATGGTTTAACCTCAAGCTGAGAGCACACATCATCGTTTCCTCGAAACGTCCGCTGTAGTAAGCAGGTCACCTGGACACTCGCGTATTTTTTTTCACCTGTTTCCATGCCATTTGATACATGTAGACTGTTCTTGAATAAATAAAGGTGCAAACACATTGTTGCGGAGAGATCGGGGTCATTCCAGGCTTGGAGAAGCACTCTTCCCACAATCCCATTTCCATTTGAGTGGCACTTACGAGGCATGGCCAAGTCTCAGCGTGGGAAAAATAGGAACCCAGGAGACTCTTAAAGTCTGATTAATGGGACTGTTCATGGCGCTTCCCCTCGGCTTGAAAACACAACTAGCTAGTGGCAGCACATCAATTAGGAAACCGCTAAAAAATTAATTAACATTTCAGTTGTTTCCGTGGGGTGCTTGGGGTCTGCCAGCAACCCCCTTCCTGAAAGTCCCTGTCATGTCCATCTTGTATACCTCGTGTTCCCCGCCCCATCCCTCTCCCTTCCACAGATCTCCTTCTGTCTCTGTTCCCCACTGTTTTGTCCGTCCCACTCCTGCCCCTCTTGTCCCATGCTCCCCTTGCTGAGTGTTGTGTGTTAGCTCTCATATGAGCCTCGACAATGTATACAAAAAATAAAAATTCAGAGGAGGGGTCGCGACGGACAGGGACCAAGAACCATGGCTCATTGTCTTTGTGGTGAAGCCAGAATCAGTAGGGGGCCGATCCTGATCGTTTCAATGATTACCACGATGGTGATGAAACCATCTCGTGATTCAGACTTTATGTAAGTGGATGCTCAGCTCAAAAGTATATCCCTTAAAGAGCGAATCGAGAAAAGGTGTGCAAAGAAAGAGTCGATGTTTGTTGTATTTCGGACGAGACACATTGGACTTGGCCTCTTCTGGTCCAACAAATGGACACGCTGATTCGAGCTGGGTAGAAACGGTTCTGCTGTCTTCGGGGTAACAACGTGACCCATGTGTCGGAAATTGCATAGGAAAACGCAATTAGCTCATTTCCACTTTAGAGACACTGACTGCATTGAATTCAGTGTTTTGTTGTCTCATCAAAAATGACTTACAGTAGTCGTCGTGGTTGTTGAAGTACAACGTTTGAAGAAGAGTGTACTGAAGGGAAATGGAGGTCTCAGAGATGACAAGTTTAAGAGCAAATACTAGAGGAATCACAGGAAGGAAAGGTCTTGGAAGAAACATGCGGGAGGTGGTGGTACATGTAACCAGCACGTGATCTATGAGGAGTGTAAGAGAGTGGGGAGGGATGGGGTCAGCATTTTTATTTTGATGTACCAATCTCTTTACATGGCGTCGGTGCTGCCGAGGCAGTTTCTTGGCAAGGGTTATACTGGGTGGCTTGCCATTTGCCTTCCCAGCGATGTTTGTCCGTGCTCTATTCTTTTAAATGCCGAGCATCAAGCAAGGAAGGAGCATGCACCATTAAAAAAAATATATAAAAAAATCTTTGGTGCGACTCGGATGGGGTTTGAACCACTGACCTCTGCAGACTCAGAGAGCAGACACTCAAACCACGACGCCATATGTGTTCTAAAATTGAACAGTTTATTGAGTTCTCTAAAGGAAGATGGCAAACGCTCAGACGTAAAACTCAGATACCATTTCTCCACCTTACGGGACTTCCGATTACTTTCCAAACTGATTTTGTCGCAGTGAAGTCGCTCGAAGTGCAAATTGATATCACGAAAAATCTGACAAATATGAGAGGGGTACAAAAAAGTTCTTCGATCGAGATATCAAATATGGTGAAAGTCTCGAAGTCAGGTCGACGCTTCATTATTCAATATAAGTGCACATTTACCTCCCCCCCAGAAGGTGATGTTGACAGAGGTTATGTTTTCACTTATCAATTTGTCTGTCTGTGAACAGGATATCTCAAAAAGTTGTGGACGGATTGGGACAACATTTGGGAGAGGTTTGGTGTGTGACAACGAGCAAATGACTAGATTTGGGTGAAGATCTGGATCCAGATACTAGAATTAAAAAAAGTGATTCTATATTTTTGAGAGATTGGGACAAAAACGATATATAACACAATATCTCAAAAAAGTTGTGGACTGATTAGGACAAAACTTGGTGGGGTGGTTGGGAATGCGACAAGGAAGAATTGGTTTGATTTTTCTGAAGATCCGAATCTGGATCTGGATACGAGAGTTATTTAATATTTAAAGTGCTTCTTCACCATTGAGAGACAGGGCTAAAACTGATATATGGTATGATATCTCAACCAAGTTGTTGACAAGTTACGACAAGACGAGGGGAATGATTTGGGTAGGTGACAAGAACAATCCAATTCGATTTTGGTTCAGGTCTGAATCCAGATCCAGCCTATCAGTGGGATACGAAACGTAAACTGTTCAGCTGGGTGGAGGTAAGTGCTCTACCGAGTGACCTCGTTTCACTGGGAATTTATACAAATGCATTTTTAGTGGCATTGATGTGACTACTGTGAGTACCTTGCTCATAAAACGCAATGGACGCTCCGCACGTATCAGGTGCAGGTTGTGTCTGAATGGAGCATTTGAAGGACTCCAGACTTGTGAATCCATCCATGAATTGGGATCATACTCTGTGCGGAGCGTTGGTGCTGCCCAAGCAGTCTCCTGGGCTATTGGGCACAATCCTGGACGGGTCGCCACCCCGCCACAGGATACCAGCAAGCTGGCACTCATTTAGCCATCCTCAGAAGGATGAATGGCAGGCAGAGTCAACCCCACTTGGTATTAATTCAACAGCTGAGCAGGATTTGAACTGAGGACCTGAGGATTCCAAGCCCACCACCATAAAATGAAAAACAAGAACCAGATTTTTAAAGGTGGCATGAGGGGAGAGGGGGAGGGGGCATTGTATTTTTTGAGGTTCTATCATCTCTTCATAACAAATTTATTTATCTCTTCGACTCAGGTTGGCAGGAACGCCTAGAGGTATGTGCACTCATCTTGTTCTCCAGTGTTCATGGATATAATGAAATTGAAATAAAATAAAGATTTTAAAGGTTGAAGAATTATTCCCAACCCCCCCCCCCCAGAAGTCTACTGCTATTGACACAGTGGCTATTACACCACCATATCTAACACGTTACATTAGTCATCCCTGCCTGTTCTTTGTGTCCTTTGTGAAGTCCTTAAAAACAGTAAGTTTCCTGTTTGGATTGATTTTCAATTTCTACAGACTGCCAGGCAGAGTAAGAATATTATCTCACTCCTCTTTGCGCACGTACAGTCAAGACAAATTCAGAGCCAGAGTACAGAAAAACTGCAGGTTTGTTTCGCGATTAATGTTCAAAATATAACATTCAATCAAGTTGGTCCTCCATTTTCACTTCGTGTGAACGGGGTGGGGGTGGGGGTGGAGGTGCACCACGACGACGACGACGACATTCTATTTTGAGATTTCTTCGTTGTCTCTACGTCTTCAGTGTCCAATTTCTGGCATCTCACATTCAAATTCAGAACCTTGAGCATTATAAAACGTACATTTGCAATAACGTGATTCAGACTTTTCTACCTGAATTGAAAGGCAACATCATGAATTGGCAAAAGAAAGCATCGTTCGATGCACTGTGACGCAAAGCGAGACAGGTGTACGTGTGTTCTAAAAGTTCTGCAACTATTTGTCAACATCCATCCGTACAGTATATACGACAAGAAAGAATGTGTATAAAATTATATACACATATATGCATTATGATTATAATTTTCTGATGCCTTGGACTATTCAAGTCATTCGTAGAACTGTTGAACGCCCCCCATGTAACTGTGATTTCATGGCAGTTGTTGCAAGGAGTCGGATTTAGCACCGCCAATTGTTCATCGAGCAGACTGTGAAATAATTGGCGACATTCAAGACAAAGAGGAGAATGAAGACCTTCTGATATTTAGAGCAAAGCGCTGTCTTTGAGGTCATCTTGTTCCAACAGGCAAATGCAGAGGCGCACAACTGCACTCAAAGCATGTAGTGAGAAAAACAAAAACAAAAAAGCATACCCAAAACAGATACAAGGATAGTCTCGCTGGATGAGAAATATCCGGAAAATGCTCTACGGGTGTTTAAGATTCCTCATCCCGTCTGACATTTCCCCATTACATATGGGAAAACCCTATGCCACCCATCACATGTGAGTCAAAGCTTAAGCCGAGGCCTATTTATAGTGGAAAGTCATCTGGGGCTAAACAATACAGGTCGAAGCTGCCTGCTGTAAGCTCTTGAGTCGGTGAAGAACCAACCTGTGCTTCAATGGAGCTCAAAAACAAAAACCCAAAAGATTACTTTTATCCATAAAGTCTCGACGCGTCATTCAATAAACATCCACACCCCTACCTAGACCCCCTCTGTGAACAGCAATGCTCAACTTGAACTTGAATACCATCGGGGAGCTGGTTCGGTTCTGTGCGTCGAAGGCATTTCGAGGAAAATACATCTTTGACTGGTATCACATGACTGAACACCAAAGGTGGATGGAGGTTATGTTTTCAGCCCTGTTTATATATCTGTGAGCAGGATATCTCAAAACGTTGTGGATGAATTATTGCAAAACTAGATGGACCCATTGGTTTGGTGACAAGAACAAAGTGATTAGATTTTGCTGAAGGTCCAAATCCAGATGCGGCCGATCAGTGGGATACGAAACGTAAACTGCTCAGCCTGGTGGAGGTATACGCTCTACCGATTGCCGTTCTACTTTTACACTGTTATACTTCGCTGGACAAAATAATCTGATAATTTGGAAGACTACAAAGTCTGATCAACAAGGAAAAGGTGGGGAAACTAATTAATTAGAAGGTCTTATCGACTCTAAGTTCTCTACAACTTGCCAAGCAATTATCTTTGGAGAAAGTCCTAATAGCATATGGTGCATTGTTCATCGAACAATGCTTACACAACCCTATTGCTTACACAACTACCACAACTCTTGGACAGTATTGTTTCACTCTATATTCAACAACGATAATCAAGCTGATAGTTATCTCTCTATGTATGGAAGGATTGCATACCTTTGATTCAATTCCCAATTCAATCTGCTGGTTACATCATTAATGAAGCACAGGTGTACCACTAAAGCCTTCCAGCCTGTAGACTGTAGGGCAAGAGTTTATAATTATCCAGAGTACCGGCACACAATGGCCTCCTCCATTCCAAGGTAAATTTTCAAGCATGTTAACAGACGGGGAAATCGATTGCTAACGAAATGTAAACCTTATCGAGTGAAACCAAGCAATCAAGTCCGAGATAATGATGACTCATCTTTGTTTATTTCTCACCTTGGCTGCCAATGAGGACGACGGCTTTTCCAGGAGGTTCCAAAGTTTCTTGCGTTTATCTGCGCAGCACATGCCCGTGAAGTCCTCAGCCTCCCTCTCTCGCTGGCCATCCACCTCACGTCTCATCTCCTCGTTCATCTGCTCTTTCTTCTGATGGTAGCGCGCCTGGCAGCATGACTCCAGGTAGATCTCGTCCACACCCCAGTAGTCCAACTCTTGGCTGAAGGATAGAGCACACATCTCCTCCATCATGTGCAACTTTCCAGTGCGATAGAAATTCAATATGGAGACGAAGGCTCCTGGATGCCTGTCGAAGAAATACTCGTTCTGGTCAAGATCATAGTCGTCACAGAGTTCAAGGGCGTGGGAATGCGTGTCAGCTCCCCGCAGACGACCGAGGCGTGTCCTCGGTAGACGCTCCAGTGTACGCCATAGGACCTCATGTGTGACGCCGCCGACGTTGAGTCGGACACGCCACGAGCCGGGCTTACGACGGGGCTGGCTGCTTGGGTCCAAGGCCGTGGGAAGCGAGGCCCGACTGTTCATATTCCTTTCCCCCTTAGGGGGTTCTTCTGCTTATATTTTTGTCCTTATTATTACTCTCTCACATGAGTCTCCTTTGCCAAGGGCCTCAGATCCACTCAACCACACCGACCCAGCACCTAGAAGACAATACATCCACAAAACAAACACTTGTGGCCAAAATGAAAATAATACAATGGCAGGTGACAAAAGAGAATAAATATCTGACAGAGGTCAAAAAGACAGACAGACAGACAGAGACAGACAGAGAGAGTTTTGAGGATCATGGGGGAAAAAAAAACAAAAGGAATCAAGTGGTGAAATTTTTTTGGCGAGATGGCTGGCTATTTTAGATTCAAATGATTAACTTAGCCAATCACACTGGATTTTAATTGGGAAATCCACCGGAATACAATTTGAGATTCCACATGGCAGGAGCAAATGAACTGCGTTAACGAAATCAATGCATGTACAAGTGGCCGATCATATAAATGAGCCCCATACAGGTTAGAGCAAAGCGTGCGGGGTGCCCTCCAGTGGTCTGGGAGAAGGCGATTATATAACGAGAACGACATTTGATGCACCCAGTTGAACGCTAGCTTCTGGTCTTTGGCTCACATTGGGAAATCGACATTGAGCACAAGTCATTGGTTTATGCACCACACTCCACGGATGGCTGTTTGCTCTGCTGAACTACATGGACGCCATAGCAAGCTGCGCGTGGGCGAAAACCGTGCACAACTCAAACCGCTTTATCCTCCTGCGCCTCCATCCCTTGGCTGTAGGTCTTTCCCTGCGCCTGGGAGATCCATGCTCCGGCATGTTTAAACCCCGCCTGCACGTCGTTTATCTTTTGAAAATATAGTACGTATATGGATATTCAATAAATTCAGCATCAACATCCTGGACGGCTCGAGTCCTCAGGGTCTTCGGGGGACCCGAGCCAAGCCTGCTGGGACGCGAGCTATGTACTTGTTGGTGTTGTCTTCTTTTTTGTTTTTCCAATATTGATCTTTCCAACTAAAATCAGTTGTTTTTTTGAGTGGAACAAATTCTCACGGTCACTCAGACATGTCAAATGATCGCCCACCTGTTTGTGCTACATCAACAGATTGATGGAGGTGAAGACGCATAAACGCATCTCGGTGCACTCTTCCTCGGCTTGTCTTCCCGATAATGGCTGCAGAGATGCAGGATTGACAAATACACAGGTATTCAGTGAACCGTCATGACGGTCTCTCCCTATGTTGGTGCTCTCCATATTTCATGACATGGACAAGCATTTTGCACCGATACAGGTAAACGTGTATACTTTTTCGTCAATCTAAACCTATTAGGACTGATGATCCTACATCGTTATACATCTGGTGTGTCAGTGCGTGATCTAGTACGTTGGGATGGAGAGGTCAGAGTTCGCACATCAGACCGAAATCACTGAAATGGAATTGTAACCACCCCCCCCACTCCCCATGTTTTATCTCCAAAATGTCAACAATACGACCTCCACGGGTAGCTACTGATCAGACACTCTAAACTTACACAATGCATCTCGGATCATTTCCGATTCAATGCCAGTTGTACAAAAAGGGGAGAAATATGACACAGTACGTATTACATCACAATGAAGTCACTGCACGTGACCGACATTTCCACCTATTCATATTGGTTTTTTTTGCGCCAAAATCTCCGACGGGGTCGACGTGGTGTCCCAATTACGATCTATTATGAAAGTAGAACACCGAATGAGGCGCCTGCAATACGCCAGGTAACATTAGACCGGAACACTCCGCTGAAAGCACATCACCTGCAGACAGCAGCACAAGGTAAACAAACATATACTGTCGTGGGAAAAAACTCAGGAAAGGTCGAAAGATCTTAAAGATGGACCCACCAGGCGGTGCCTCCACCAGGATCATGCAAAGCCTTCCGTATGAAGAACGATGAAACTGTCCCTGTCGTCTTTTGGCGAAGGAGCGAGAGTTTGGGGAGAGGGAAGAGGAGGAGGATGAGGAGGGGAGGTGGGATGTATGGGGGAATTTGGGAGAGGTGGAGGGGGGAGGGATGGGAAGGACCCACTAAAACACACGCCTCTCCATATGCTCCAGCTTTCGCAGTCCCGTACAGAGAGAGCAAGCTGGCCATATTATTTCAGCAGGTCTTCCATCGAACGGTCCACACGCTTCTCTGGTAGCTGACGCCACCAGATCGAATCTGGCTAACTATCGGGACAGTTGGTGAGGTGTGTACAGCCGGTGATGTGTGTACAGCCGGTGAGGTGTGTACAGCCGGTGAGGTGTGTACAGCCGGTGAGGTGCGTACAGCCGGTGAGGTGTGTACATCCGGTGAGGTGTGTACAGCCGGTGAGGTGTGTACAGCCGGTGAGGTGTGTACAGCCGGTGAGGTGTGTACAGCCGGTGAGGTGTGTACAGCCGGTGAGGTGTGTACAGCCGGTGAGGTGTGTACAGCCGGTGTGGTGTGTACAGCCGGTGAGGTGTGTACAGCCGGTGAGGTGTGTACAGCCGGTGAGGTGTGTACAGCCAGTGAGGTGTGTACAGCCGGTGAGGTGTGTACAGCCGGTGAGGTGTGTACAGCCAGAGTCGGCTTGACGTCATTCATACTGACCTGGGTTAGCTCGCATCACTCGATAACCTTGATCTGCTCGCTCCGTGTGTGTTGGCAGACAAAGGTGGCGCGAGGAGTAAAGCACCGCGCACTCCATGAGCACCAAACCGACACCTGCGCGGCAAGTACGATGAGCACGTGAGCGTGTTGGTTGTGTCTCCTGCGCGGTCGGACAACTGTCGGCCGGACTCGATGGCCGAAGCCGTAAATAGACACGATCTGTACAAGGCACCAGCAATTCAAGGCACACTTCATATAGAATTATTGGAACAATGCACATAACCGATTCAAATATTAACACGCACGCACGCACGCACGCACCTCTACCACTGTGATGTGCCATTCTGGGTGGCTTCTCGTTGTCTTCCCAGCAGTAGTTGTACCAGGAATTTGTAATTAGTACAGGGTGCCGGCGATAGCTCACCTCCTCTTCGTGAAGAACACCGTGGGATTTTTAACGTCGACCAAATCTCATGCCAGCAGACGGGACGTCCAGGTTAACATCCATCCGAGGGACGGGACACACATCGAAGAACCACCCTACCTGTGAAACACCGGGATGACAGTTTATAGGTAGGTCGGGATTCGAACCCGGACTAGACAGCTTAGTTCCGACACCATCATGTCCGTCTCCCTGGTCCTGCCTGGGCCGTCAGACAAGGTTATTTCTTGTCCACAAGTTTCCTCTCACTGTCCTGTCCATCTCTCAGCTGTTGAAGCGAACTATGTCGGCCTTAGTGACGTTCCTGATGATGGCCAACGAATGCGTGAGTCGCTTGGTTGACCCTTGTCGAGTTAATGAGTTAATATCGATACATTAAAATCCAATCCATTGATATTACATCAGAATTAATTAATCTTAATAGTAATAATATGCTTGTTCGTGTTCCCGCCCGTCCGTCTGTCCGTCCGTCCGTCTGTCTGTAACATTCCTTTCCACCCATTGGTTGGACAGTTCGTCTGACTCCACCCACAATTAAAACTTGAAAAACAAACCAATCATACGGTCACGTGGTCATCATCATTATTCGTTTATGACGAGTAGCGATTGTGAAAATTGTTATACCATGTATGGCCGAGTGAGGCCTCTGTTCGCTCGGCCGAGTGAGGCCTCCTTTGAGACAATAAATGGCGTTTCATTCTGTCCTTGTGTCCTCATCATTGTGCTGAAGACACCACAATTGGCGACGAGGGTTTGTCGAACCATGACCGCATCGCTTGGTCAGGTCTGCCGGAGACAACTATGAAGTCTTTGCTCAGCAACTCAGTTTCTATTTTATCGCTAACAATGTCGCCGATGCTGCGAAACGGAAAGCGATTCTTCTGTCGGCGTTGCCGGCGGAGGAGTTCCATCTTCTGTCTGACTTGGTTCCTTCACCTGCGAAGGTGTCGGACGATGCTATCACCTAGAAAGACCTTGCACGACCATATTGAACCGGGCAAGATGAGTTCGACAACCTGGTTTGGCTTCACGATGACATGGTAGCTGATTTGGTTGCCAGACTCAAGCATCTGGTGGGGGAACGCCGTTTTGGTGACGATGAACGGTCACAGAGATTGAAGGATCGTTTTATCGCTGGGCTTCAGGACGAGAAGATGGTCACTTCGGTTCTTCGGTTAAAGTTTGAAGATATCACGTTTGCTAAAGTGGTTGAACCTGCAGTTGTCATGGAACAACCTTGGATGCTCGCGCCATTGTTTGGGAGGACTTGTCTGTCGATGCCACAGCTGCTGGCAGGTCACGTGCTAACAATTCCCCATCTTGTTCAGCATATGAGGAACCTCTTTCGTCCCGGCTGCATGTTGCGAGCAGTGCATCGCGGGGCCAGTTGTCATAGCAGTCTTGTCAGAGGTGTGGTGGTTCACACTTTCATTGGAACTGTCCATTTCAGAATGCAGTGCGTCACCGGTGTGGTTGGACGGGCCAAGTGCGGAGGGTCTGTCAGGGCCAGGCACCCTCATCGGTTAATGTGGTTAATGCTAGCAGTGAGGTTGATCAACTTGGTATATTTCCGATGACGACAGCTGCAAATCACCCCTTCGAGGAGTCTGTCAGTGTGAACATCCATCAAACTTGATGGCATTGATAAACTATTAGGTTTAATGGAGGTCGTGGCTCGTTATCGGGAACAGCAAGCAGTGTTGACCCTGCACGTGGGTAATGGTTCTGGACCATCTCTCGTTGCTCGTGACTGGTTGCACAGAATTCGTCTGCATTGGGTAGACATTTACAGTATTCATATTTCATACTTCATTTCCGTCTCATTCCCAGTTGGAGGTGATCTTGGAAAAACTCCAAATTCTTTTTGGGCCTGGCCTCAGGAAGCTCGTAGGTGCTCAAGGTCACCTACACCTGAAGAAGGGCGTCAGTCCCTGATTGTGTAAGCCTCGACCTGTGCCATATGCTCTTCGGGATAGGATCAAAGCGGAACTCGACTGATTTGAAAAGATTGGAGCCATTGAACCGATGGTGCACTCTGAGCGGGCAACGCCAATAGTCACAGTGCTGAAGAGGAATGGAGGTATCTGCCTTTGTGGTGACTTTAAAGCAACCGTTAACCTCAACCTCTGTGCGGAGCAGTATCCACTGCCATCCATTGATGAGACATTGTTGAAGTTGGCGTGGAGTCAGTATATCATGAAGTTGGATTTTCGCGATGCCTTCATCCATCTCGAGATTGCACCAGAGTATCATCACCTCCTTACTGTCAATACGTGTCAGGGGATGTACCAATATACATATGTCAGGTACGCCTGTCTGTTTCGGAATCACTTCAGCTCCGGCAATGTGGCAGAAAGCTGTGGATCGTCTTCGTGCCGATTTACTGGCACAATGATTGGATAACGTTAATGCGGGCGCCACGGCCGAACAGCATCTTGAGAACATTGACAAGATGATGTCTAAGTTAGCTTCTCAGGGTCTCCACCTGAACAAAGCCAAATGTTATTCTTTCAGGAGCAAGTGGAGTATCCTCGACGTGAGTTGCCCTCGACCTCAGAATATGCTCCACATGTGTTGCATGCGTCCGAGCTGTCTTTAGTTCAAGGTTGTGTTATGTGGGGCACAAGGGTGGTCCTCCTGCTTCATTATATCAGCGCTGTCTCAATGAGTTGCATGAGGGTCATTTCGGTGTGGTCAAAGCGAAGAGTTTAGCCCGGAATTTGTTGTGGTGGCCCGGGCTTGATGCAGAAATCGGGCAGATGGTAAAAGCATGTGCTGCATGTGCAACTGATGCTGATAATCCATCACGTGTCTTGTTGTTGTGGCCGCCTGCCCATGGAACGTGGCAGTGCATTCACGTAGATTTTGCGTGGCCGGTCATGGGCCATATGTTTCTGGTGGTGATCAACGCTTGCTCAAAGTGGTCAGAAGTACCTATCATGCAGTCCATCTCGGCGGAGACCACGGTGGAGCGCCTGCAGAGTATTTTTGTGAACAAAGGTGTTCCTTGTTTCGGAGATTTTAGTTTTGGACAATGGTTCACGGTTTGTATCTGAGGTGTTTGCTGTGTTCATGCATGGAAATGGTATCAAACACCTGAGGTCGGCACCTTCCCACCCAGCTCCAAATGGCTAGGCCGAGTCATTTGTCAAAGCTTTGAAACATGCCTTATGTCAGGGCCAAGCGCTACGATCTGTGCAGAGTAGGGTCGATGTGTTTTTGTACACCTATCGTCATTCGGTCCATTCTATAATGCAGGAAACGCCTGCATTCTGCATGTGTGGCCGACAGCTGCGGTCGCGGCTGGATTTGCTTCAACCTTGCACAGCAGCTGTTACGGCGACCAATGTTCATTCGTTCACGGTGGACCAGCCAGGTTCGGTGCGAGACTATTTATACTGACAGAAATTGGTACGAGCTACTGTGATCCGAGTTTTCAGACCAGATAACTACCTTGTTCGTACCTCGGCCAGTCTTACCTGGAAACGTCATGTAAATAAATTTTGGCTCGTGGGTCCGATCATTCATACGCTGCTGATTCCGTTCTGCCAACCGATGTGCCCTTGTCGCCTGGAATGAGAGGACCTCATCCATCGAGGTGCCTGTGACCACATTCTGACCGTCTGTCCCTCTATCTGTGGATCCAGATGTTCAAGGCGGTGATAGTAGCATGCATGTTTCTCAGGTATCGGTTGCACCTGGTTTGGTATCTGGTGGGGTCACCCGTTTCCAATTCCCCGCCATCACCTGTCGTTTCTGCGGCTCAATATCCGTGTGTTTCTTCCAGACATGTTGTACGACCCGCGTAGTTTGGGTGACTATGTGACTTAAGGGGGAGGACTTTCATATCGTGTATGGCCGAGTGAGGCCGCTGTTTGCTTGGCCGAGTGAGGCCTGCTTTGATGCAATAAATGGCGCTCGATTCTCTCCGTGTGTCATCGTTGTGCGAAAGACACCAGAAAATCAGCCTCAGCGATTGTGGTAACGGTTTGTTAACTTCAACACCACCCAAACAATAATGTGGCGTTTTACGAAGCAGGGCTACAACCCAAGTCATTATAAAATGTCTTTGTCTGAGGTCATTATTTACTTTTAACAATGTGTATATATGCATCAGGAAGAAGATAATTGGTTTTAGGTCGTTTATTGTGACGTGTTTAATTCCGCATATCTTGTGTGAGATCATGCCTTTCTTGCAATGTCTCTGTGTAAGTACATCAAGAGAACTGACGAAGGGAAAAGGAAACTGAGAAGGTGACCTTTAGTCTCGAACGAGGGAGAAACTTCAGCAGCGGATGTTGAAGATGGTGGAGCAGATGAGGAGAATCCAGATGCTGATGAGAAAGATGTTGAAGAGAAGCCTGAAGTCGATGGCAACTGCAGTGGACAGAATGCGAAAGGAACAAAACGAAAACGACCACCAGCGAGTTCTGGTCCCTCGCAGCCCAAGCATTGCAAATGGAAG
This sequence comes from Eptatretus burgeri, assembly GCF_056783735.1. Classification (NCBI taxonomy): domain Eukaryota; kingdom Metazoa; phylum Chordata; class Myxini; order Myxiniformes; family Myxinidae; genus Eptatretus; species Eptatretus burgeri. Next base: position 13,378,351 of record NC_140974.1, read on the forward strand.
GAGGAATACGGTATGTGAGGTCCCTGTATGTGGCTTCTTTTTATCAAGTGATGAGTGCTTGAATCCCTTCCTTCCGGCGTATGCCTCTTTTGCTCCATGAGATACAGTAATGCTCATCTTGCCCCTTAAAAATCTGCAGTCCTGTCTGAACATGCAACATCCGCAGCACACAAATAAGTCAATCAAGTTCTTTGAGCCAACATTAGCCACCGCTGGAACCAGCAGAACTTGCTGGAGGGAGCAGTGGTTTACCAGGAGCAAGAAGAGAAGCCACTTCTCTTGGCATCTCTCAAGATAACTTACAGCCTCTTGCAGAAGAAGCAGCCATTCGTCGAAGGAGAGGACGTGATCCTGCCGTCTGGAAGTTTCTGCTGAGAATCTCCATGGAGGAAAGAAGGCTGCGGCCAAGGTGAAGAGAATTCCAATTGTACAATGAAGAGGAGATGTACGTCAATTGCCGACAACTTAAAAAAGATCAATTGCTCGTGAAGCTGAAGGAAGCTCTTACCTTCAGACTGAAATTGGATGAGACAACTGATGTGAGGATTGCGGCTCAACTCACCGCATATTGTCGATTTCCTAAATGTGCAAGCAAAGAAGATAGCAGAGCACGATCTGTTCTGGATTCCAGTTAGAGTGCAAACAACAGGGGATGCAACATGTATTAATGTAGATTAATTTGTCCAGGAGGCAGGCCTGGATCGGAGCAAATGTGTGGCTGTGACTTCTGACGGAGCTGTTGCCACGGTTGGGGCTTGCCAAGGAGCAGTCACACGCATCTAAAGCGTATCTCCAAACTGTTTTCCGATTAACTGTTTGATTCAGCAAGGCACTGGCTGCCAAACAACCATCTTTGTCTGTTTGTTGTGTGAAAAAGGTTGTGAAGAACGATCTTGATGAGGTCCTTCAAGATACTATGAAAATAGTGAATGTCATTTGTGCGCATGCCAAGAAATCCTGTTTGTTCTCAAAGTTGGGCAAAGATATGGATGCTGCATACATGAAGCTGCTATTCCATGAAAAGAAGTCCAACGGCGGTTGAGAGGCAAAATGTTTTCCCGAGTTCTGGCTTTGAAATATGAATTGTCTGTGCTCTTTGAAGAAGACAGGGAGAAGGCTTCAAAGTTTCGGGATGACTATTGGCTTGCCAGACTGAATCCCATGTCCTCCATATCCGGACACTTGAACAAGTTGAACCTGTCGATCCAGGGAAAATATGGGGCCATCTTTGAAGTTACGGGGAAGATCGAAGGCTTCAAACTGAACATTGATTTGTGGAAAGGTCATGTCAAGGAGAAGAACTTTGCTGACTTCGTCCCCCCTGGTCAACTTCCTGAAGCAGAGTGAGTGGAAGGAAAGAGAAGATGAGGACTTCGTTCTCCTTCATCTCGAGCTGCTGGGGGGAAATCTGAGACCGTACTTTCCAGAAAATGAAGCCGAATCTCTGAAGGAAACGATGTGAATCGTGAATCCCTTCGTGTCCGAGCACACAAAAAAAAGGGGAAACTCATGGAGTCACTTCTTGATTTGCACACAGATTTTGTGCAGAAATCTTCCTTCACTGCATTTGACGACGATGGAGAATTCTTGGCATCTCCGGTTCGGTTTCTGAATACCGGACTCTGGCAAAGAAAGCCACGTCCATCCTTGTTCGCTTGGCCACCACAAAAAAGGGACTATCAGCATTAGTCGATTTCAAAATGAAGAAGCAGAATGCTCTCCTGGATCTCGATCCTCTGATGCGGGGAGTCCTGGAACCATCCATCAATCCTTGCTATGATCCCATCACAGACCAAATGAGCAGAGAAGACATGAGGATTAGTTGTATAATGTAGATGTAGGTGCAGTGCTAGGAAAGGATGCAGGATTTTGTGGGGCAGATCAGAGGATTGCTTTTCTTCTCTTCGTCCAAGTGTATGTCAATCAAAGTGGAGACATGAAAATGATGACAACTACGTGTGTAGGCTTATTTGGTTGACTTGTATCCTGGTCTGGAATGACATTGTGTTCATTAGGATGAAAATAAAGGTTCTGGTATAATCCTCATTTCATCATCAAAAGGTTAGAGTATTTCCTACTATTTCCTTTTCAAAATGCAGCGAATGAATCCAGTGCTTTTCGATGGGGTGAATTCATTTTTGGAACCACTTGATTCGAGTGAATGATGTTAGAAAAGCTTGAGAAGTACTGCCCAAGGCCATGCTACCAACTCTTCAATGTATATCGTATATCAATGTGGACGTCATCTCCATCCAACTCTTTCTATTATTTTGTGGATGCATGTTGCTCCTTTATAGATGCAAAGCTGAACTTTTATCGATCCCCTTCTTTATACGACTCTGTTATATTGACTTTTCTATCAACAAGCTTTCCACACAGTCTGGCATCCAACCTTGCTCTCCAAACTCTCTGCCAATGGCATCCAAGTCCAATTCCACATATGACTTACTGACTTCCTCTACTCTCGGAGCAAACGTGTGGCACTCAACGCAATCGTTTCATCTCATCTCGCTGTCAAGGTTGGAGTGCCCCAGGGAAGTGTTTTGGGCCCAGTCATATTCCTGATCTTCATCAATGATCTCTCTGACACGAGAAAATCTGCCTTATCTATTTGCTGATGACTCCACCCTCTATGACATCCCTCATACTTCAGAGAGGCAGGCTGTAGCCTCTTCCCTCTCCTTAAATATATCACAAGACGGTCAAAAACATGGAATATGTCCTTCAATCCTGACAAAACTCACTTGATCTTTTCTTCCCCAGTTAATCCACCTCCTTCAAATTCCCTGTTTTCCTTCCTGAAAGTCCCTGTCGTGCCATCTTGTTTACCCTGTGTACCCCACCCCACCACATCCCTCTCCCTTCCACAGATCTCCCTGTTGTCTCTGTTTCCCACTGTTTTGTGCTTCCCTCTTCCACCCCTCTTGTCTCCTGCTTTGTTATGTGTTCTGTGTGTTCGTACTTACACGAGCCTCGACATGGCAGACAAAAAAGAAACATAATTGTTATTTTTTCATAAACCATAGGAAGGTGGAATACCTCAACATGGTATACCACCTTCTTTCTGGTCTTGCAACCTCTGCTCCATGCTTTGTGAAGCCCCTTGCCCTCCCCCCTTCCCCCCAAAGTTTCTGAAGAGCACAGGTGGTCCACCATCAACCCCCTTCTGGTGAAATTCCCAAAATCCAGAATCACTGCTCACCTCCATTCATTACATCCGCCACCGAAGGTAGACGGAGGTTATGTAATTACCTGTTTGTCTGTCTGTCTGCAAGCAGGATATCTCAAAAGGTTAGACAGATTAGGACATAACTTGTTGGACAGGTTGGGGGTGTCAGGTCAAGTCAGGTATGGGAACATGCGCCGGAGTAGCGCATCGCTGCGTCCACTTTCCGCTGGTACTCCAGGGGCCTCTGTCTGGCCATCCCCCAGGCAGATGCCTGGCCCATCCCCATCTCCTTGAGATGCTGATCAACCTGCTGGAATGACGAGGAACGTGGTTGACCCATTGGCCTCCTCCATTCACGAGGCTCCCTCACTAAGAGAATCTGGTGAGCAGGATCAGCATCAGGAAAACGAGCCACATGTCCATACAGCCGCAGCTGACACTCACGGACGATGCAGGTAACAAATCTCATCCGAGTCTCTCTCAGCAACCGCTCGTTGAACACAAACTCCAACCAGCGAAGCCAAGGATTCTCCGAAGACACCTGGTACCAAAGGAATTAAGTCTCTGTCTCATATCCCTGGTCAGATTCCAAGTATCACATCAAGAGAGCAAGACGAGAAGCACCAAGGACCTGAAGACTTGGACGTTCGTCCTCCCGCACAGGTACCGGCAGCGCCACATGATCCAGTGAAGCCATGACTCCCCAGCCCCGACCCAGATGTCTATTGACCTCTGATTCACAGCCAGCAGACATGAATATCACTGCCAAGGGAAGTGAATCTCTCCACAACCTCAACATCCTCACCACAAACAGGCACAGACAGGACAGCAGCATCCAAGATGTCATTGAAAGCCTGGATCTTCATTTTGACCCAGGAAACCCATAATCCCAGCAGCTCCGACTCCTCATTCAGCATCTCGAGGGCCCCCAAAATGATATCGAGAGTCTCTGCAAAATCAAGGTCCGAGATCTTCACATTCCCAAACGATGCACAGCAGCTTGATCTCTCCGACATCCTCTCTGGAATCCTGTCCATACAAGTGTTGAAAAGTGTGGGGGGCAGTACACACCCCTGACAAACTCCAGCCACAACTGAAAATAAGTCAGGGATGGTACCACCACATTTCACAGCACTCTCAGTACCAGAGTATAGTTCATACATCAGATTGATCAGTTTTCCTGGCACCCCACAAAGACCAAGAATCCTCCAGAGGACATCCCGATTCACTGAATCGAACGCTTTACAGAGATCAACAAAGGCTGCAAGCAGCCCCTGCCGAAACTCTCGTCTGCGTTCGGTGAGGACCCGAAGAGCAAGGATACGGTCAATTGTTGACCTCTTTGGTGTAAAGCCTGACTGCTCTGGACGCTGGTGACCAAGCAGATGGTGGCAAACCCTATCAATAATTATCTGAGCAAAGACCTTGCTGGCACTGAGAGCAGCGTCACCCCTTGGAAGTTGCTGCAGTCTTGGCGATTACCCTTCCCTTTCCAGAGAGGGACAACAAGGCCCCTCTTCCAGTCAGTTGGGATGATGCCTGTGTTCCAGGCAGAGCACAGAACTGCATGCAATGACACGAGTGCAGCATTTTCACCAGCCGTGAGAAGTTCAGTATGGATGCCACAGATCCCAGGAGCTTTACTCCATTTCAAACGGTTTACCGCAGCCTATGTTTCCATTGACGAAGGTGGACCACAGTTGATTGGAGGCTCAGCAACAGGGATAGTAACATCCCTCCTGACATCCAACTCGACAGCTGGTGGATCAGCCTGGTACAACCGCTCAAAGTAACTGGCCCAGCGGGACTTCTCTTCGGACTCCTGTGTCAAGAGCCTACCACCCTCCGCTCTAACTGCAGTACACCGAGGGACGGACTTGGAGGGACGCAATGCACGAATTTCCCTGTAAGCAGGACGAGAATCACTTGACCACAGGTGATGCTCTACCCCCTCAAAGATTCCTCGCACATAGGCCTCCTTGTCCACCATTAGTGCACGTTCAGTTTTTTCCTCAGCTCCCTGAACAGCCCAGCTCTGCCATTCAGCCTGGCCCTGCGACTCGAGTCAATGGTTTCCAGTGTTCCTTGAGAGACAAAATTCTTCTTCGCCCTACAGTAAGTTCCAAGACATCCATCGGCAACATCAAGGATGGTGGGCCTGAAGGCACTCCACAACTCTTCAGGATCTCCCAAAGCATCCAGACCCCCCAAATCTCTACTCAGCCTGTTCACAAACTCCTCAGCTTTCCTCTCATCATCGAGCTTGCCAACATACAGCCTCGGCTGGGAAGGTACCATTCTCCTGGATTTAAGCTGAAACTTCAGAGTTGCTACAAGCCGTTGGTCATTATTGAGGAACTGAGCACTCTGGTCGACCCTGCAGTTCTGGATCATCCTCCAGTGACCATAAACGAGGACATGGTCAAGCTCCTTTGCCACACCGCCAGTGTTGGAATACCAAGTTCAGCGATGAGCTTGTGGGCGCTGAAACCATGAACCAGTCACCCTCAGTCCACGACTTCTTGCAAAGTCAAGGAACTTAGTGCTATTCTGGTTCACAGTTCCAGACCCATGGGGACCAACACACATCTCATAACCATCCCTACCAGTTCCAGTCGATGCATTGAAATCCCCCAAGACTAGAAGTGTATCTTGCCTGGGTCACTGATCAACCACAGACTTGAGTATGGCATGGAATGCGTCCTTCACGGTGAGATCCCTCGCCTCAGTCAAAGCATATACAGAAACCAGGGAAATGACACCTAAGGAGTGACGAATCTTTTGTCTCATAATACGCTCGTTGACCGATGCTTACTCAATTATCATTGGAGTCAGCTTATTGGACACAGCTACAGCAACTGTTTGGGCATGGTAACCATCAGATTGACCAGACCAACAGTAGGTGTAACCACCCACCATGATCTCGCCGCAATCCGGTCTCAGAACCTCAGAGATTGCTGCAATAGTGATATCCAAACGTTTGAGCTCAAATGATAACAGAGACAGGTGATCATCCTCTCTTTGGGAAAGGACATTCCAGGCACTCACCTGAGGGGAGTCTCAGGTTAACCCAAGGAGACTGCTTTCTGCAGTTTGAATAAATGAAACTAGATCAGGAAATTTATCTTTGATGACTTCATTTTGCTGTCTATAAGTTTTATTTTAAAAAGAAACAACGAGTTGAGGAGCTATCATTGGCTGATCGGATGGAAACTGAGACAACTCAGGCACCTCAACATCCTCATCAGATTCTGAAAAAAAATCAGACAAGGTACCTCCAGGGTTCAAGAGAGACAGGTGATCATCCTCTCTTAGGGAGAGGACATTCCAGGCACCCACCCGAACAGACCACCTCAGGTTAACCCAAGGAGACCACCATCTCGTGGATGACACCTCGGCACCACTCCGACACACACTACTGCAATCTGACCCGGGAATGTTACCCCGTGGTTTCCCTCCTATCATCAAAGATTGGGGGTCCCAAAGGCTTTGCCCCAATCCCATTATCCGGTGAGCTGCCCTGCGAAGGGAAGCTGCACAGGAGGTACTCCCACGGAGTGAGTTTTCAGGTTTTAAAAAATGCTTTTCATACGTTTTTTGGAATGAAGGGTTTTACGGTGGCCGGAGTGCAAATCCTGCCACCAACCTCCTAATAAAAAGTAACCCAACTGCAGGAGGAAGTCCGCAGACACAGTTGGGCACTCGACAGGGTGTCACTCAGAGAAAGTGATTTGATATTGATGAAGATCTACATCCAGATATAATAAATTTTAAGTGATTCTTCACCGTTGAGAGATTTGGTCGAAAAGGACATTTAGCACAATATCTCAAAAAGTTATGGATGGATTATGACAAAACTTGGTGGATGAGTTGGCTCGGTGACGAGAACAAGCCGATTTGATTTTGATTCAGGTCCGGATCCAGATCTGAGCCGTCAGTGGGATACAAAACATACACTGTTCAGCCTGGTGAAAGTATTCACTCCACCGAGTGCTGTTCTCATTATCATCTGTCATTTTAAATCGTTTATTTTTCTCATACAAGATTGAGCCTCATGGAAGCGCAAAGGAAATAATAATGTGTTCAATCTCAGGTGGAATCGGATCCCATTAAAAACTGTTGTCCAGCTGGTGCATCGTGGCAGGAGAATGCACAGGAAAGTACGTCTTTATACGGGGAAATTAAGACGGCAGTCTTCTCTGTAAGGTGTACATTAAAGATCATAAGGTTTCTTTGCCATTGTTTATAAACAGCCTTTGAGGCAGGTGTACGCATCCTGGTAAAATATTCTCTTCTCTGATTTATGTTTCGCCTTGACCGTCCCACATTTTTATGACCTTTCTTCGTCTTTTATCGTCAAAGCAACCTCAGGAATCTTCACCTGCCGAGCTTACTTGAGGTCATATCAGATCAAATCCCTTTGTTACAGGATGTTTAAAATATTAGTGCAAGATGAATTGACTCATCGATTGTGGTACCGTTATTTTTACAGGCACTCTATTCAACATATCAATCAATATATACTTGTCTTTACAATTATCCAGGTTGTTTGGGAATAGAGGTTACCCCACCTGAGTTACATGGAACAAAGAGAATGGGTTTATTGGTTTCAGAAGGCCCTCTTGTGGCCTTAAACGTAATGCTGATCGGATGGACGTGTACTGGGGCTGAACTGGACATGGAAAACAAATTCCATAATTTTAGATACAACACACTCTGTTAGGTCTTCATTTTAGATCGAGATGTTTGCTTTTCCTTTGATTGTGACTCGCACGAGTGGAGACCGTGTTTGGATGAAATACAAGGACATTTGTTGATAAAAGACAAATCGGCACCGCATTTTGGATATCAACCAACAAACTCAACATCTCGGCTCAGATGGAACTCCAAGCAAGCCCAGATTTTAATTGTTCCAACGACCATTACAAAACAAACCCTGAGTGACACACTGATCGAACCTCACTTTTTCTTTTGAAGTTTACTTTTATCATCTACCTTTGATTACCTCCACCACCGAAGGTGAAGGAGGTTATGTTTTCACCCCCTCTCTGTCTGTTTGTCTGCGGGATATCTCAAAAATTTACGGAGAGATCTGGATTAAATTTGGTGGGCAGGTTGGGGGTGGGACAAGGACGAACTGATTTGATTTTAGTGAAGATCCGGATCCGACTACTCGAATCTTTTAAGTGACTCTTCACCATTGAGAGATTGGGCCAAAAACGATACATAGCATGATGTTTCAAAAATGTATTGGGCCCGATATGTTCTCGTGGATCAGGCATTACGTGCTGGAGGTATGCGCTCCACCGAGTGCCCTTCTAATTCTTGCCATCCCTGCCAATAAAGGGTTTTGTGATCAAGTAAGAACAAAATCAATCAAACATGCCATACTCTTAAAAGAGTCGGTGTGGCCAAACTCGATAATGGGCAAAGGGTATAACATGCTGGGTGTTTTGCCGTTGCCTTCCCAACAATCGTGGCAGGGATTTGTATTTTGTTCAGGGTGCTGGCGATAACTTGCCGATTTTCGTGGAAGACATGAAGGGATTTCTGCATGTTGATGGCTCGCCCTGCTTCCGATTCATTAGAACGACAGTTTATAGCTGGGTCGAGCTTCAAACCCCGAGAGACAATGCCAGTTGTACAGCCCTCCGGCCCCTCTCCAGAAACAAGATGCGCCCGTTCTTACAATAACCCCATCCTGCTTAAACTGACAAAATCCAATGTAACACCAAAAGGAATTTACTCAAAATCCAAACCGATCTTTTGTTTCTCAATTCTTCTTTATGAAGAACTGTCCTCGAGAGTTTGGGTAATCCCACTCTTCCCTCTGGGGATTTAAACAGAGGGTGCACCACCATCTCATCACTCCCCCTCTCAATCCTTACTATTACCATCAACATTTCCTAACCCAACCCCCTTATTGGCAAGTTAGTCTTTCCTACCCTCAATTTTCCTGTTCTTTCATTCATTCATTCATTCCCATGCCCAAAGGTTACCACACTCTCCTCCTGTCAGTTCTGTCACCCTCCGTCACCATGCTCTTCCATGAGCCTCGATCGTGGAGATTGATAATTTAATATTGCTGACCTTCAGTCAGCCTTCAGTGCACAACCTTCAGTCAGTTATCAATTTTGGTACCAAATTAAATCCAGCTCTTTCTTAAACATCGGCATCGATACATCAAACTCAATTCCTTTTTAAAATCAACTGAGACATGAAAAGATCTCTTGAAAACACAAACCATAGTCAACAGTTTTCTTGTATACTTTGGGCCTCCGCTGTTCATCCAACCATTCCCCAGACACCTTTTCAGGTTTATGTTAAGTGTGCACAAGCTTGTGAAAGGCGAGACAACTGGAGCTTAAGGCCAATGATAGCGAGTCCGATTTCCCACTTCTTCTTTAACAGCCACAATTATTCCCACGTTCTTGTGGGGTCGGCCCAGGATAAGTTTTTATCCCAAGTCTTGCATGAACCGGCTGGCCAGGCCTGACGCTTGATGAAGCAGTGAGGACAGGAAATTTGGAATTTGGCCATAGTGCCAGCAATAACTCACCTATTCTCCACGAAAGCCACCATGGGATCCTTAACGAATGGCAGCAGACGGGACACCTGATTTAACGTCCATCCGAGGGACGGCACACACAATGATGAAGCACCCTGCCTGTGAAACACGGGGGGTGACAGTTTATAGCTAGATCGAGATTCTAACTCAGCCTCGAGGCCATCCTTCCAGCCCATTTCCCACTATACTAATCAAATAAATTTGATATATCTGAATGAAGAATGAGAAATGTGATCCTTTAGTTTACATGCCAAATAGTTTACGTATAAGCATAGTTGAGACTGGTTATTCCTTTAATGGGATACTTCAATGTAAGACTGAGGCATCGTCGGCTCTAGTGTGGCAATAATAGTTGGTGTGATTACCTCTGAGTTGTGGTCATGGATACATCGTCCTGTGGAGTTGAATCTGACTGAAACTGCCATCATGGTGTAGTCCCGGTTACATCTCTGAGCACGACATCCTTTGGATGTCCAAAGCCGGCTGCCCCTGGACCTGCATTTAGGTTGTACACTCATGATTTAATTGCATCTTGAAAAAAATAAAAGTTAGTCATTGCGTACCGACACCCAAGTTAAAGTCCCTAAAAGACCAAATAATGCGACTTCTCTGTCAAAGGAATGTGGATGCTATTAAATGAAGTGAATTTGGAAATTGGGAAACCAAAAGGTTAAAGGTTAAAGAGGTGTGACGAACGCACAAGCACAATGGGTCAAATGTCCTCCCACGTACAGTTTCCTTGAAATAAAATCAATCCCGAATAAATTACAATTCAACTCGCACGTGGAAACAACGCATTATGATAAGTATTGTCCTTTTCTCCCTCACGTGCCGACCGATGTGGCCGAGCCGTTCCTGGAACCGACCGTCGAGCCTTGGCACTTTCAGAAAACAAAAAGAACCAAATACTTCAATATATTGTCAGATTCTTTATAATGGCATTGAACTTCCCATCATTAGTGAAACAGGTAGTATTAAAAACACAACAGTGGTGAGCATGTTTCATGTCCCCAAGGTGTATTCAAAGTTGAAACGACAAAGTGCATAAGAAACATTTTCAAAAACGGATCTTTTGGAACGGTTGCAATCTCTTCGAACCCACTATCACCACATATCTGAAAACTGATTGATGGGGTTACGAAGTTGGGAAAGAAAGGAAGTGGGGGGGAGGGGGGAGGACCAATTTTATTGGCCTGTTGGTTGCAGTTAAAAAACAAACAAACAAAAAAAACAATCATAATTGTAAAGATGAGGCGAAGGTGTCGAAGGTGATATCTTTTGTGAAAGTAGCTTCCAAAAGGTCCAGCACATGCAATCGACTTGGACTTCTCCCCCGACTCCAAGTCACCAACAGAGGCATGACAAGCTACTCCTTCCCCTACCGCCCCCAAGTCACAAACACAGGTATCAACACCTGCTCCACCGTCACCTCCCCCAATATAACCCAAAAGGAGGCACCAACTCACTAAGTCTCAACAGGTGAATATGCCCAAGTGGTTAAATCAATAAAGTTTAATTGCAGTTGCCAATGGAGAAATCTTCACAGAAAACAAATAATCTGAGGTGATGTGAAGGGAGAATTTCACAAACTCAGACAAATTGGTGAATACACACAAAATAATGGAATTTTAAAATAAAATAAAACAAACAAACAAACAAACAACAGGACCATTCTCATTTCCCTGACAGGTGGTTGCAGCGATGCGATATGTACACAATTGTTAATTTTCAGGTTTGTCGAGGACATGTGTGGCACAGAGGATCGTGAATGGGGGAAGGTGGGGGGGGAGAACAACACTCTTCCAACCGAACTACCAAAGCTGTGGGATGTTAGAACAAACTACCATCCTACATCGAGTCCACGCATCACTCTTAAAGGTCCCGTCACCCGACGAGGAAGCCCAATTTGCACGACTTATGCCTTGGCTGACGGATGGGCTGAGGGTTAAACAGAGAAACAAAGAGGACGAAGAAACCATTAAAAAAATAATAATTAAAAAAAAAATACCCCCAGCAAGTACAAACAAAACGGTCAACAAAAAGTAGTTCAAATTTCACGAGATTTGGTTACATTTTTGCGCGTCTCAAAAGGTCCACCTGCTGTACCATCAAAAGACATTTAAATATGAATAACAGCAATTACAGTATTTACTTCTTTGTTGTCGTTGTTTTTTTCTTTTTGTTTTTCTTTTTTTTTTTACAGAAAATCTTTAAATAATGCAAGTGCGCTGCATGCGCGGCTATGGTCGGGTCACCGGGACCGTGCTGCGCGGGCGAAGGAAGCAGGAGAGGGTCATCTCCAAGCTATAAATCAGGACGTGAGCGATTTTCGCCTCGCAGTGAGCTCAGGCGGGAAGGATGTGTTCGGCGGTCGAGGCCACCCGGTAGGGCCCGAGTATGTGGCCGAATTCCCCTCAGCGGCCCGGCCTTTATTGCCCAGGTTTTGCTCCTCCACCCGATGGCGTGTCCTCGCCCCCCTCTGTAAGCAATCTCACCATCAGCAGTTATCATCTGTGGAGCACAGCGATGACAGGGGGGAATTTAAGGAGGACAGGGGAGGGGGAGAAACCGTTCAGGTGGCACAGAAAAGCAGGAAGGAGAGAGCAATCTTTCATTGGGTGCACAATATTCACGATTAACAAAATAAAATAAACATCTATAAAGTCAATTCAAATTTCACATGGACTTCTTATTTATTTATTTTTTAAATGAATAAAGGACAGACTAATGATGTCGACAAAATTTCAGGGAATCAGTGTTTAAATTATTTATTCAACGCGATCCCAAATCCCAAGTTTCCTTATTTAATGGACGTGCTGAGAATCCCAGATGGAGGCAAACAAGATAAGAGAGAAGATAGAAAAGCAAATAATTGGGAAATTTAGGAACACCGAACACCAAAAGCTTGTTGATATTTAGATGAATGGCAATCGAGTCAACTGATGGTTGAGAAGATCAAATTTATAACGAAATACACACATTGATAAAAATAAATGAAATAATTTTAATATAAAAAATAATAAAATAAAAATAAAAATAATAAAGGAAAAGTCCAAGTCGAAAATCGAACCACCTCGAGGGTAACATCGCTGACTGGCTGTGTGCTTGCTTACAAGGGAATAAGTAAAATAAAATGGCAGCATGACAACACCCTCTCCCCACCACCCGCTACGACTCCACACATCACCTGCTAAAGTTAAGCTGGCTGTCCATTATACTTACTAGTGAATAAAGAAACTGTAATAGCAGCATTATAATGTGCCCCCCCCCAACCCCATCTCAAGCTGCATATTGTAAGACTCCCCAACCCCCAATCCCAAAACTCATGCTCCACCCAACATGATTGCCAGCAACAGGTAAACTGAAGCTGGCTGCCCCATTGTTGCCAATATTGAGAAGGAAAAGTGGTAGGATCGAAAGGATCCGAGGTACAAGGGAACAAAGCGACCGGGGGTGGGGGGCGGTCTTGGAAGGGGTTGGCCTCCCAGGGTAAGGACATTTGGTCATTTTAACCTTAAATTTATACATTCTAACACACTTTTAGACAAAATTAAAGCAGAATAATCATGTTCTCCTGAGGAATTCAAGTTGTTTTATTTTACTGTACGTGAAAAGGCTGAATGCCTAAACTCGGTGTTTGCTTCTAAATCTTGTGTCCCAAACATCGCTTTCTGTACCCACCTTACCCAGTCGCACCCAACTGTTCCAGGACTCTGTGTCCTTTTCTCCTGACAAAGTGGAGAGTTTGCTGTCAAACCTCGACTCAGATTCTTCAACCGGTCCAGAGAGCATCAGCCCATGTGTCCTAAAAACCTGCTCCTCTGCTCTTGCTCACCCTCTCTCTCTGTTCTATTTACCCTCTCATTTGCTCAAGGTCATCTGCCGTCTGCTTGGAAATCAGCTAACATCACTGCCCTGCATAAAAAGGTGCAAAAACAGATCCCTGCAACTTCAGACCAATCAGCCTTTCCACAATCTTCAGCAAGGTTATGGAATCCATCATCGCTTCAGACATTAAATCCTTCCACTTCTCCAATGGCTTGATTTCTGATCATCAATTTGGATTCAGACAAGGTCACTCTACCCTGGATATGCTGTTTCTGCTCTCCCAACAATGGATGGAGGTCCTCAATGCCGGACATGAAATCAGAGCCATATCCCTACACATATCGTGTGCTTATGACACGGTCTGGCACCCTGCCCTGCTCACCAAACTCTCTTCCTATGGTATCCAAGGCCATCTCCACTCAGGCTCGCAGACTTCCTCTCCCGTCACAGTCAACGTGTGGCCTTAAATGGAGTTCTCTCATCCCCTCTTCCTGTCCAAGCTGGGAGTTCCTCAAGGCAGCGTCCTGGGCCCTGTTCTTTTTCTGGTCTTCATCAATGATCTCTCCGACACTCTGGAAAATCCTCTGTCTTTCTTTGCTGATGACTCCACCCTCTGCCATGACATCCCTCATACTTCAGACAGGCAGGCTACAGCCTCTTCCCTCTCTTTCAACCTTGAATATATCACAAAATATAAACCCCCCAGACCAGCAAGCAGCAGCTTCTTCACTCTCTGCAGATCTGGATAAAAATCACAAACTGGTCCAACACGTGTAACATGTCTTTCATTCCTCTTTTTTTCCCCACCTTTGGAATAAACTCTCACACTCTCTTAAATTCCACTCTCCCCTCCAGGTCTTCATAACAGCTGTTCACCACAATCTCTTATCTTCCCCCATCCCAAACCACAATCTTTTCTAACCCCCATTAATCCACCCCAAACCCACCTCCTTCAAATTCCTTGCTTTCCTTCCTGAAAGTCCCTGTGTACCCCACCCCATCCCTCTCCCTTCCACAGATCTCCTCATGTCTCTGTTCCACACTGTTTTTTCCTTCCCTCTCCCACCCCTCTTATCTCCTGATCCCCCTTGTTGTACGTTTTACGTGTTCGCTGTCATACGAGCCTCGACAGTGTACACAAAAAAAAACCTTTTAATTCCTGAATATGTTTTGGACTTCACATTCTCTAACATATATTGTAATGAGTAAAATATAAACTGAAATTTAAAGATAGACTTCGACTTGGCCATGCCCTCCTCTCCAATACAGACTTTTGGTATTTCTACTGCCATTACCTGTCACTGGGATGCTTGGGACCGAGCACTACGATTTTGGTAGGTTGCTGCCTTTGTCTTAGCCAAGAGCTTGCGTGTGCGTACGTACTGTGCATGCGACTCGTGCATACGGATAACGCAGCACAGGCACGGTTCCCATTGGTGAAATATTTTGCTCTAAGTTGCATCATGTCGGTCAACCAATGAGAAACTTCGAACATTTCGCGGGTCAATAATGCTTGTGAATGGGACAGCATTTGTCATTTACTGCTGCGTACTTTGAAAAGCAACTGTCATCAAGAAAATGCAATGCGATTTCGGATATGATTACCACCCAAAGATCAACATCAGAAACCTTGTCACAACATGAAAAATCGATCAAAACCTCGATGAGATATTATTTTGGAAATTTTTTCTTTTCTTTTTCGGAGACCCTGGGGAGGTTTGTACCAACACAGAAACAAAACGATAAATAATATATTAAAAAACGCCTCATGTAGTTATCTCCGCAGTATGTTGTGTTGCTAAATTACCCCTCCCCTCGGATCAGTGGAAACACAACAAAATGTGCGTTGTTTTTGTGAAACACACCAAAAAAAAAGACTTGAACCCACTTTTGACTTCTCTTTTCCATCTAGTGTGTGTGTGTGTGTGTGTGTGTGTGTGTGTGTGTGTGTGTGTGTGTGTGTGTGTGTGTGTGTGTGTGTGTGTGTGTGTGTGTGTGTGTGTGTCTGTCCCTTTCCTTTTCGTTTTTTGGGTGTGGTGTCATGGCAGCTGTGTGAAGTCACTCTGTGTTGTGGCGAGTAAGTGTGGTTTTCTCCTCCCCCCCCCCCCTTCCCATCGTACCGTGTATTTTGGCATTTTGTTTTCGTTTCTTTTTACTATTTCGTCTTTGAGAGAGGGAAAGAGTGAGAGTTGGCCTAATGAATGTGGCCTACCCACTTTGATGAGGCTTTGGAAGCTTTTTTTTTTGCTTACAATGCGCTTTTTGTTATACATTTCAGGATTGGCCCCCTTTTTGTTGGGTTCATGCAAAAAGGGGTGATAAATCGTCAACATGGTAAATACACGCTCTCATTGTTAGGCATTTGAGGGTTTAACCCGGAAGTATGCACTTGTGTGCGTGCCTCCTGAAGGAGTTCCTGTTGAAGACATTATCATTGCGGTGGGAGAATATTCGTGCTGCGTCGTGTATTAACCAGAAAGCGGTCGTTTTCTTTTTCGATGATGAACTCGTCCATGATGTTGCAAGTGCCGGAAAAAAAACAAAAACCACAAAAAGTTGTCACTTTACGATGGCGTCGCCGATGCAAACTCCCACGACGTGAATTGTAATTTCAAATGTTCCTCCATTCATAACAATTCCCCCCCTTTTTTGTATGACTTTCTTTCATTGTACAACCTGTCACTTCGGCATGGATCAACACAAGTACAAAACATTATGGCCGTGTTATTCCATCATGGTACAATGCCATCCAAAAGTTCCACGATTCCCTTCGGGTGTCAAAATGAATGTGATAAACAGGTGATGAGTTTTTCGAAGACAGATATTGTATGGTCCGACCAGATTGTAGGGATGATACGGGCCTCAATATCTCGTTTAAAATCAATTTTGAAGACAGTAATTACCAGCTATATGTATCGTCCGCTACCTTCACATGTTTTCAGTGCGGAGCGATTGGACACTTTAAAAGAGGTTATGTCCCAAAGCCTTGTGTGTCAGGTTCAAGCCCGGATGCAGATCCGGCCCATCAATGGGATACAAAACGTAAACTGTTCCACCTGGTGGAGGGACCCATTCTACAGAATGCCGTTCTGCAGAGCAATAAAAAAAATAAAAATAATTATAATTCAAAATAAATAAATAAATCCGGAGGCTGTTCAAGTATCTGCAATAATAAATGTGAGTGTGTGTCAGTGTGTCAGTGTCAGTCAACATTCAGTGAGTGTATGTGTGTCAAGTATGTGCGCGACTCCTCCGCAACTCCAAAACAGTCATTCCTTGTCATTTCAGCCGGGGATTGCTGTGACCCCCTCAGATTTTTCTGAAAAAAATTCTCAAAGCGACCTTAACATATATATGAGGAAGGTTTGCCAAGTTATAGCTCAAAATTCCAAGTAGTGTCCGAGATATGGCCCTACAAACACCCTAGGAGTGTTTCAATTCTGGCAGTCGCAAGTTGCAGATTTGTATCTGAAGCATTTTTGGAGGGCTTTAAATTCCAGAGTTTTACAAACAGAGTTCTGAAAATTCACACAAATGGTGTCTATTAGTGAGGCTTTCAGAATCTGACATAAAAAAATGTTCTACTTAAAATACTTTTTTAGATAAGTACTCTCAAAAGTAGTGATTTGTAACATGCAGTCAAAAAAATTTGGAGTTTTCAAATTGCAGCCAACAGTCAGTTTATTCATCATGAAGAATTTTGTTGCCTGATTTACATAATCTAGTGACTGGATCATTTACACAAGAAAAGTGAAACCTTTTGGAGCAAAATCTTGGGTGCTGTAGGTGTCTGAACTTTGCTCCAGACTCAACGACACTGAAATTTAACCCGGTTTTACCCCAAGTGTTCACCATGTTGACAGTTAGACAGCTCTTTTAAATTTTTGTCACTTCAAGACATGTACATAGGCAAACTGTGGTAGTTTGCCTATGTACATGTCTTTTGACGTGTACATAGGTAGCAACAAAAAAGCAATAGGTGTGCTTTTGACGTGGAAGCCATGCCAAACATTCATAAGTTGGCACCACCATGATCAAATTGTTGTGTTTTTTGGTCAGAACAAGTATGTGGTTACTTTAATTTGGCTCACACTTTTTAAAAAGGATATTTTAGTTTAAGGCTGCCACCAATCTCAACGACAAATTAACACATAATGTGATCATAATAATCACCATTATAAATATTCATTTGCATATATAATTGTTTATATACTTAGTGTACATTGTACGAAAGTCTACATCCATTTGTAAATGTAGGTACAATATCTGATTCAACTTTTTTTTCATAATTTCATATCAAATTGTTTGGACAAATGTACTTGGATCCATTGTACAAAGTAAACAGTGATTAGTTTTATAATTGCCAGGATATAATAAAATGTAGCAATGAGCATTGGCAGTTACTACAGGGCTGTGTATAAGGTTAAAGCCTAAATAAGATAGAGTTGTGAGTAGGGTGAGTATACTGATTCTGGCTCACTTTTCCCCATGTAAGTGAATGGGGGATTTTCAGCGATTCATATTTTTTTCCCTAAAAAATAAACCCCCTTTTTAGCCCAAGGTATATTTATTTGTCTCCCCTTTTAACCTAGGGGCACTCTATTCAATAACCAATGCAACAAGATAAAGATTTGTTCAAGTAGCAAAGTAGTAATGTGATTTGTTAAATGTGATTCTAAAGAAATATCTGAAACATCTAAGCCTCGGGACACTCTTTTTCAAATAACCAATGCATATTGTTTAGCTCACTCATTGAACCTATAAAGATTTGTTCATTCTCAAATTCCTTCAATAGTTTAATTTTCTTTGCACAATAATCCCCATCTAAAATATTTAAAAACAAAACATTTGAATCTTTATATTTTTTAAGATACCCCTTTTGTGCCATTATGAAATGATAAACTTCTCTTAATGCTCTTGTTTGACCACCTCCTGAGCCACAGGTTATTTTTTGTTAAGCCATGCCCACTTTTCATAAGCCCCACCCACTTTGATGGAATTTTATAAGCCCCGCCCACTTTTCCCTAAACCCACCCACTTTTCTTGAGGTATTTTCGTAAACCACGCCCACTTTCCCCTAAGCCCCACCCACTTTTAATGAGGTATTTTTGTAAGCCACGCCCACTTTCCCTAAGCCCCGCCCACTTTTGCTAAGCCCTACCTACTCTTACATCATTTCCAGTTCATCTCTGACTCACAAAGAAATCACGAGAAAATTCTGGAATGTTATGGTTTTGAAAAATTTCCCAACAAAGGCTTGCCTGGGCTTGCCCAGGGAATTTCCAAAGGAAACCACACCCACCAGTCTTTCCCGAAAAAGCCTCAAGCCCAGGCTCCATTTTAAACATTTTTTGCTGGCAATGGTGTGCTGTGTGCTTGCCTGGAACTCTCCGACTTGTATGGAACTAAACCTTCAAGTTGAACTGGATTCAAACCTCTTATCCATTGAGGTAAGATTTTATTTCCCTATTTTCAGTTTGATTAAAGCATCGACTCATTTAATAATTAAATAACTTAATTAATACATTATTATTTTCTCTCACAGGAAATTGTATCTGAAAATACCGATTTTGCCACAACTTTGGGCGAAATTGTTGGCTTGGTTGAAGACCTTGTGAGCGACCAAGACCCACAGAACGAGCGAGACCTTAAGTGGGATGACTTTGGGGATCCTTGGAGATTGACTACTTGTATGGAACTAAACCTTCAAGTTGATGAACTGGATTCAAACCTCTTATCTGTTGAGGTAAAATTTTATTTTCCTATTTTCAAACTTTGATTGAAGCATACTCATTTAATAATTAAATCACTTGATGAATACATTATTATTTTCTCTCACAGGAAATTGTATCTGAAATATGAAAATGAAAATACTGCTTTTGCTACAACTTGGGGCGAAATTGTTGGCTTGGTTGAAGACCTTATGAGCGACCAAGACCCACAGAACGAATTCGTCCTTGATGATCCAACCAAAGAGTTATACCTTGGAGACCAGCAAAGTCCTGAAAAAGAGTTTTGCAACAATAGTACTCATTGTGAGTTATCAAGACAATACCCCCTGAACAAGTTATACCTTGATGAGCCAAAATACAAGTTTTACCTTGGAGACTCACAATTTTCAGACATTTTGAAAAATGGAGTTTTCCTTGATGATCCACAGTTATACTATGTGAGATCTATCACTGAAACCCCCAAAATTGGAAAAATGGAGATTTCCTTGATGATCCACAGTTATACTATGTGAGATCTATCACTGAAACCCATCAAAACTGGAAAAATGGAGATTTCCTTGATGATCCACAGTTATACGATGTGAGATCTATCACTGAAACCCATAAAAATTGGAAAAATGGAGTTTTCCTTGATGATCCACAGTTATACTATGTGAGATCTATCACTGAAACCCACTATATTTCTGGAAATTGTGATTCTACCTTGGAGTCTTGGATAGATGGTTATATTTTTGGAGACTTGAAATGTGGGGTCTGGCTTGATAACTCACAATGTGATACGTATCTTGGAAACTCAACAGGAATGTGGTTATACTTTGGAGACTTGGAAAGTTGGGTTTATTTTGGAGACTTGAAATGCCACCACTCTTTGGGATCTAAACCTATCAAGAAAGTTCTTACTCCCGCTTTCTACGTCATCAAATCTGAAAGCCTTAAAAGACAGAATTGGAAGAAGAGAAAAAAAACAAAAAAATATCTAGAGGTGGAAATCTCATTTTGAAAAAGACAGTGTTGGGGGGTTGGGATTGAGATTTTGAATGTGAGGGTTGGGACGGACACACACACACACACACACACACACACACACACACACACACACACACACACACACACACACACACACACACACACACACACACACACACACACACACACACACACACACACACACACACACACACACACGTTAAGCCTTGACTATTCAGTTGAGGATTCTGTGTTTGGGGTTCACAGATCTAAGAACGTCCCCCTTGACACACATTATATACTGTTATACACCTCGGACTTGGCCCTCGAGTGTCCACAACGGTGTATTAGTAGGAGGGAGTGAAGCGCCAACCCATTGCTCCCATGGGTATTATCTGCTTCGTTTTGTCTTTTGTAATTCCTGTGAATAAAATGAACCTAAAATCTCTTCACCTTCTAAGTCATATATCTTATAAGTCCAATGAAACGTATCTATAACAAACAATTTTAAAAAGTTCGTTCGTCCATCGTTTAACATAACCTTTTTCAAAATGAGATTTCCACCTATATATTCTTACGATATCACCAACTTTGAACTTAGGTATTCTGATATTAATCTTTTTCATATTTTAATTTTGTAAATGTTTGTGATGGTTTCATATTCGTTGACGTGTGAATCGTGTCATTATACTTATCCACAATATCCTGAATAAAAGATGACCATTGTTGTAAACCGAGTTCTGTGAATTTTTTATATAGTCTCTCTTTTAAGGTACGATTAAAACGTTCAACAACAACTGCCTTCCCTTCATTAAAGGTACTGTATAATGTAATACTGCTACTTTTTAGAAAATTCATAAATGTCTTGTTATAAAACTCTCTACCCTCATCAGTCCACAATTTTTTCGGTTTTCTCTTACTTTTATTAAATATCTGTTGAAAGGCTAACATAAGAGTATTACCCGATTTGTTTTTTAATGGGACAACCCATGCGTATCGACTCCTCAAATCAATAACGGTTAAAGCATACTTGCACCCCTTATCATTATTGAGTTCAATCAAATCAGCGGAACAGATATAATCTACTTCCTTGGAATAAACTTTCCTTCTCTGAAACTTTGTGAATATTGGTTTATGTAATTCATCAGCTAATTGCTCTTCAATCTTAATGACATCATTACAGCCTATAAGTTTTTTGAATTTCCAAGTCCAAGTTTCAATTTAGCACTGATCATCTTCTTCACAATGAACCGATCAACTTTTTCTCTCAAGGTTGGATTTTGTATCAGAGACAAATTATACAACATTTCTCTATCGGCTTCATGCTTTTCTTCCAAAGTTGTGGTATTCCCATAATCAATATCGTGTCTCATGCACACTTCATCAACTCTATTGATTGGTTTACTCCATGATTTAGGATTGTCTGCCTCATCTAATCTTTTATCCAAGTTTGAGCCTGGACCACAGAAAGAATACCCTGGTAGATGTAATTCCCCTGGTATTGCTGATAAAAACTTTTGTATATCTCCTCCGAGTTTGTGTTTGGAGATAAATTGATTTTTTTGTGAACCACACACAGAACATATACCTTTTTGTATAACCCTGTTATTTTTACTTTAAAATATGAGATATTTTTAGTATTAGTTTTCTTTTTACATTTGAGACAATAACTCATTTATTTATGAGAAAAATTCTGACAGAGTGCAAAAACCTTTTTAGTTTCCAACATGCACATTTGAATCTTAATTTTTAAAACATAAAGAATCATGAGAAATGCCTTCACTCTCTCCTCCATTTATTTAAGAGAAAATAAAAAACTTTAATCAACATCAATATCCTCTCCATGAAAACGATGTCAACGGTCTTGTCGAAAATACTGCTAATAGACTTGTCAATTATTTGTTTTCCTCCTCGATGGGTTGAGTTATTTTCTGTAATACCACCAATCTTTTTCTAATCTCACTGGTTTCCATATTTTCATATTTATTTAGTCTCGCTCTCTCCTCCCTCTCCTCCCTCTCCTTCTCTCTCTTCTCTCTCTCTTCTCTCTCTTCAACTCCTTCCTCGTCCCTTACTATCCTTGAATCGCTTACACCCCATAGAATATCATACAGAGATTCATCAGGATTTCTTGTAATTCCTGTATCCAAAATAATTTTTTTTTCAACAGGAAACCAATAAAATTTTCTTTTGAATTTCTAAAAGCTTTCTTAACTTTATAATTTTTTCATTATTTAACATTCTAATTAAATCTAAAGTTGTCGGTTTATCAACATCAGCATAATGCCAATCTTTTATTGAAAATACCTCATTCTTATGTTGTAGAACATATTTATTAAAATACCGAATACCCTTTTCTTGAAGGTATGCTTGGACACAGAAATGAAAATTTTCTTGAAGCCTTCTTGCTGTCATTTATGTATTAGAAATATATGTTAGAATAATATTATGGCACGAAACACCTCCGCATCTTCCCATAGTTAAATCATTTTGTATTTCCTTACTTATAATATACAATCCTGTTTTTTCCGTTTTCATGATATAAACTCGGGCAAAACCATTATTATATTTACCCTTATTAAATCCTTTTATTTGTTGCTTACGAATCGTGGCTCCACAAAACTCATTCTCTTTACCAAGTGGATAATATTCTTCCTTACGAGACTGATTTAATTGTTCCAGGTCTTCGAGGTCAATTTTAAATGACCAATTATATCCTAAATCATTCATATCATACCCCCAATGTTCTATTCTCATACAAACAATACGCCCTTCTTTATAAAAATTTATTTTAATTCGAACTGTGAATTCTGTATGACCTGGACATAAAAAATCAACACTTCTGTATCTTTGGAATACACGGACGTTTTATTGAAGGATATATATATATATATATATATATATATATATATATATATATATATATATATATATATATATATATATTGTGATAAATCGCTTAATCTCACCAAGTCATTCCCGTCAGTCGGGCTTGGATAATTTTTTAATTTATAAGCATTTTTCATATTAATATTTTTGGTTATATTATATTTATGTCGTTCAGCCTGTGCCTTTGTGTAATAATTTGATAAATCAATATCCAGTTCTTGGGATACACCAAAGATAGAACATTCTTTACCAACATCAGTCATTTATTTTAGATTAAAAATAATGTCATAAATTTTTTTTATTTTGTTGAGTTGAAATAACACATATAGACATAATTGATCACAACACTTGGAATTTAATTCTTGGACTTGAAATGTTTGATAAACACCATTCTGTAAGAATTTAATGACTTCAACAGGTGGTGGAAGACCAAAACTATCAAAATAATATTTGTCTTGACGAATAAAAATACAAACCCAATGAGAACCGTTCCCATTATTATCTTCGAAGTTCATAATAATATTCTTTGCATGTTTAGGCACATTTGTTAATTTATCTCTCATACAAATAACCACATTATGAATTTTTAATTTCTTCCAATATTTGACAAGTTGTAAATTTGATGTTGTATTCTTTCCAAATTCTTTAAACCACTCATCGATGCTCATTTATTTATTTGAAAGATATAATCCATGACCTCTTTTAGTTAATTTTACACCTGCTTCTGTGATAGAAGAAAGCATATCTCCAACTAACAATCTCGCTTTATCAGGCAGACCTTCAAGTTTTTCAGCAAAATCTACAATTACACCACTTCCACTAATTTGTTTCTCCAACTCTTTGTTATGTCTTTCCAATTCTTTTTGAGCCTGGAGTTGAGCCTTCCTTTCGTTGGCAGTTTTCACCGCTGTTGAAATACCACCCGTCAATGCTCCAACCGCACTTAAACCAGCAAATAAAGGAATTAGAATTGGGAGAAATCCTCCACTCGTCTCTCTTATTGAATATTTTTTCAACATTGGTTTTGTCATTTTAATTTTAAGTGAGTCAGTATCATTCAAGATTTTAACCTGTTCTATTGTGAGCAAAACATCAATTCTTACTGCTCCTTTTCTCTGAATTGTATTAACGTTAATCGTACAAGGCTTTTGATTTTGAACACAAGATGATGGTTTATGAAGATTGATTTGATTAACATATACCCCAGTTGTACTTTGCCACTCATTTATTGAACAAAAAATTATGTGAGACTAATCACAACACCATTATCTGTAATGATCTGCAATTCTGTTTCTTCTAAAAGCAAACAATATGTATCAACTTCTTCACTCTCTCCTCTTTCAATGTATAGGGAAGTATCCACTCTATTAGACTTTATAGTTTCCCTTTGAGCGCTCAGGTCAAACGCATAGATTGTATACAAACTTTTAAATGCTGTCATATCCAAAATAGGGTCTTTATTTCCATTACTTTCACACACCTTTTGGTAAGACTTGTATGTTTCAGCAAAATCATTTTTTTCCCAATTAATTTCCAATCTATCTCGTGAATAAAATGTTCCATCGAGAGAGACGCGAAGTTGTTTCACCTCAGCATTATCACTCAATGCATTATTCTTATCAGTCACAGTATCACCATCTGGCTTTTTAAAAATGATCCACAGATATCGTGGCTTTCCTTCCAGAACACCCAAATTCCACGTGTAAGTAGTTTGGTTGAGTTTAACGTGTTGACATCTTCTTTTGAGGTATGATACACTGAGTGGTTTCTTTGAGTTAAGTCTTCGATTCAACATCTCTTCTGTTTTAAGATGAGGAGTATATTCACTAATATACCAACCCATTTCATCAATTACAAATTTATTCTGCTCACCAAAAGCACTCCCAACACCAAAAAGCAATCTATTTTCATTATCATTCCTTTGGAGTTGAAATCCAATTTTAAGACCACACAGAACTTTATCATGATCACAAAATCCAAATATACCTTTTTAGAGGAACTGCCACAGTAAAACTATAAACTGCTTTTGTATCATCATTATACGCTCCTTTCCTTTGAGTATATTCAGGGTCTGTGGTTGTTCCCGTTGACATATCAGGAATAAAACCTTCGACAGACCCCTTTCCCATTCTATCACCGAATGTATCGAGTGTAAATTTCATAATTTCAGATACAGCAGAGACATAATCAACCACTTCAACTTCTTGGGTTCCAATGTTCAAACGCACACTATCAAACATTTTCCAGAAGAAATCATTTACGAGTGGAGCGTTTGTGTTATTCCCAGCCTTAGTGAATTTAAATTTACACAACAAGAAACTTTCGGAGAGATTCAAATAGGTTTGTTGATTATTTATTTCAAAACTTTTTGTACCATTTGCATTCCAGTCTGTTCCAGTTATTGCATTTACCTTGAAGTAATCTTCTCTTTTAGTGGAGTTTGAGATGATAATAGTATCATCCAAATCATAGATACTATCAATTGCTTCCATACTTGTATTTATTTAGGAAAAAAGATGTTAAAACTTTTGAAACCCTGACCCAAGTATTTTAATTATTTTCTGTCGTTCTTGGGGGGACAACTGAGTTTTACCTTTTTTAATTTCTTTAATTGCTTGTAATTTATGAGATTCCTTTTGGGCATCTTTTATGCTCTTTGCAGCACCTGCTACATTTCCCACAGCAGAAGCAGTTGAACCAATTAGGTCTTTATGTTAAAGAATCGTTGAACCGATACCCATTAGAGTATCAATTATCCCATCTCCTCTAAATTGATGTCCAACACCCCTTTGTCTCTTCGGTTTATAGTATCCTCTACCAAGATACATACCTTCACCCTTGTAGTATGGGGAAAGGAACAT
Organism: Eptatretus burgeri; assembly: GCF_056783735.1. Taxonomy (NCBI): domain Eukaryota; kingdom Metazoa; phylum Chordata; class Myxini; order Myxiniformes; family Myxinidae; genus Eptatretus; species Eptatretus burgeri. Next base: position 13,404,364 of record NC_140974.1, read on the forward strand.
CCCATCCCCTGTAATTATTTTATATTTTCCCAACTCGAGTTTCCTCACAATAACCATCGTATTTATTTATTGGAAAACTTCACGTAGGTGAATTCTGATGGATACAACTTCTCCATTAAAATAAATCATACGATTATCTTGGTCGGTTATCCTAAAATTTACTCTGTGTATGGTTTTTCCTGACACAGGGAGATAAACCAAATTTTTGGGTTCCAGATTGAATTTATAATCAATTGGGGTTGAGTATGCACTGAATGAAAATATTGTATTTGTTTTTATTCCATCATTATAAGCACCATCAATCAAATCACAGTCAATTAATACCGAGTTTATTCCTGAGGATGTTTGAATGACATTATCACTGGAAAACGTCCCATTAGTTTCAATCTTTTTTGAGGAGAAACCCAATAACTCTCTAAATGAAATATCAATTGTGAAATCAACCTTGTCGTTATTTTTAACTTTAATCGTTGATTTTGAAGTATGTTTTTGAATGTCTAGAACAATAATTTTGGTTCATCACCCTGTTCTTTCACAAGACGAGCAATTTCGGAAGATATTTGAGAAATCTCATATGCTCCGGGTGAGACTGTTATCGTTTTGTATCCACTTCCGGGATTATAACTAAACTTGTCATTTTTATCAGTTATATTAAATAAGGTATTATAAGTTTCCATGGACAATAAAGATGCCTCATATTCTATTGTTGGGTCAAGTTGTAGTGGGTCTGGGAATGAAGATGTGTGGTTGCTTGTTGTGAAATTAAAACTCAAGATTGTGCTTCTCATCTTATTTAATATCAGATAAATGTCTTTATATTGAGATTTATTAATTATTTTCATGTTCATCAACTGGTCTAAAATGGCTGATGCTTCATTAAAACAATTGTTATTTCCAGCCTTCTTACTACCTAACAACAACAACAGTCTATTAACTAATTGCGATGGGTCATTTTGAAGAAAACTAATACCTGAACCAAGGATACTTTAAGCCTGAATAATGTGTTTCTCCTTCTCATTTTTCTGACTTTTACCAGAAATACTAACCCTATAATTTAGAGTGTTCAGCAGATCAATATATACTCTATCATCATTATTTTTCATATCCAATGGTTTATCAATATACTTTGATTCATCCCTCAGAGTTGAACCTTGTCTTCCATCTTTTGTGAGAAGAAACATTAATCTCGGAGTTAGTTTAACAGGCGGTTGAGCAGAACCCAAGAACCTTAATTCATCATTAAATATCAATACCTTTTCTTGAACAAGATGAAATATTGCTGGTTGTTCTGTTGGAATGAGTCCTGCTTTGGTTTTTGAATCCACTGAATATTCATTGTTTTGAAGAGCATTCACAATATAATCAGGAGGTCGATTAACGTCTTCCAGTTGTTGAAATAAACCTTCATCATCATATTCTAATTCTCCTAAATGCTCTAATTCTTCCTCCGTCAATTGATCAAAATCTTTTAACATTTGAAGTTTTTTAGGAGTATATTCTACTGTGGGAACTGTGGAAACTTTTTTCATTTTTTTCTTGGGAAGTTTTTAAAAGTGGTTTAAAAAATTTATCTTGTTTTCTTTCAAATGCTTCTTCGCCCGTTAGTTTCTGTCTGCGTTTCTTCTTTATGTCTTCCTGTTGTTTTACAACTTTTGAAACCAACTCTTGATGTTCCTTAAATCTTCTTGCTCTTTCTTTCGCATTTTCCTTTTTACTACATAAGGTAGAACAATTGTCTCTCCAAAAATTGTTTATATCTATTGAATTTAACTTGAATAAAATAAAAGTATTAGCATTGTTTCTGATGGAACGATGAGGAAGTTGAAAGTACGATTGACGAAGATAAATACAATTACAAGAAGAATGTCTCCCTCTTGTGTTGTAGCTGTCCATTACCGTTTGGTTTCTCTCATTAACACAATCATCAAAGATAACGAGGTTCTTTTTAGATTTATCCAAATCTTGGGGAGACGGTATATCATCCGTATTATCACAAAGAATACAAGTTATCGGTTTTGATTTCTTTTTACATCTCTGTGTATCACAAAATAGTTGTATTATATCTTCAATGTCATAATCATTTAGGTTTTTTTGAAGTTTAAATAAACCGATTATATTTTCTTTTTGAAGACCAGCATTAAAACCTTGTGAGAGTAGTTGATACTCTGGTTGAAAACTTGACTTTGTGAAAATTATTAAATTATCATCATCTAAAAAGTTGGGAGTAAGGAGCATCTTTAAAAGTAAGCAGGTTTTTCCACATCCAATTGAACCAACAATGAGGCATCTTTATGAATTTGGGAGATTTTTATTGTTGTTAAATTTTATCTTATTTTCCCAAATGGGTAAAAAAAAATCATTCATTTATATATTTGGAAAACAGGTTATTTAATTTATCATTGGCTTTTTTAGAAACTCGATATTTTATCCTAAGTTCAGGTTTAATTTCAAGATAATCCATTATTTTATTTATGCAATATCTTGTGTTGATATTTCCCTGAAAATCACATCCATGAATAATATATAACAACAATTCTTTGAACATTTCTCGAAAACGTTCAGTTTCTTTCCTTGAAAGGAAAGGTGTGTTATCACCCTCATACTTTACATTCATTTCTCTAATCAATCTTGTAAAGTAATTCATTTTTGGTGTAAATCTAAAATAATTATTTTCCTTTTTATATTTTTTATTATCATAAATTACAAGATAATCACAGAATATATTGTTAATTGGCTTTTGACTCTGTGTTTAATCCCTGTCTTTCACACGCAGGACAATTCTCAAATTTGTCATATGGAAAATCAGGGAATTCAAGAGGCTCAAAATCGAGTAAACTATTAATATTTATCAAGTAAAACTTTAATTAAACTGAAATTCATCTTCGATATCATCTTCGATACTTTCAGAATCATCTATACTTTCATAACTATCGTTTGAACACAAACTCTCGGTATCATAATCACTCTCATAATCTTCAAAATCTTCAGTTGAATATTGACTCATATTTAATTAGTAGAAAAAAAACATTACCATCGATATCTATATACTTTTTTTCATTAACAGATTCAACTGCTACATTTTTAAAATTAAAGGTAATTTTAAAATGATCCTTAACTACAATTGAACGAAATGTCATTTCACCTGATATATTGACATCCTTTATTTCATCAGGATTTATATCTTTCGGGTTGTTGAAAAAAATACAAATTTCTCCTTGCATATTACAGATGGTCTTTTCTTTTCTTTCTAAAGCTTCATCCATAAGGTTTTTATTTTTTGATACTTTTTCTTGTTTCATTGCATTTTCTAGTTTTGAATATATTGCCAGAAGGAGAGGAGAAACTTTTGTTTGAGATACCTTAATTGATGTTCTTCCAGGTATACGAAAAGCCCTTCCACTGAAGGAAATTGAAGAACTCATATTATTCGCCATAATTGTTTTTATCTAATAGTTGTTATATTTATCTTTGTTCAATTTTACATCCTTGACATATTTCTCAGTATCTTTAACAAATGAAGAGATTGATTGAAACTTGTCTTTTGTGTCTTGAAACATTGTATTTATTAAGTGAAAAAGTTGGAGGATAAAATGGTTTTAAGCACAGATTCACCGATAAATTAAACAAAATTTTCATGAAGAAAATTTTGGTTTAAGCAAAGTTTTATTATATAAATATGGTGAATACAACGTACTACGATGTTTGTAATCACAAATATAAATATTATAAAAAACACCTTCAAACCAACAAACACACATTCAATCTTTTCAAACAAATATCTCCTCTTGGGTTGGAAAGAAAACATTGTGATATCTGCTCAAATGATGTTTTGAAGAGTCGTTATAATAGACATCTTCAATCACAAAAACACAAGAAAAATGAGTTTAAAGTAAAGGGAGACTATTATATTGAAAACACTGATGGGGCATTTAAAGGGCATATAAAAATAAGGATTTTTCAATTTGGAGAACCCGGTCCATCATCAATAGCTGAATCAATTGAAATAGTGAAACCTGATGTTGAAAAAGTTATTAAAAAAGACATTAAAAGAAATGAAAACTTTAAAGTTTTATATGGGAGTGAAAATGAATATGAAAAGACAAGATGAAGAACAAACTCCTTATATGAGAACAGATCTTCATTTTATAACATCATTTCAAGATTTTTTGAATAGTGGGGTTTATGAAGAACTATCAAGACAAGAGGAGGATGTTGATAATACAGTGGTAGGAAGTTGATTCAATATTAAAAAAAAAATCATCTTTTTAGATATACACATTCTAAAATCAAACCCTCTTAAAGCTTCTTCTTTTATTGAATTACCAAAAGAAATAAAACTCAAGAAGGCAGTTGTTAATATAAACAACAATGATAATAAATGTTTTCTCTGGTCTGTTCTTGCTCACTTTCATCCACCAAAATGTAATTCAGAAAGAGTAAAACAATATATGAAATATGAGAATACCTTGGACATTAAAGATTTAAAATTCCCAATGCCTCAAACAGATATTCCTAAATTTGAGAAAAAGAATAATCTTTCTATTAATGTATATGGATTAACGGATACAAAGTTCAAATATTAAAAATTTCAAACAACTATAAAAATGAAGAAACACACATTGATCTTTTATATTTTAGTGTTGGAAAGAATTCACATTACACATACATCAATAATTTATCAAGATTAATCTCTTCTCAGGTATTCAGAACAGCAAACAAAATATATCCTTGGAAGCGATGTCTTAATTCATTTCATACAAAAGAACGATGAGAACAACATTCAAAATATTGTAGTAATCATAAATCAGCTGTAATTACAATGCCTAAACCTGGATAAAAGATTTATTTTGAAGATTATAATAAATCTATCATGCACCCATTTGTGATATACGCTGATTTTGAATGTATCCTAAAAAAGATAAATACTGCTTCTCCTTATCCAAAAGAATCACATACAAATAAATATCAAAAACATATTCCTTGTGGTTTCTGTTATTATATCAAATCATCTGTTGGAGAAAAGTAAAATCAACTTGAACATTGTAGTGGAAAAAAAGCTTCACAAGAGTTTGTAAAACGATGAGAAAAGGATTGTTTAAGACTAACTAAATTAATGAAAGAAACAAATGAACCGATGAAATTAACCAAAGAAGAAAAATTAGAATTTAGAAAGAACAATATCTGTCATATTTGTGAGGAGGAAATTGAGGAGTCTAAAGTTAAGGATCATTGTCATCTTACTGGTAAATATAGAGGTCCCGCTCATTCCTGTTGCAACCTTAATTATAAATTACCTTCTTTTATTCCAATCTTTCTTCACAACAGTGCCAACTATGATACACATCTATTTATAAATGAACTTTCAAAAACACCAGGGAATATTTCTGCCATAACAAACACAAGTCAAAAGTATATTTCATTTCCAAAAATGATATTCACGAAACCTTTAACTCATATTTGGTTTCTAGATTCTTACAAGTTTATGGGAACACCACGAGCCAACCTTGCATCAAATCTAAGCTCCACGGGCTCTTTTCCAAATCTTAATTCATTCTTTCCAAAAGAGGAAATTCTCACTAAAGAGGAAATTCAGATTAAAGAGAGAATTCAAAGTAAAGAGGAAATTCTCATTCATGAGGAAATTAATGAAGAAATTCAAACTGAAGATGAAATTCTAATTATAAAGAAAATTCGAACAATGAATGAAATTCTAACTTAAGAGGAAATTCTGATTATAGATGAAATTCTGATTAAAGAGGGAATTCTAACAAGAGAGGAAATTCAAACAAGGAATGAAATTCAAAGTCAAGAGAAAATTCTTACAAGTAAGGGAATTTATCCTCATGATTATATGGATTCATTTATGAGATTTAAAGAAACACAACTTCCTTCAAAAGAAAGTTTCTATAATAACCTTTATGAAGAAGAGATAAGTGATAAGGAATATAAACACGCACAAGAAATTTGGAAAATATTTAAGATAAAGAACCTTGGAGAATATCATGATTTGTATCTAAAAACAGATGTTTTATTGTTAGCTGATGTGTTTGAAGCTTTTAGATCACTCTGTCATAATAAAAATTGTAATGGATTATATCCTGCCCACTATTTCACAGCTCCTGGTTTAGCTTGGAGTGCAATGTTGAAAATGACAAAACGAGATATAGATTTAATCAGTGATGTAGATATGCTTTTGATGATTGAGAAGTGTAAGAGAGGTGGAATATCACAAGTATGTTCAAAAAGATATGCTAAAGCAAATAATAAATATCTTCCAAATTATGAGAGTGAAAAAGATAGTAATTATTTGATGTATTTTGATGCTAATAATTTGTATGGATGGGCAATGTCTCAATCTCTGCCTTATGGTAAATTAGAGTGGGTGGAAGAAAAGGATTATGAAAAGGCTTTGATGAATATTGTTATTTCTTCTCAAGAGGAATTGAATGAGGAAGAAGAAGGTTATTATTTTGAAGTTGATTTGAGGTACCCGAGTGATCTTCATAATAAGCATAAAGACCTTCCTTTTGCATGTGAGAAAGAAATCCCAAAGAAAGAATGGTTAAGTGATTATCATAAAAGTTTTAATATTTAAGGTAAATCAACAGAAAAGTTATTAACAACATTCTATGATAAAGAGGGATATGTATTGCATCAAAGGAACTTGAGACAATATTTATCTGCTGGGTTGAGAGTAGCTAAAATTCATAGAGTTTTAAAATTTAAACAAAGTCCTTGGATGGAAAAGTATATTAAATTCAATACAGATATGAGAGCAAATACAAAAGTAAAATTTGAAGGGGACTTTTATAAATTAATGAATAATGCTGTATTTGGAAAGACTATGGAAAATGTTAGAAACAGACAAAACATTAGATTCGCAACATCTTGGAAAGAAGCTTCTCGATTGATAAATAAACCAAGTTTTGAGAGAGAAGAGGTTTTTTCAGAGAACTTTTCTGCCATTCATATGAAAAAGGAAAATATTGTCATGGATAAACCAATTTACATTGGAACAGCAGTTCTTGATTTATCAAAGATATTGATGTATGATTATTTGTATAATGACTTAAAGAAAGAGTATGGTGAAAATGTTTCATTGTTGTATATGGACACTGATAGTTTTATTCTAGATATAAAAACTGATGATGTTTATAAATATATGAAGAAAAATATTGGAGTATATGATACAAGTAATTTTAGTAAGAAGAGCAAGTTATTTTCAAAAAAGAATGAAAAGGTTATTGGTAAGTTTTAGGATGAGTTGGGTGGAAAAGTAATGAGTGAGTTTATTGGATTGAGAGCAAAGGCATATGCTTATAAGTATGGTGATCAGATTGATAAGAGGTTAAAGGGAATAAAGAAATCAATAACTTTTAGAAATTATTATAATTGTTTGATGAATCAGAAAGAAGAATATAGGAAAATGAATACAATAAGAAGTTATAAACATAAGATATATAGTGAAGAAGTAAATAAAAAGGTATTAGGAGCCTTTGATGACAAGAGATTTATTTTAGATTATGGAATAGATTGTGTTCCATATGGATATTGTATGATAGAGTGAATAGAATAGATTGTGTTTCATATGAACACAAGTTTTAACGATGGGAAGATGGGTTAGGGTTTTTAAGGGCTACCGCCACGTTTTTCACAATATATAAATGGTCGAACCAAGTATTAATCAAACTAAAGAGTGGAGAAAATCTCAGTCTTGGTATATAAATGGAAAACATAATGAATGTGAAAAATATCAAATAAGTCTTATTGAAAAAAATAACTAAAACAAAGGTAAATAAAACAAATAAGCAAATCAATTTAAAAACCAATAAGTTAGAGGATGTAAAGAAAATAATAAATATCCTTGAATGGACTGAAAAATTTGATGGTTATCAATTGAACAATGGAAAAATCATTTACTCCAATCTCAAAATGATATGCAACTCAGGAGGTGGTCAGATGAGATCATTAAGAGAAGTATATCATTTCATAATGACACAAAAGGGGTGTCTTGAAAAATATAGAGATTCAAATGTTTTATTTTTAAATATTTTAGATGGGGATTATTGTGCAAAGAAAATTAAACTATTGAAGGAATTTGAGAATGAACAAATCTTTATAGGTTCAATGAGTGAGCTAAACAATATGCATTGGTTATTTGAAAAAGAGTGTCCCGAAACTTAGATGTTTCAGATATTTCTTTAGAATCACATTTAACAAATCCAATTACTACTTTGCTACTTGAACAAATCTTTATCTTGTTGCATTGGTTATTTGAATCGAGTGCCCCTCGGTTAAAAGGGGAGACAAATAAATATACCTTGGGCTAAAAAGGGGGTTTATTTTTTAGGGAAAAAAATATGAATCGCTGAAAATCCCCCATTCACTTACATGGGGAAAAGTGAGCCAGAATCAGTGTACTCACCCGACTGTTGTGCTTCATGCCTAACTTTGGAAATGATTTTGGTACACTTCTTTGAGCTTTACTAAACTGATTTATATATTGTTCGATTCCACTGAAGTCATACTTCCTTACAATATCTTTATTTTTTTTTCTATACGTTTGTTAGTAAAAAAAAGTAGCTTTTGGGACTGCAGAATCATTAGAAATTGATGCATTTTTTGTAAATTACTTCAAAACTTCAAACCCCACATTTATGATATTTTGCATGAATATAAAGGTTTACACAAGTATTTACTTGGTATAAATTTGATGTTTTTGTGCAAATTCAATTCTATGATATGAGATTAATAATGTTATAAATATTTATTACTTTTATATCAAACAAAATGCACCATTGTACATTGTGCCTTTTTTCATGATTGAGAGAAGTGTTAGCATCTCATTTTTAATTGGAAAAATACATTTTTGAGCCAAAGTAAATTAACCACAAAGTTATTCTGACCATGAAACACTATTGCATGCTCATTGTGGTGTCAGCTTAGGAATTCTTGACATGGCTTCCACTTCAAAAGCACACCTATTGCTTTTATTCTGCATCTTTCATCGAACATTTTTTTTTTAAATAGTGGGCCTTTAAAAAAATAGAAGGGATTGAGAACAACTCTTGAATTTTCTACCACAGTTTGCCTATGTACATGTCTTGAAGTGACAAAAATTTAAAAGAGCTGTCTGTCAACATGGTGAACACCGGGGTAAATTTCAGTGTCGTTGAGTCGAGAGCAAAGTTCAGACACCTCTACCACCCAAGGTTTTGCTCCAAAAGGTTTCAGTTTTCTTGTGTAAATGATCCAGTCACTAGATTATGTAAATCAGGCAACAAAATTCTTCATGATGAATAAACTGACTGTTGGCCGCAATTTGAAAACTCCAATTTTTTTGACTGCATGTTACAAATCACTACTTTTGAGAGTACTTATCTTAAAAAGTATTTTAAGTAGAACATTTTTGATATCAGATTCTGAAAGCCTCACTAATAGACACCATTTGTGTGAATTTTCAGAACTCTGTTTGTAAACCTCTGGAATTTAGAGCCCTCCAAAAATGCTTCAGATACAAATCTGCAACTCGCGACTGCCAGAATTGAAACACTCCTCGGGTGTTTGTCGGGCCATATCTCAGACACGACTTGGAATTTTGAGCTATAACTTGGCAAACCTTCCTCATATATGTTAAGGTAGCTTTGAGAATTTTTTCAGGAAAATCTGAGGGGGTCACCGCAGAATTTCATTTTTTTGGCTGATTTGACACGGAATGACCCAAAACAATTAAACCCAGCAGCCTGAAACATTGCATGCATACTATGGGAACTCCAAGGAAGTGCACGAGTGAAAATTGGGTGTTTGGGTTAATTAAACACTCCTTTTGAAGATAATTAACGACCATATTTAATTATATCCTCAGACATAATATATGCATCCTCAGACACCTCGCAGTCCCCTGATGGGGTCATAATTCATCAATCTTTTAGCCTAATCAACAGTGCCTCGACTTGGAACAGGCTGCAATGATTTCTTAATCACACAAGCATTTAAAGGCCATTTTCCCCTGCTAAAGCGGGGGGTTAGCCTTGCGGGCCCCATGACAACCTTCTCCACTTTACCCTATTTCGTGCATCTCCCCTTCTTAATCCCCTTGCCCACATTTCTTCTTCCACCTCCTTTAGCCAAGTTTTTCTCGGTCTTCCCCATCCTCCACTTCCGACTTCACTCATTTCCAACACTCCTCTCACCCAGTCACTTTCATCCTTCCTCAGCACATGACCCAACCATCTCAATCTGTTTCTCTTCACAACATCCATCACAGACTCTCTTCCCATCATCTTCCACAAGTCATCATTTGTCTTCCTCTCTCTCTCAACGATACTCCACACATCCACCGAACTGTTCACATTTCCACCCTTTCCAGCCTTTGTTGCTGCTCTATGTTCACTACCCATGTCTCACTCCCATAAATCATTGTACTCCTCACACATGTCGCATACACCTTTCCCTTCAGCTTCAACGACATCCCCTCTTCGTCAGCACACCACTCAGTTCCCGAAACGTCTTCCATGCACATCTCACTCCAGCAACCGTTGAGTCTGATCCACCTTGTCCATTCAGCATATCTCCTCAATAGCAAAATATTTTCACACCTTCCAGCTTCACACCATCTCCAAGATCCAACTCAACAATTCCTTCATCTGCAGCTCCCTCCATGCATACCTTACACTTGAATGTAGCTGCCACACAGGTTAATGACTCCCTCACACCACTATATTTTCGATAAACCCATTCAGCACACATTGTACACTGAATGGAGTTCACTCCGACACCCTTCCTGCACACAGCACACGGCCACTTCCCAGTCCTTTCCACCTCACCACATGCTTTACCACTTGCCATCACCTTCGTCTTTCCGATATTCACCTTTAAACCTTTTGCCTCCATAAATTCCTTCCACTTGTTCATCGTCTCCTTCAGTCCATCCATACTCTCTGCAATCAACACCAGATCATCTGCATACAACAACTCCCACGGTAAACCCTCCTTGACCCTCTCGAGCCAGCACCTCCATCACAACTACAAATAGAAGTGGACTTAGTACTGACCCCTGGTGCACTCCCACCTTCACCTCAAACTCACCACTGTTCCCATCCTTCGTCCATACAGCTGTGCGTGCTCTCTCGTACAATGCCTTCACTACTCTGATCAACCATTCCTCCACTCCTAACTTCCTCAATGCCCATGTCATTACTTCACGTGGAACCCTATAAAATGCTTTCTCCAGATCAACAAACCCAAAAAACAACTCGAGGCTCGCCTCAGCCTGCTCCCTACTCTCCCTACAGATCATGATGTCATCCACGAACATCATAGTCCATGGAGACTCCAGTCTGATCTCATCGTTCAACCTGTCCATCACCATTGCAAACAAGAAAGGGCTCAGAGTCGATCCTTGGTGCAATCCCACTTTTACCTTAAACCGGTCCGTCATTCCTACCGCACACCTCAGCGCTGTCACACTGTCCTCATACATATCCTGCACGATCTTCACATACTTCTCCACCACTCCCGACTTCCTCATACAATGCCACAACTCCTGTCTTGGCTCCCGATCATAAGCTTTCTCTAAATCCACAAACACACAATGTAACTCCTTCTGTCCTTCCCTATACTTCTCCATCAACATTCTCAAAGCAAACATCGCATCAGTGGTGCTCTTTCCTGGCATAAACCCATATTGCTGCTCACAGATCGTCACCTCTCCTCTCAACCAAGCTTCCACTACTCTTTCCCACAACTTCATGGTGTGGCTTAACAACTTTATCCCTCTGTAATTTCCACAGCTCTGCACATCACCCTTATTCTTGAAAATCGGAACCAGTACACTTAATCTCCACTCCTCCGGCATCCTCTCACTTTCCAAGACTTTATTAAACAATCTGGTTAACAACCCCACTGCCATCTCTCCTAAGCACTTCCATGCCTCCACTGGTATACCATCTGGGCCAACCGCCTTTCCACTTTTCATCCTCTTCATAGCAGTCCTCACTTCATCCTTACTGATCCACCCCACTTCCAGATTCACTATCTCCACCTCTTCCAACCTTCTCTCTCTCTCTCATTTTCTTCATTCATCAGCTCCTCAAAGTACTCCATCCACCTTCTCAACACACTCTCCTCGCTCGTCAGCACATTCCCATTTGTGTCCTTTATCACCCGAACCTGCAGCACATCCTTCCAAGCTCGGTCCCTCTGTCTTGCCAATCGGTATAAATCCTTTTCCCCTTCTTTTGTAACCAACTTCTCATTCAGCTCGTCATATGCCTTTTCCTTGGCCTTTGCCACCTCTCTTTTTGCCTTTCGCCGCCACTCCTTGTACTCCTGCCTACTTTCTTCATCTCTCTGACTATCCCACTTCTTTTTCGCCAACCCCTTCCTAATACCTTCCTGTACTTCCTCATTCCACCACCAAGTCTCGTTATCTTCCTTCCTCTGTCCAGATGTCACACCAAGTATGTACCTAGCCATCTCCCTCACAACTTCTGCTGTCGTTGCCCAATCATCCCACCCATCTTTACCACCATCCAACGCCTGTCTCACCTCCTCCCTAAATTTCACGCAACAGTCTTCCTCCTTCAGCTTCCACCATCTGGTCCTTGGTTCAGCCCTCACTCTCTTCCTCAACCTCACCCCGAAAGTCATCCTACAGACCACCAATCGATGCTGTCGAGCTACACTCTCCCCTGCAACCACCTTACAGTCACTAATCTCTTTCAGGTTGCATCTCCTGCTTAAGATGTAATCCACCTGTGTGCACTTTCCTCCACTCTTGTATGTCACCCTGTGTTCCTCCTTCTTCTTGAAATACGTATTTACCACTGCCATTTCCATTCTTTTTGCAAACTCGACCACCATTTGCCCTTCCACATTTCTCTTGTTGAGACCGTACCTACCCATCACCTCCTCATCCTCTTTATTCCCTTCCAACATGCCCATTGAAATCTGCTCCAATCACCACTCTTTCATCCTTGGATACACTCTCCACCACTTCATCTAACTCACTCCAGAAATCTTCTTTATACTCCATCTCACACCCCATATGTGGGGTATATGTACTGATGACATTCATCATCACCCCTTCAATTTCCAACTTCACACTCATCACTCGGTCAGACACTCTCCTCACCTCCAATACCCTCTTGACATAATCTTCCTTCAGGATTACCCCGACACCATTTCTGCTCCCATCCACACCATGGTAGAACAGTTTGAAACCACCTCCAATGCTCCGAGCCTCACTCCCCATCCACTTGGTCTCTTGTACACACAGTATGTCCACCTTTCTTCTCTCCATCATATCAGCCAACTCTCGCCCTTTGCCAGTCATCGTCCCAACATTCAGAGTTCCAACTCTCAACTGCACACTTCTACCCTTCCCCCTCTCCCACTGCCTCCGGACTCGCCTTCCCCGTCTCCTTCTCCTCCTTCGCCCAGCAGTAGCACAATTTCCACTGGTATCCTGCTGACCACCGGTACCGGTGGCGGTCGTTGGTAACCCGGGCCTCGACCGATCCAGTGTGGAAATTTGTTTTGTTGTCCGCATAATGATTTGGCATAGGTTTTTACGCCGGATGCCCTTCCTGACGCAACCCTGGTCACCTCTTACGACGCACAGGGATATGGTACACCTATTCTAACCGGGGCATACACCGGGCCCAGTACAACTGGTACTCATTTCGCCGACCTCGGAAGGATGGCAGGCTGAGTCAACCCCCTAGTGTTTTAGACTTGGTTTATATATACATATATATATATATATATATATATATATATATATATATATATATATATATATACATATACATATTCATACATATACACTATTATATATATATATATATATATATATATATATATATATATATATATATATATATTGTTGTGGTTACCAGATTCGCAAACCACCATTCAGGTCCCTTAGGTGAGGTATCTCGGTAAGTGCATGTGTAGTTAGGCCCAAACCCGTTGTCTAGTGGGAATACATGTCATTTATACGTGCTGCGACTCTTCAGGATAGCCGTTTTTCTTTTACTATCTTTATTTTGGACCAACCGCCATGATCACAACCACAACAACAACCACCAACCACAACGCCGCTTCACCACAACCGCCACGACCTTTACCGTCACAACTCGCCACCATCGCATCACCGTCATCTCGCGCCACTCATGGGCACCGATGCTGGACTCGTGTAGGGCGCACGTTGAACAGCGTGTACAAAATCACGGATTTTCTGCTTCAAAAACGGATCAAAAACGACACACGCCCACTTTTTGCCGTCCAATCGGTGAGCGAGGGGCGAATTGGCCCCGCCCCCAGGGCGATCGATATATGCAAATTTGTGGATCAAAAAGCCTTCACGCCCACTTTTTCTCGGGCCAATGGGGAGCGAGGTGAAAGGTCAAAGGGAGGGGGTCAAAGGCGAAGTTACGGGGGGATAAAAGGACGGTGTTCGTCAGTCAGAGGAGAGTCAGCAGAACGAGAACGAAGAGTCGCAAAGGAGAGTCAGCAGAACGAGAACGAAGAGTCGCAAACAAGAACGGGTCGGAGAGTCAAGAAGAGGAGAGTCGGAAGCAGAGGGTCAAGACTTCGCGGGCGGTGGAGCTGCTCGTCGTGTGCGTTGGAGTCGGAACGGAGGGGACGGAGCTGTGGAAAGGCGGCGACACCAGACGAGGGGGTGCTCGCGTCGTGCAGGAAGCTGCACCCGAGGGAGGCCGACAGCGCGACCTGGCCGAGGTGGAGACGCTCGTCGCACATAATAAAGATCCTCTATACCCCGAGCATCAGCAACCCCCTCCTGTTTCCCCCCCGCGCTGAGATAGTGCGACCAAGGGGGCCCCGTTCCCACCCCCTGCCAGGCACTGTCCACGAGGCCCGCGGAGAGAGGCGCCATCGCCGCTCCGCGTCTCATCACCAGACGGGTAGGCCCGACCCGGTCTCGGCCTCAGGCCTGCCCCATTCTTGGGGGATTTCTTTTCCTTGGTTTTGGGTATGTGTTGTCGGCGCCGTCTGTGAAGTAGAATTGTATAAGTGTTGCCGTGTGCTCGGTAGTCGGTATTAGCTCTGCACTGTGTTTTCACTTTTATGTTTGCTTTTTGTGTAAATGGAATTGTGTTTTCTTTTTTTGTGTGCATTTGGTGGAATTGTATTTGTGTGCTTCCCGTGTGCCGAGAATAAATGTGCTTTATTGTTGAACTGTTTCCCGCTTCGCTTCGTCTTTCCCCCATTGAACCCTCATCTTGCTTCACGTAAAGGGTTGGTAGTGGGCTGAATACGCCCGATAATTAATCGAACCGTCGAGGTCGACGATAACACCGCTCGGTTATTCTGATAGTACGGAACGGGTCGCTTAAGTGGCCCGTGTCCGAAGTCGACCTGCGGCGAGGTGCGATCGCCCGGTCTACCCTCCGCGTGGGTACTTAGGTAGTTCGAATTTGGCGAGCAACCCTATCCCACGCGGGGGCTGATTGGCTCGATCGCGGTGAGACCGAAAGGTCCACCCGTGACTGGTTCCCGGCGTTAGTCCGAGAGGGTCACGACTGGGTTGTCCGTCCGGTGGGCGACGTGCTGCGATTCGAGTTACGTGGCCGTTCGCACGCCGGCGGGCGCGAAGACCGCAACAATATATATATATATATATATATATATATATATATATACATATATTCATTCAGTGTCCCAACGGGGCTTGAACTCAGGACCTTTTGGGTCCCAAGCCACTGCCCTAACCACTCCGCCAACACCAGGCGCGGTCTGTCTCTGTGCCTCTGTGTCTCTCTGTGCCTCTCTCTCTGTGCCTCTCTCTCTCTCTCTCTCTCTCTCTCTCTCTCTCTCTCTCTCTCTCTCTCTCTCTCTCTCTCTCTCTCTCTCTCTCTCTCTCTCTCTCTCTCTCTCTCTCTCTCTCTCTCTCTCTCTCTCTCTCACTCTCTCTCTCTCTCTCTCTCTCTCTCTCTCTCTCTCTCTCTCTCTCTCTCTCTCTCCTTTGCAATCTTGAATACTGCTCTCTTACCCTCTTCCGAATCCAAGCGTTCTCCGAACATTTTCCTTGAGGCCTCCTGCGCCTTTGCTACCTCTTTCTTTGCAGCCTTCTTGGCGACCTTATAACTTTCATGCGTTGCCTCTTCCACCACCGTACCACCCTTCGCCTTTTGCCATTCCTTGAACTTCTTCCTCTTCTCTTCAACTGTCTTTCCAACTTCATCACCCCACCACCATGTTTCCGAGTGCCTCGGTGGTCCTTTTGTCCATCCATATACCTCACCAACGGCTCCCAATAGACTATCTTTCATTGACATCCAACCACTTTCAAGCTCAACCACATCATCCTCAACCACACTCAGCCTCTCTCTTAATGCTTCCTTCACTGTCACCTCTTTCAGCCTCCACACCTTCATCCTCGGTTGGTACTTCACCGACTGAATTCTCCTTGCACATTTCACCATTATATCGCAGACAACCAGGTGGTGCTGTGAAACAGTCTCCTCCCCTGGGATCACCTTTGTGTCCCGGAGGTTTCCCCTATCTTGCCGACGCACCATCAGGTAGTCAATTGTTGTCGTCGACCCACCTGACGTGTATGTAATAAGCTTATTATCCGCTTTCTGGAATTGAGTATTACAAATCAACAAATCAGCTCCATCAGTAAACTCCAAGATCCTTTCACCTTTTCCATTTCTCACACCATATCCATAACCCCCATGGATTCCCTCAAAACCATCTGGACTCCTTCCCACATGTCCATTCAAGTCTCCTCCAACCACAAGAATGTCCACATCCTTCATATTTTCCATCAACTTCTCTATCGCACACCAGAACATGTTCTTCTCTTCATCGCTTCGACCGACCTGCGGGGCATATCCCGAGACGACGTTCACCAAGAGCTTTCCGATCA
This sequence comes from Eptatretus burgeri, assembly GCF_056783735.1. Classification (NCBI taxonomy): domain Eukaryota; kingdom Metazoa; phylum Chordata; class Myxini; order Myxiniformes; family Myxinidae; genus Eptatretus; species Eptatretus burgeri. The sequence goes on from NC_140974.1 coordinate 13,421,264, forward strand.
CGATTCTCACCATGATCAACCTTTCACTCACTACACTGTCTACAAACTTCTCAGAAAACCTCGACACCAACACCATGCACGCCTTCAGGGCACCCTTGACACATAAACTTGTACTTCTGTCCCCTTGTACAGAGAGACGATCCTGAACAATCACACAAGCATTTAAAGGTCATTTTCCCTGCTAAAGTGGGGGTTAGCCTTGCAGGCCCCATGACAACCTTCTCCACTTTACCCTATTTTCTGCATCTCCCCTTCTTAATCCCCTTGCTCACATTTATTTCTACCCTTCACCATTCTCATACCACTTCCCTTCCATCATGTCTCCTGCACACAACATATGTCCACTCTTCTTCTGACCAATGTTTCAACCACTTCTCCAGATCTCCCTGTCATTGTCCCTACATCCCATGTACCAAACCTCAGAAACCGATCTCCACGTGGGGCATCAGACGATTGGTCATCATAAATGGAAAAATTTCCTCCCTTGCTTAGATCGGGTTCCCCACCTTGAGTTTTAATGAGAGGGGGGTGAGGACCCCCACGGGGTACTTCGGGCTGTACCCTGCCCATCAGTTGTACTCGTCATGGTTTCCTTTTGAGGCGACGTTTTTATGGCCGGATGCCCTTCCTGACGCCAACCCCTTTAGTCGCCTCTTACGACACGCAGTGAATACGGTGTACCTATTCTAACCGGGGCACACACCGGGACATTTCTTCACAATAAAGTATTATTATTATTTTTCCCCACTTTCCTCACTCATATTATCGAATGCCTCATCAAAACACCTACAAATCTCTGGATACATTGCAATGCTTTATAAATGCCACACCGGAGATGCCAGTGTCCGTGGCTTTATTTCATTTCTGCACATGCCAAAACCTCTAGAAATCTCTTAAACTAAGCTGAATTACACAATTTAAACTCCAGAATTGACCTTAGCAGCCAGCAGTTCTGACTCCTAAAAAAAAAAGTGTTCATTTGTCAAATTCAGACATAGTTTGATATTTTAGGCATCCGGGAGGTGTTTAATAAAACGGATCAGCGATCGCGAATCGCTTGCCAAGCCAACCGTTCCTTATCAACCGTTCCATTGAAGTGCTTCCTTGAGTGCTTAAGCCACATCACAAGTGCTCTGCAATATTCACACCATCACTGAATACTGTATAATCTATCGACATGAACAAAGTTCAGGGGCCACTCACATGCATTTGGCCCAGTGTTGTTCTGCAGTGGCTGGATGACTCAAAATGTGGAATTGTATTTTACACCAACTTTCCCCTTTTTGAACGATCTTCTGTCATTGTACGACCAATCACTTTGGCATCGATCGATACAAATACAAACTTAAACGTTTCGTTATTAAAAGTTTCTTCAACCATTTAGTTGGAGTGCTTGGTTGAAACACTCGGTGAGCGCTCAAGCTTCGATGGCGATACCAGAGTTAGGAAGGCAAAATAAATTACATGATTACAATGAGAAAACAAAAGTTTCAGTTGTTCCAAAGCAATGAGTCGCCACATCACGGCAGGATAGCAGAGAGGTATGCACACTCGCTCAAAGCTGTTTAACCTGAGTTTGAATCCCGATCCAGCTAAAAAAAAAAAAAAAGAACAAGGCCCAGAACATTGCCTTGAGGAATTCCAGCCTGGACACGAAGAGGGGATGAGAGAACTCCATTAAGTGCCACATGTTGGCTGTGACAGGAGAGGAAGTCTGCAAGCCATGAATTGAGTTGCCTTGGATACCAGAGGAAGAGATTTAGTGGTGACGGACAAAAAGCATTGTTGATTCCAAATGAACTCTCCACAGAAGTCTTCTCCATGGCATCTGCGATGCGAGTTCTTCGTTTCTCTGAGTCGTATTGGCAGGTTTCGCATTCTCATCTAAAGCAATTGGTTGGTAGGATGGCGGAGACGTGGATATGTGCAACTCTACGCTGTGTAGCCTGGGTTTGAATCCTGACCCAGCTTTAAACAGTCATCCCGTTGTTTCACAGGCAGGGTGATTAATCAATGTGTGTCGTCACTCGGATGGACCTTAAACTGGGAGGCACATCTTCTGGAGCACTAGCGTGGGTTTTAAACGCTCCTGCCAGGTTTTATATCAAACATGGTAGGTAAAAAGAAAATGCTGCTGTTTGGGCATGTTTTATCACCCTTCCCTTCGTCTCCCTTCACGCTACCTTACCTTCCTATCACGCTGCTTTCTCGTCACCTCCCCTCTCCACCCCCAATGGGCATCTCCCAGCAGTCTCCACGTGCTGTATTAACATGCCGTTTTGACATACCCAATTTTGTTCAATCCTGTACTACACCCCCGCTCCCACCCACTTCTCCACAAGTCCAATTCCAAAATGAAAGTCAAGAACCTCTCCCTTCATGCTAACACCTCCAACCAAACCCCCTCCCCGCCCGGAGTGTACAGCGACGTCTTGTGAGGTGTCGATATCCACAAGCTCTTTCCCCCTTCCTCGCCCCCACCCCTCCTCGCCCACCCCTGTCCTCCCTCCCTCCACTTCCTCCCACCCCCCCCCCATCACCCTCAACACTCCCATCAACGAAGTGACAGATTGTATTTGCTAGTATACAATAAGCGGTAGGATTGGTAACTATGCTATCCACAATACTTACATTACCAATGATTAAGCAACCTCAAATAGCAGCATAAACCACCCCCCCCCCACATAAGCCACATTATAATACCCCACCTTCCATTTCCCTTCAGCCCCCCCACCTACAATGCTGCATCCATGACATCACAACCTCATCATGTTAAGCTGGCTGTCCACTGCACTGAAAATAGAATTAAATAAACAAACTCAAATGGCAACCATTCCAACAGCATTATTCACCCCCCCCACCCCGAACCCCACTGTTTTTCCACTTCCCCACTTACCATGATACCACCACTTGGTTTTCTTTGGATTTTTATCACACGTACGCACATACAGTGCATTGTCTGGTGGCCTTTTCTGAAAGGAAAGCCAAAAGACCACCGACAAAACAGAATTAGACCCTGCATTTCAATCCAGTGCCAGCTCTACCGTGCTTAGCACTGCAGTTCTCAGTTAAACGGCTCACTCATGCTGGGCAGAGGTTTTCTCCGAGAGCAAACGCACGTCGTGCGGCCGGTACCTTGTCCTTACAGCTGGACAGCATACTGACGATGCTGAGGCAGACAGACTGCACAGACAGTGCCGGAGACCAGTCCTCCGTCAGGATGGACAAGCAGATGTGACCGTTACTGTAGACGTGCGGATGCACGGGAATGTTATCGCCGATAAACACCACCTGTGCGCACACAACCATTAGTCAAATTACATGAAGGCCTAAAATGAAGTCCAAAACCCAAGGTAATTGGTCATTAACCACACCATGTGATTCATGAAAAGGATTGGTCATCAGGTGTGTTTGCAATGTATGGCTTGATGAATGCCAATTATATCGTACATCGGAATTTTAAAATCAATTGCCATGACTATCAAAATAAACGTTTTAAAGTTTCATAGAAATGGTGAGGCTGCAAAACCCACTGTAACTCCGCCTAGTGTTTGCAATTTCAAGGCGGTTCCCACAGGTGTCTGCCCAGGTAACGGGGAATCCCTGAGGCCTAAGGAGCTCAACATTAAGGAACCACCATAAAAACGACACTGGCAGCAAAGTGAAGATGTAAACACGCAACTCAACCACCAGGTCCCTTGATTACATGCGGAACGCACATTGATGTGAATTGGTGCTACAAACGGACGCACAATGTCATACGGAGTTTAAAAGGGTCTTCAACAAAAAGGAGAATTTTGATACAACACAAACCATGACAGCCTGCCTGGTCGTTGTAACCAGTCACCCCTCCCCTCAATCACCCACCTCAGGGGAGTCGAACGGGTAGCGGCTGCTGAACTTAAACAGCAATTGGAAACGCTCTCCCTCGTACAAAGTGCCTGAAGCTCCCTCCATATCAACAATCCACCTGCAACAGGCAAAAACTCCTGATCTCATCGCATCCCACACCCCCATTACACAATCCACACACCCCCATCTCTCCCAATACACAATCCACACACCCCCATCTCCCCCAATACACAATGCACACACCCCCATCTTCCCCAAAACATAATCCACACACGCACATCTCTCCCAATACACAATCCACACACCCCAATCTCTCCCAATACACAATCCACACACCCCCAATCTCCCCCAATACACAATCTCCACACCCCCATCTCTCCCATTACACAATCCACATACCCCCATCTTCCCCAAAACATAATCCACACACCCCCATCTCTCCCAATACACAATCCACACACCCCCATCTCCCCAATACACAATCCACACACCCCCATCTCTCCCAATACACAATCCACACACCCCCAATCTCCCCCAATACACAATCCACACACCCCCATCTCTCCCAATACACAATCCACACACCCCCATCTCTCCCAATACACAATCCACACACCCCCATCTCTCCCAATACACAATCCACACACCCCATCTCTCCCAATACACAATCCACACACCCCCATCTTCCCCAATACACACACACCCATCTCTCCCAATACACAATCCACACACCCCCATCTTCCCCAATACACAATCCACACACCCCCATCTCTCCCAATACACAATCCACACACCCCCATCTCTCCCAATACACAATCCACACACCCCCATCTTCCCCAATACACACACACCCATCTCTCCCAATACACAATCCACACACCCCCATCTTCCCCAATACACAATCCACACACCCCCATCTCTCCCAATACACAATCCACACACCCCCATCTTCCCCAATACACACACACCCATCTCCCCAATACACAATCCACACACCCCCATCTCCCCCAATACACAATCCACACACCCCCATCTCTCCCAATACACAATCCACACACCCCCAATCTCCCCAATACACAATCCACACACCCCCATCTCTCCCAATACACAATCCACACACCCCCATCTCTCCCAATACACAATCCACACACCCCATCTCTCCCAATACACAATCCACACACCCCCATCTTCCGCAATACACACACACCCATCTCTCCCAATACACAATCCACACACCCCCATCTTCCCCAATACACAATCCACACACCCCCATCTCTCCCAATACACAATCCACACACCCCCATCTCTCCCAATACACAATCCACACACCCCCATCTTCCCCAATACACAATCCACACACCCCCATCTCTCCCAATACACAATCCACACACCCCCATCTTCCCCAATACACACACACCCATCTCTCCCAATACACAATCCACACACCCCCATCTCTCCCCATACACAATCCACACACCCCCATCTCTCCCACTACACAATCCACACACCCCCATCTCTCCCAATACACAATCCACACACCCCCATCTCTCCCAATACACAATCCACACACCCCCATCTCTCCCAATACACAATCCACACACCCCCATCTCTCCCAATACACAATCCACACACACCCATCTCTCCCAATACACAATCCACACACCCCCATCTCTCCCAATACACAATCCACACACCCCCATCTCTCCCAATACACAATCCACACACCCCCATCTCTCCCAATACACAATCCACACACCCCCATCTCTCCCAATACACAATCCACACACCCCCATCTCTCCCAATACACAATCCACACACCCCCATCACTCCCAATACACAATCCACACACCCCCATCTCTCCCAATACACAATCCACACACCCCCATCTCTCCCAATACACAATCCACACACCCCCATCTCTCCCAATACACAATCCACACACCAGCATCTCTCCCAATACACGATCCACACACCTGCATCTCTCCCAATACACAATCCACACACCCCCATCTCTCCCAATACACAATCCACACACCCCCATCTCTCCCAATACACAATCCACACACCCCCATCTCTCCCAATACACAATCCCCACACCCCCATCTCTCCCAATACACAATCCACACACCCCCATCTCTCCCAACACACAATCCACACACCCCCAACTCTCCCAATACACAATCCACACACCCCCATCTCTCCCAATACACAATCCACACACCCCCATCTCTCCCAATACACAATCCACACACCCCCATCTTCCCCAATACACAATCCACACACCCCCATCTCTCCCAATACACAATCCACACACCCCCATCTCTCCCAATACACAATCCACACACCCCCATTTCTCCCAATACACAATCCACACACCCCCATCTCTCCCAATACACAATCCACACACCCCCATCTTCCCCAATACACAATCCACACACCCCCATCTCTCCCAATACACAATCCACACACCCCCATCCCTCCCAACACACAATCCACACACCCCCATTTCTCCCAATACACAATCCACACACCCCATCTCTCCCAATACACAATCCACACACCCCCATCTTCCCCAATACACAATCCACACACCCCCATCTCTCCCAATACACAATCCACACGCCCCCATCTCTCCCAATACACAATCCACACACCCCCATCTTCCCCAATACACAATCCACACACCCCCATCTCTCCCAATACACAATCCACACACCCCCATCTCTCCCAATACACAATCCACACACCCCCATCTCTCCCAATACACAATCCACACACCCCCATCTCTCCCAATACACAATCCACACACCCCCATCTCTCCCAATACACAATCCACACACCCCCATCTCTCCCAATACACAAACCACACACCCCCACCTCTCCCAATACACAATCCAAACACCCCCCTCTCCCCCAACACACAATCCACACACCCCCATCTCTCCCAATACACAATCCACACGCCCTCATCTCACCCAATACACAATCCACACACCCCCATCTCTTCCAATACACAATCCACACACCCCCATCACTCCGAATACACAATCCACACACCCCCATCTCTCCCAATACACAATCCACACACCCCATCTCTCCCAATACACAATCCACACACCCCCATCTTCCCCAATACACAATCCACACACCCCCATCTTCCCCAATACACAATCCACACACCCCCATCTTCCCCAATACACAATCCACACACCCCCATCTCTCCCAATACACAATCCACACACCCCCATCTCTCCCAATACACAATCCACACACCCCCATCTCTCCCAATACACAATCCACACACCCCCATCTCTCCCAATACACAATCCACACACCCCCATCTTCCCCAATACACAATCCACACACCCCCATCTTCCCCAATACACAATCCACACACCCCCATCTCTCCCAATACACAATCCACACACCCATCTCTCCCAATACACAATCCACACACCCCCATCTCTCCCAATACACAATCCACACACCCCCATCTCTCCCAATACACAATCCACACACCCCCATCTTCCCCAATACACACACACCCATCTCTCCCAATACACAATCCACACACACCCCATCTCTCCCAATACACAATCCACACACCCCAATCTCTCCCAATACACAATCCACACACCCCCATCTTCCCCAATACACAATCCACACACCCCCATCTCTCCCAATACACAATCCACACACCCCCATCTCTCCCAATACACAATCCACACACCCCCATCTCTCCCAACACACAATCCACACACCCCAATCTCTCCCAATACACAATCCACACACCCCCATCTTCCCCAATACACAATCCACACACCCCCATCTCTCCCAATACACAATCCACACACCCCCATCTCTCCCAATACACAATCCACACAACCCCATCTCTCCCAATACACAATCCACACACCCCCATCTTCCCCAATACACAATCCACACACACCCATCTCTCCCAATACACAATCCACACACCCCCATCTCTCCCAATACACAATCCACACACCCCCATCTCTCAATCCACAATCCACACACCCCCATCTCTCACAATACACAATCCACACACCCCCATTGCACCATCCACACTGTCCCCCTCTCACTGGGTGAGCGATGCTTGGATGCTTTTTTCATCCACCTTCATCCCAGGTGGGGGATCTCTCTGTAGCGCGAGTAGTTCTTTCTGGAGTCTCTTCTGCAACACAAAATAACGTAGCGATTGGGGGCAGACTTGAAACAGGAAGGTTTGGCCTCGGGGGCCGGCTTCGAACGGGAAGGTTCCGGCTCCGGGGCCGGTTTTGAACGGGAAGGTTCCGGCTCGGGGGCCGGTTTTGAACGGGAAGGTTCCGGCTCGGGGGCCGGTTTCGAACGGGAAGGTTCCGGCTCGGGGGCCGGTTTCGAACGGGAAGGTTCCAGCTCGGGGGGGGGGCGTTTTCGAACGGGAAGGTTCCGGCTCGGGGCCGGTCTCGAACGGGAAGGTTCCGGCTCGGGGGCCGGTTTCGAACGGGAAGGTTCCGGCTCGGGGGCCGGTTTCGAACGGGAAGGTTCCGGCTCGGGGGCCGGTTTCGAACGGGAAGGTTCCGGCTCGGGGGCCGGTTTCGAACGGGAAGGTTCTGGCTCGGGGGCCGGTTTCGAACGGGAAGGTTCCGGCTCGGGGGCCGGTTTCGAACGGGAAGGTTCCGGCTCGGGGGCCGGTTTCGAACGGGAAGGTTCCAGCTCGGGGGGGGGCGTTTTCGAACGGGAAGGTTCCGGCTCGGGGCCGGTCTCGAACGGGAAGGTTCCGGCTCGGGGGCCGGTTTCGAACGGGAAGGTTCCGGCTCGGGGGCCGGTTTCGAACGGGAAGGTTCCGGCTCGGGGGCCGGTTTCGAACGGGAAGGTTCCGGCTCGGGGGCCGGTTTCGAACGGGAAGGTTCCGGCTCGGGGGCCGGTTTCGAACGGGAAGGTTCCGGTTCGGGGGCCGGTTTCGAACGGGAAGGTTCCGGCTCGGGGGCCGGTTTCGAACGGGAAGGTTCCGGCTCGGGGGCCGGTTTCGAAGGGAAGGTTCCGGCTCGGGGGCCGGTTTCGAACGGGAAGGTTCCGGCTCGGGGGCCGGTTTCGAACGGGAAGGTTCCGGCTCCGAACGGGAAGGTTCCGGCTCGGGGGCCGGTCTCGAACAGGAAGGTTCCGGCTCGGGGGCCGGTTTCGAACGGGAAGGTTCCGGCTCCGAACGGGAAGGTTCCGGCTCGGGGGCCGGTTTCGAACGGGAAGGTTCCGACTTGGGGGGGGCGTTTTCGAACGGGAAGGTTCCGGCTCGGGGGCCGGTCTTGAACGGGAAGGTTCCGGCTTGGGGGCCGGTTTCGCACGGGAAGGTTCCGGCTCGGGGGTCGGTTTCGAACGGGAAGGTTCCGGCTCGGGGCCGGTTTCGCACGGGAAGGTTCCGGCTCGGGGGCCGGTTTCGAACGGGAAGGTTCCGGCTTGGGGGCCGGTTTCGCACGGGAAGGTTCCGACTTGGGGGGGGGGGCGTTTTCGAACGGGAAGGTTCCGGCTCGGGGCCGGTCTCGAATGGGAAGGTTCCGGCTCGGGGGCCAGTCTCGAACGGGAAGGTTCCGGCTCGGGGGCCGGTCTCGAACGGGAAGGTTCCGGCTTGGGGGCCGGTCTCGAACGGGAAGGTTCCGGCTCGGGGGCCGGTCTCGAACGGGAAGGTTCCGGCTCGGGGGCCGGTCTCAAACGGGAAGGTTCCGGCTCGGGGGCCGGTCTTGAACGGGAAGGTTCCGGCTCGGGGGCCGGTCTTGAACGGGAAGGTTCCGGCTCGGGGGCCGGTTTCGAACGGGAAGGTTCCGGCTCGGGGGCCAGTTTCGAACGGGAAGGTTCCGGCTCGGGGGCCGGTTTCGCACGGGAAGGTTCCGACTTGGGGGGGGGGCGTTTTCGAACGGGAAGGTTCCGGCTCGGGGCCGGTCTCGAATGGGAAGGTTCCGGCTCGGGGGCCGGTCTCGAACGGGAAGGTTCCGGCTCGGGGGCCGGTCTCGAACGGGAAGGTTCCGGCTCGGGGGCCGGTCTTGAACGGGAAGGTTCCGGCTCGGGGGCCGGTCTCGAACGGGAAGGTTCCGGCTCGGGGGCCGGTCTTGAACGGGAAGGTTCCCGCTCGGGGGCCGGTTTCGCACGGGAAGGTTCCGGCTCGGGGGCCGGTCTCGAATGGGAAGGTTCCGGCTCGGGGGCCGGTCTCGAACGGGAAGGTTCCGGCTCGGGGGCCGGTCTTGAACGGGAAGGTTCCGGCTCGGGGGACGGTCTTGAACGGGAAGGTTCCGGCTCGGGGGCCGGTCTTGAACGGGAAGGTTCCCGCTCGGGGGCCGGTTTCGCACGGGAAGGTTCCGGCTCGGGGGCCGGTCTCGAATGGGAAGGTTCCGGCTCGGGGGCCGGTCTCGAACGGGAAGGTTCCGGCTCGGGGGCCGGTCTCGAACGGGAAGGTTCCGGCTCGGGGGCCGGTCTTGAACGGGAAGGTTCCGGCTCGGGGGCCGGTCTTGAACGGGAAGGTTCCGGCTCGGGGGCCGGTTTCGAACGGGAAGGTTCCGGCTCGGGGGCCGGTCTTGAACGGAAAGGTTCCGGCTCGGGGGCCGGTTTCGAACGGGAAGGTTCCGGCTCGGGGGCCGGTCTCGAACAGATGTCTTTAAAGAATCCTGCCCGTGGTGACCCATAAATCCCAAAAGCAGAACACCCTCCTCGAGCCCCCCGTTTGATCGAGTATGGACTCGGCCTTCGAGCCTGAGATTGACGAGTTCATCACTGACCATGACACCAAGGAATCTTATTAAAACGCACGACACATCCCAAAAATAGGAAATGCCGGGAAACCCCTTTCTCCCCGAATCAATCGTGTTGCCATCAATCGGAAACCGATCAACTCGGAACAAGAAGAGCCATCCCGGGAGCACAAGGCACAAAGAGGACGAGCCGAGGCGCCGTGACAATGCGAGAGATTACCGGTGGGTCTCTCCGCTCCGGACGTGTTGTTGGGAAGCACGACTCACCTGCATCGACGCCATGGTTGCACGGCAAAGCATTGTGGGGGACGTAACATTTCATGCTTCCGGGTTCCTAAAATGTACGCAACGAGCCATTAGCACCAATTATAATCTACCAAATAACCAGTGACTACCGAATTACGACTGAAATAACCACCGTTCACAAAGTCACCGACGAACGACAATTCATCGGTCCCCAAACGCCATGCAACCGACGCTCACAACTTCACTCACCTCCTTAACGAATCAAATCATGGTGTTCGACGGGAAACGCAAAAGCCACCAATCCTCTCCGACCACGAACCGGTAATTAGCATCCACGTCTCCATCGACAATGCACTCCCAAACTGATTACCACTCGATGTCTGATGTAGCATTTTCAACATTTCACTTTGAAATTATTGTGGGAATAAAATGATGTCGAAGAGACCTGATTAAGTTGGAGGACCGGGTGCATGTTCGAGTTGACAAGAGGATCCCCTTGTATGGTTTTCCCCCATAATCCATTTATCGCTTTCAAATTTAAAACAGCCAGAAATAATTACATGAGCTCAACTTGAGAACCTACCTCTGGAACAGTCCCCACTACAGGTTATCCGATGTACGTCCACCACCTCCACCTGGTTATGCGAGTTCCCTTACAAGGAACCTCCACACAACAGGCTTGCGAAACTGCATAATGGTTGCCAACATATGGTTGCTTATCCGTGTTCTCTCGTTGTGTCTGTCTCTCTCTCTCTCTCTCTCTCTCTCTCTCTCTCTCTCTCTCTCTCTCTCTCTCTCTCTCTCTCTCTCTCTCTCTCTCTGTCTCTGTCTCTGTCTCTGTCTCTGTCTCTGTCTCTGTCTCTCTCTCTCTCTCTCTCTCTGTCTCTCTCTCTCTCTGTCTCTCTCTCTCGCTCTCTCTCCCCCTCTCTCTCCCTCTCTCTCTCTCTCTCTCTCTCTCTCTCTCTCTCTCTCTCCTTTTTAGGTTCTGACTTGGGTGGGGTTGGAACCTCCAAGCTCCCAGATTCACAGAGGACCATTACACCGCAGAGACTGGGTTATCGACGTTTACCTTCAAAAAAAACAAGCTCAAATGAGCTGAGATCCTCGTCCTCTTAATGATAACGTCATAAAAACTAATATGACGTCATTGTCATGTATCAGGTTTGCGATAAATTATCTGTGCTCATGCCCGGCTTGATTCCCGCAAACAAAATTCAAACAGCTTGCCGAGTTTCGGAGATAATGGTTTTGGCGATATTATGACGTCAACTTTTTTTCTCGGAAGAATTTCCAAAATCGGAGATGGCTACTGCCTGCACGTGGGCTTTCTGCATATACATAGCAAGTTTCACGAAGATCCAATGAAAACTCTGTGTTGTGAAACAAAAAATAGAATGACGTCATAAAATTGATATGACATCATAGTGATATATCATATGTGCGGTAATTCATCTCTGCTAATGCCCTGTTCGATTCCCGCAAAAAGAATTCAAAAAGCTTGCCAAGTTTCGGAGATAATTTTTTAGGCGATTTCCATGAGCAGAGATATTTTGACGTCATAACTTTTTTTTTCTCGGAGGAATTTTTTTTAAAATCGGAGATGGTTACTGTCTGCGCAGGGTATTTTTACATATATATGTTAAGTTTCAATGAAAACTGTAGGCTGTGAAACAAAAAAAGTCCACAAGAAGAAAATGAAGAACAACGTAAGACTTTGAGATCCTCCACGAGGATCTAAAAATAATCTATCGATAATTCCAGCAATGCGTGCGTGTGTGTGTGTGTGTGTGTGTGTGTGTGTGTGTGTGTGTGTGTGTGTGTGTGTGTGTGTGTGTGTGTGTGTGTGTGTGTGTGTGTGTGTGTGTGTGTGTGTGTGTGTGTGTGTGTGTGTGTGTCTGTGACCGCTGTTTCTCGACAACCGCTGATCCGATCTAATTGAAACTTGCCAGGTATATTGCTGGGGAC